>NW_009649057.1:1326972-1335157 GCF_000708025.1 Charadrius vociferus | reverse complement strand
CCAAAACACTTGCACTGAAACATCCAAATAAGTCTTGTTTCACATGACAAAGGCTTGCTTAGTTCTCTTAGTAACACAGTCTGCATCATCTGTCTCTGAGCCATTTTTCCATCATAACTGCTAATGTCTACTACACAACAACCAGCACTTGTCAGCTGGAGAATACGGGGTTGTTTGCAGTGAGGGAGACATCCAGCTCTTTGGGTTGGCAGTTGTTCTGGTCCGTGATGTAAGTCCAGTCAAAACAGAGTAACTTTATTGTTGAGAGCTACTTGCAGCCCTTTGTGTTCTTCTGCTCAGGGAAGGCAAAACTCCTCCATGTAAATAACTTGCTATAAAGCACTTGTATGCATCCAGGTTAAACTGCCTTGGATTTCCATGCATCGTGTATCCAGATGGTTTTTTATGATCCCGTATGGCGTTCTCTAAGGAATATGGTGTGTCACCTCTTGTTCTTGGGATACGTTTCCACTGAGCTTCCCAGCACTCAGCACCTATTGCTGTATCGTGTTTGCTTCTGCTTTCTACCTGTGCTTGAGGTATATGCTACCTATATGAGCTTGACAACAAGATTAAAAAGAGGACAGCCCTAAACCTTTACTAATGTGGTACATTCCTATGCTGCTGTTTGGTGTGTTGTCTGCCAATGGTGCATCTTGTTTGCTGTTATTTGTCTCCTTTTCCTTGCCAGGCACCTGAATGGCAAAGCCTCAGAGCTGCAGATTTCTTTAGTAATATGTATGCTGCAGAGAAGTGCCCTGTCCTAAGCCCATTGTTTGGGGATACCTACAGGTTCTGGATCATACATCTAAACCAGCTAATGGCTAAATGAAGGCTCACTTTCTATTATATATATGTGTATATATGTATTCACACACTGTTATATTTTATATGCATTATAGGCAGTGATTAGACCCTCTGTTTGTAGCAGGACCTGCTGTGTCTGTAGGATGGTATAAATTTTGGCATGCTGTGAGCACAGTGATGTGAATAGTGGTTACTGACCTGGGCATATTAGAAAGTCAGTTTTGAAACAAGTTTTTCGGGGGACTGTTCGAGGGACCTACCAAAGGTCTCTCCTACAGTTTTGCACTAGATAACCTGGTTAAAATAGTAACTATGTTCTCTGGAGCATAAGGCAGGATTGTTCCAGACTTTGCCAAGCTACGGGAGTGTTGGTGATCCTGGTCTAATTTAGCTGTCAGAAGTGCTGGGGAATAGATGAGGCTGTCTTAATGGTGGGTCTCTGCAGCTGAAAGCAGATATGTGTAAAGACATGCTGTAGAAGATGCCCTTCAGATGCAATCTGCTGAAATAACTTGATTTCTTTTGTCTCTTCCTCCCTCTGTGATTGAGGGGATTGTACCTGCGTCACTGAGGTTGTTACCTTCCTCCCCAAAAGACCCACTGCTGCAGTGTGTTGGGACGCCTTTGAGGGCTGCTTTTCAATCCATCACACTTAAATGAATCTGAGCTGGGACTTGGCTCCTTGGCTTCTTTAAAATGGTGTTATCTTGCTTGTGCCTTATCAGATCAAGATGCTGCTTCAGTGATGTTGTGCTCCTGTGCAGTGGTGAACCAGCAAGGAGGATGCAGAGTACTGTCTGCTGCGAGCAGGCAGGAGGATTAGTTCTGCTTGAAGGGTCTGACACAGATCCACATCTCCAAGAGGGAGGACAGTGAGCATGTGGATCAGGCATCAGAAATAGGAAAGCTTGCCCTCCCCTTTTGTGTAGATGAGGAGGAGGAAATCTGAATAAAATGCTCTTTGTGTGTGCTTATCTATATAGTGTCTCATTTAGCCTGAGGTTTTCCCACATCTGCTCCTGTGCATGAAGCGTCAGACTGAGACACATTGCTCTACTGAAATGCTTGGCGTTAGAAAGCTATTTTTTGTTGCTATTGCCCTCCCAGTAAGCCTGTGGCCTTTTTATCATTTTTTTGTACTTTTAACTGTCTTAATGTGTGACTACTGCTATAAAGTAAGAGCAAAACATCTGCTTTTCTAAATGTTTCAGCGGGTTGTGTGTTTGAAGCATGATAGCCAGTTGGGTGCAACTTAGCTTTGTGTCTGTAAATAGAAGTTTGAATCTCTGTTCTGGTGTTTCATTAGCTAGGTTTTCATGCCGGACAGAGGCCCATGGTAGCCCAAGATAGCATGGGTCATATAAATGGTCTTTTTCTAAAAGTGTTTGCTTTAGCTAACTTACATTCATAGTGAGCTTTGTGGCTTTCTGTAACAGTGCTACTCTGTCCATGGCACTAAAATCACAACTGGTAAACATCTCTTCTCTAAAACCTGTTTGTCGTGTGTTCCTCTGCCTGTCTCCAGAGCTGCAGTCAGGCTGTGTGTGAGACCCAAACCCAGAGGGGCCTTGGTGGCTTCACCGAGCATACTGTTACTTCTGTAAAAGTAGATAAACCAGTGGGTCGCTGTTGTGCATCATTCCTGTTACTTGGATTCGTACCAAGCTATGGGCAAACATCTTCTAATTGCTCTTTTTCTGGTAAATCTTCTCTCGAGGGGTGGGATGGTGGCTGGGGGATGCAGTAAACTATCCCTTTTGGCTGGTGAAGGTGCTGGAGGTAGGTGAGCAGCTCTGGGCTTGGAAGACCTGAGAAGCTCTTTCTGGAACTTCGCTTTTTGCAAAAGCTGCTGCAGGGTTGCATCAGTTTATTCTGAGGAGGTATATTTAGGTCTAGAAGAGTAATTACACAGCTTTGAATAAGTCTCAAGTCAGAAGAGGGCAAAGCTTAGCTTGGCAGTGATTCAACCTTCTGGGAGTCTTTCTGCAAAATGGTGCAGACGGCTTTTTTAAAATAAAACTTCTGAAGACCCATTGAATTGGCACCTAGTACCGGGCATTGGTCTGATCTATTTCTGGCTCTCCAAATACAGAGTAAAACTTAAAATTAGACACTTCTGGTTTTAAGCTGTTAGTTTCTGCTTTGTTTTTAAGGTGCCTTGTGATTAGGATGGAAGGAAACGCCTCTCAGTGCAGCCCTCACCACACTTCTTGTGTGTTTTTGTTTTCAGTGTGATGGTTCCTAATTGTACATCAGAGAATATTCTAGGACTAAATACAAAACTGCTCCTCATCTGAGTGCACTTTTTTTTTTTCCTATTTTAGTGTTCTCTAATTACCAGCCTAACGATAGCTTGGTGGGAGGTGGATAGACAAAGCCCATTGCTTCCCCACATGCCAACTTCTGGAAATGTGGAACTAATTTTTTTAGAGTTTGGCTTGAAATAATAGTGCTGTCACTTGCTTGTCTAACAATACAGACTCAGCCCCCACCCTTAACAGCCACTCTTTAAAGTGAAAAAGAAAGTTGAAAGTCATTGTTGAATGCTTGTGAAACTTGTGACTGGAAAGCAGCTTTGAATTTTATCTTGTAAACTCCTTACCGCCCTGTGCAGGCTATTCTGAAGACATAAAAAGCCCCAAGCTATGTCGTGCACCTGCAACTCGGGTTCGTGTTCACGGTGCTGTGGGTAACATAACCCCCCCAAATCCTTTTTCTAATCCCTTGCGCCATGTGGTATCTACAGCAGTTTTGGAAAGCTAACATACATCCTTAATAAGAAGCAGAATGTCTGTTAGCAGAGCTTATGCTAACAGCAACTTAGCTATGAAGGAGCTCTATTACTAATCAGTACTTTTTGCCATGGTTTGAAGTAATTAGCCTTCATTGGACTTAGCAGCATCCAGCAGATGCTTAATCATAGCTGCATTGTAATACCAGCAAGAACTCATGAGTAAGGAAACTCGCGTGCTAGAGCGATCCTACTGATGAAGCAGCTGCGGGGAGCCAGGCGCATGCAATAGGCGTTCAGGAGCTGGGGCTTAGTCACTTCAATATTCGCTTGTGGCAGGAGTTAGAGCTCTGAGCTGCGTTTGTGAATGAGGTTTGCAGCAATGGGCTGTTGTACTTGTCTGATCTGAAGACTGTTTGCTTGTAGCTGCCTTCCAAGATTCACCTTGAAGCTTTGTTGTCGTTAGCAGAATTAGCATTAGCCTTGCTCTCTAGAAAATAGCGGTTCCTTTTTAAAGATGACTAGTGCTGCTAAAATGCTTGGTGTTTTCTGCATCCGATGTACCTTCCTTGCATTTCTGAAGCGTGTGTGTTCTCAAGCGTTTTTCTGTTCTGTTGAATTCCTTTTTTTATCAGTATCTGAGTTTTCTTTCCTTTAGGTCATTTGAGATACCTACTATTAAGTCGGCTTTAAGGCACCTCGCATCCGAAATTTAACTTGCCTAATTTGGCTGGCTCAGTGAATATTTTATTATGGGCAAAGCCTTTTTAATCCCTCAGGAAGTGTTTCTTCTCCTGTATGAAGGAGCTGGAGTGAGTTGAGTGGAGCAATGAGAACCAGATCTCATCTTGAATTAATCCCAGATTCAAAGGTACTTTCCGCACTTAGATGTCTAACTTTTCAATGACTTCAATAGCTAGCCTTAGTTCTGTCTGGAAGGAGTTTAAGTTCACTGCCTTGAAGGAATTGCTGCCTTCTGTTTTCCCACGTTTTTAACAGGGACGATCAGCCCTTATCTGCATTACAGAGGGTTACAGGTTTCAGTTATTTGTCAGCTGCACCTTTTCTGTTTTCTGTGTTTGCCTTGGCCAGCACATTCAGGTCACACAGAATAACTCCGAGGACTGCAGGGACTTCCTGGGTTGGGATCCCATCCCTGGTACCTGTCCTTTTGGGCTCGCCTCGAGGTTGCTGAAGGACTTGTTGAGCTGTGCGCTGGCTTCTGCCCCTTCCTTCCCAGCAGAGCTGAGGCGATGCCAAGACTGATCATTCTCCCCTTTGCCACCGATCTCTCCAGCTTGCACCGTGCCGGGGTCAGATGGTGGGAACCCTCCCTTTCCCTGCTAAAGCAAACACTTTATCGGCTGCCCTTGCCCCTTTGTCCCGTTTGAGGAGGAGAGATAAGAGCAAGATGCAAACTTGCTAGCTCATAGCTGTCAAAAGTGACTTCCCCCCCCCCCCCCCCGGGCCTCATTACTTTGAGAACTTAATTGGCTTAGGGCCAAGCTCTGAGCCATAAACAGATCAGGTCCTGCGGAGGATCAGTGGGGAACCAGAGCCCAGTGGAAGGACTCACACACCTTGTTTCTGGGCTCCGCTGAACCTGCCTCCTTTGAAGGGTAAAATCCAGCTTTCCCCAAGGGCCCAGCAGAAGCCAAAGCTATACCTGGTGCAACTCCTGCACTCAGAAGCCTTCTCTTTCCTCCTGAGGGCTCAGGCTGTGCCAGAGCTATGTGCTACTCCACTCACCCTAGAGATCAGGTGGGCTGGTGAGAGGCTGTGCAAGGAAAAGTGCCTCCTCCCTGGCTGTGACCACTTCTGTTCCAGTTACAGTCTAATCTCCCCCCATGATTTGAAGCACAGCATTTCCTTGGCGTGGTCCGATCTGCATGCACCCAGGAGCATTTCCACATGCGTTTTTGTCCTCCTTCGAGCTGGCCGTCCTCACTGGCTTAGTCCCAGCGTAAGAAGCAGGATGGCTGCCTGGTAAGGACAAGCCGTCCAGGACACATAGCACGTTTTCTGTACAGAGGCTGTACAAAACAGGCATATTGTAGGAAGATAAGCTTGTGAACCTTCAGCCCAGTTCTGTTGTGGAGGTTGGCTCTGTCCAGGCCGGACGATGAATGAGCTAAACCAGCTAAGCAGGAAATGTCGGAGAGCTTGTGCGAATTTTAAAGGCAAACTCTGTTGATGAGTTGATTAGTCTTCCCTGTAACCTAGGTGGATTTTACCTGTATTGAAGAGTGAAAAACTTGATGCTAACATAACACCTTTGTGTGGTGCAGTTTCAGGTGGTGTGGACCAAACTGTGTTGTAGAGGATCTTTACAGGCCAGGTTGCCAGTCTTTAAAAATGATACTTAATACTCAGGATTGATTTCGTGTTGTACCTTTATTTGAAGACTGGGTTTTTTCGTTGTTTTGTTGAGTTTTTTTTTTTTTTTGCATTCTCATAGAGAGGAAGTTCAGGAAAACTGTGTCCGCTGGAAAAAGAAATTCACCTTTGTGTGTAAAATGAGTGCCAACCCAGCCACAGGACTCCTGGACCCCTGCATCTGCCGAGTATCTGTCCGTAAGGTGAGCATCTAGCTTCTGCTTCTGGCAGGTAGTACTACCAGTGTACTGGTGTTGGTTACTAGCTGCTTTTTTGGCAGCAAGAAGAATTGCATGGAAGTGGTGGGAAGGAAGGATTGTTTGGGCTAGGATGTGATTCAAATGGAGCCTCTCTCTCCAGCCAGGGTGCTTGACAGAGAGTGGGAGCGACCAGGGTGGTGGTAATGCTTGAGAGACAGAGGTTTGTGAAATCCCGAGAGCAAATTCCAGGATTGAGTAATGACTTTCCCCCTGTTTCCCCAGCACATATAATAGCTGCTTTTCCTGTTTGTTTTGTCTCCCATTATAGGAGTTGAAGGGCGGAAAAACCTACTCAAAGGTAAGAGCACAGAAAGGACAAACATGGCAGAGTGATGATGGTGTTGTCTTCTGTTAGTGCTCTACACCCATTAGAAACCAGTGGCTGCTGCATGAAGCAGTTTGGAGAAACGGTCATTAGTTCTTAATTTAAGCCTGAGTTAAGTGATTTCCAAAAAAAATCGCCTTGCTGGGACAGGATCCAGATTGCACTGGATATGGATTTGAGAAGGGGGTTGGGAAGATGATCTGCATGTCCTCAAACTTTGGGGAAGTTCTGAGTCAGATGTGAACTCTCTGGCTTCTGGCAACATCTTGCTAATGAAGAAACACAAACTCCAGTTCTTTTCTCCAGAACACAGCAGCCAGCTGTAGCTGGAGTAGGCACTGTGCTGCCTCATGAGTGCAGGCAGAAACCTACAGCAGACATCACCACCTTCCAAAGCACAACAGACATTGAGGCAAAAACCAAACTCATCAGCAGGGGGGGGTTGTTTTGTTCCCCCCTGTTTTCTTGCCTGTGCTATGGGAGAGACAATGGGCCACCCCCTTCTCTTTGTGCTGGAACAAGAGACAATGTTGGCTTAGAAGTTGAGCTCACACAGAGCCTGAAACCATGTTTGTTTGAAAATGAGTCACTGCTGCTAGTTTCTAATAAACAGATGTTCAGGTCACGCACAACCTTGTAAGAATTTCTTCTAATCGATATTCTTCCTGAGACTGTGGAGGCAGCTGGCTCTGAAGGGTGAATTGCACTCACTCCTGTGTACTGCTGTGCTCTGTGATAGAGGGCAATGTTGCTGCCCACACTGTTCCTTTTTTGTTGCTAATTAGGACATGGTCTCTAGGGCCATCAGTTTCTCTTTCACTTATTTCACACTGGGGGGAGGGTATTCCTTCATTCTGCAGAGCTGCCTGTCCAGCGAGGGCAGCATAGCTGGAGGAAGGCATGCCTCTGAGACAAAGTAAATGCATCAGCCTGCTCCTCCTGCAGTGTCCATCCTCAAGATTCCCACAGTATTTATAAATGCAGAATTAAAGGAAGCCTGAAGGCACGTCTCCATGGTGGAGTTAACCTGAGCTCTTATTCAGGCCATGTCCTAACCTACTTCCCTTTTACTTAGTCTGCAGTTGTGTTTTGAAAGACACATAGTTGCTCCAGCCCAGAATTGGAGACCAAATCTCAAGTACTTGTCATCTCTTGGGCTGGTAGCTTGCTTGGTCTCCTGTGAAGAAGACAGATGTGTTCTCCTAGAATTCAACAGAAGATGACCCAAGCAATTCAGCAGCACAGAGGCAAGGGATGTCACACCAGGCAGGGTGATTAAGCCTTTAAGTTTTACCCTGTGGACCAGGCTTGGTCCAGGCAGGTCCTCATGGCAGAACTGACTTACTTGGGACTCATAAAGTTTCTAGCACAAGTCTGTAGCGTATATTCGTGCAACTATTTTTCCCATTCTAAACAAGGAGTCCTCACCTTTTTCAGCTACACTCATTCAGCTGAAAACTACGCCAATTGTGGCAGCAGATGTAGAAGAAAGTGCAACTTGTGAATATCCTCTTTACGTGGTCCCCCTTCAGCAGGCATTGAGTGTGATGGAGCTGTTTGTGCTCAAGACAGAGTTTCCATCAACTCACCCACCTTTTGGTTTGACGTTAATGTCACTTCAATGTCAGGGGTTATAGAGCGGAAGCCAACAGGAAGGACTGATAAAGCGGAAACTCCTTCCCTGAG
>NW_009649057.1:1305973-1326863 GCF_000708025.1 Charadrius vociferus | reverse complement strand
AAGGAACACCATCAGCTGGCTGGAAAACTGAGGAAACTATTCTGAAAGGTTACATCTGAAAACATCCTTTTGTTAAGGGATCCTTCCTCTATATACTGGGAGTTTGCTTCCTGAGAAGAGCTTCTGACCTCAGCAGGCCATTTGGGCCACAGGAGGGTTCTCCCACACTCTGTCCTCTGATGTTGATCTTCTCGGAGAAGTTAGTGCTGTGGTGGACGACAAGGCATCTGGGTCTGGGCCACTCCTCTGCTATGTTGTACTGCTGGTGTGGTTGTGCTGTGTCTCCTCTGTCCTCCAGTTTTGTCATAGTGAGGGATTGCTGCTCCCTCTGTGGCTTTCTCCTGTCCTGTTTATCTCTGAGAGATAAAAACTCACTGTTTTTTCCTTATCAGTGAATATTCAGCAAGCATCCATCTCTTGCCCTTGGCAAGAAGAGATGGAGGAACATCTACAGCAAGGGGAAGAAACACTTGCATTAAGGGAATTCTTAAGAAGGGAGAAAAGTTAGGTTATTTTTTTCCGTCCTTCTTTTGCTGAAGAAAGGTTCCTGCTCTATCCCACACTTTTTTTTTTTTTCCCCCCCCTCTTTGCCATCAGCTTTTGTTCCCCTTCCAGAATGGGATGGAGGAAGCAGCTATGCTAATCTTGTTGCTCCCTTCCCCTGAATCATATATCTTGTGCAGCCTGTGGTTTAGACTTTTGATTTGGAACAGCGGGAGCCAGGGTTCATACAGCAGTGCCTGTGGTTTGTGCTGTGACTCCCTATCAGCTTCCACAGTTGACAGAGTACCACATATCCTTAGGATGGTGCTTCTGTTTGAGGTTCCCAGTTCAGCTGTATCATCTGGCTGTCAACACCAGGGCAGGAGAAATGTACAGCAATGCACAAAATAATAGCTAAGCCTGAGCTGCTTCTGCTTCTCTACTTTCTCTCCATGTTCTCATGGAAGCCGGGCTGTACTTTGAAGTGATGCAAACTTTCCATGCTTGGATGGTTTGGCCAAATATGGGGTACAGCATCTCTTCCTGATCAGATTGGATGAGACATGACTGGCTTTTATTGCTAAAGCTCTGCATAAAAGAAGCTGTAACTTTTTTTTTTTTTTGAGGAGAACACTGTATTCGTTGCTTGACAATATGGGGTACAGCATCTCTTCCTGATCAGATTGGATGAGACATGACTGGCTTTTATTGCTAAAGCTCTGCATAAAAGAAGCTGTAACTTTTTTTTTTTTTTTTTTAGGAGAACACTGTATTCGTATGCTAGACATTCAAGCAGAAAGCAAAGGTTCTCTTTCAGACACTCATTATGTTTGTCTTTACTCTAGAGGCATCAGTACCCTCTTTGAATCTGCCTGCGACCTTACCTATTTGCTTCTCCTTTGTTAGAGAAGGTTTAGAGAGCTCACATCTAAATCTCTCCAAATATTTCTCTTCCCTTCTGCCTGTCAAACATACCACTTGCTAGTTAAACCTCAGCGGTGTTAAGGAAACTTTGCTCCAGGAGTTCCCCAGTCCAGCAGCTACACCTGTGGGGGTGAGACACATGCACTGCTGCATGGCTCTGGACTTCCAGCTTGCTGTGCTGAAAGTCTCGGGTTTGTTTTTCAGGACAGTGTCACTTTCCTCTGTAACAATATCCTTTCATCTCCTGGTTCACATGCTCCACTGCATTCTGGGATGGCCCAATACAAAGAGTGCCTTATTATGTTTGTGTATGTGTGATTCTGTTTTTTCCACATCGTTGACCTAGTGCCTTCCATGTCCTTGGTTATGCAACGGCTGCGGGCTGGTTAACGCTGTCCTGGCCAGCACCGCTACTGTACATCCGTCCCCCATGCAGGGCTGGCTTCCTGAAGACCTCCAAGTGTCCACCTGACTTGGGATGAGGAATGTGACCCTGCCCATCCTCGAGAGTAGGGGGTGTTCACTGTGTGTGTACCAGCTCCTGTTTCTGCCCTCGCTCACAGATGCGCTCTCTTCCTTTAGCCTGTGTGACACTGTGTATCCCTTTATTGAGTGATTTTTGTTCTCTCCCCTTCCCCTCCATTGTTTTCTTGGCTACAGCTGGGCTTTGCTGATCTAAATCTGGCAGAATTTGCAGGCTCTGGATCCACTGTCCGTTGCTGCTTGCTGGAAGGCTATGATACTAAGAACACCCGACAGGACAACTCCATCCTAAAGGTACGGCAGTTGTTACTGCCACAGTGAAAATTCTCCTATTGAATTCAGAAAGATCACAGCCAGGGTGCAGTACTGGGCCTGAGAGAAGGTTCTGTTATGTGCGGAGACAGGTTTTTGCTTTTATGCTGCTAGTCTGACTTGGGAACTTTCCTGTTATCAGAGTTGCCCTTTGATATCTTGGCATCCCTTTTGCCAAGTGATGACCCTCGATAGCATTCTTTGTCATCAAAGAAAGCGTGAACAGGAGGGGGGAAAGGAGTTCTAAGTGCATTGTCAGGGTGACCAGGCTGGTGTCCTGCTGCGCCTCTGCAACTTGAAGTTACTGACACCAATGATTTGGGGCAGGGAGGGAAATACCTTGCTAAATCCCTGAAGCTGATTTCCTTTGGAGAGGAACTAGGTCTTGCTAATCTTTACGCCTAGCCCTTGACCTCCTGGCTGTTGTGAAGTGAGGAGCTCACTGCAGCATGGCTAACAACGTGCCTTGTCCCCCCTCTCCAGGTCACGATCGGAATGTCCCTGCTCTCAGGGGATCCCTGCTTCAAAACGTGAGTTTCTGGGTGCTCGCCCCGTTCTGTGCGGACCAGGAAACCTGGTTCTTCTGCCGTTCTCTGCTAGTGACTAAAATTGATGGGGAGGGGGAAAAGATGCCATTGATATTGAGAAGTACAGGGGAAAGCTTGAAACGGGTGGTCTGGATTGTTGAATCAGCCAGACAGCTAAGCCAGCCTGTGCTGTTGGTGGGTTTGTTCTCTGCTCTGGTTTTCCCAGCTTGGTTATTGGTTGTGCCAGTATTTTCCCTGCTAGGTTTTGGAAACTAATGAACGTTGGTAACAAATTTCATGTTTTGCGTGAAGGATAGAATTTCTCATAGCTCTGCGGTTGGTTTCGCTGACCGCCGAGCAGGGAAACGTCAATGAAGAAAACAGTCTTTGAAATGGACGCACTTCAGCACATATCACACAGGATAAAGATCTTGACTTGAAACAGCAACAAAAATACTGCAAGGCTGAAACGTTTTAGTTCTCCTTTTCTTCTACAGGGACCCAGGTTCACAATTAGTATTAATTAGCAGAGAAATTGTACATTTTTTTATGCATTGTGATAGGAAAGAATAAGTACAGTTAAGGTATGAAGCAGTTTTGTTGCTTAAAGATTTGTTGAGGGATTAACTAACAAATATACTGGCCACGTGTACCTTTGTACTGCTGCATATTTTTAAAAGCAGTCTAGATATGGTGCTCAGGGACACGGTTTAGAAGTGGGCCTGGTTAGATAACGGTTGGACTTGATGATCTTAAAGGTCTTTTCGAGCCATAACGATTCCATGATTCAATGATAGCATTGCGAGGCTCTGCAGTCCAAGCCAACCTGCCTTAGCGTGCTGTAGGGTGTGTGACTATACAGGACTGCCATGTGCTGATACAGATATTTTGTGTTCATTCCTAACAGTATGAGAGAAGAAAGCTTTACCTTGAGGCCATCTGTTGTAGTAGTGGTATTCTAGGCTAAAAGGTTTAATTTTAGGAGCTAGCTTAAAGTGTACAAATTAGTTTGCATTCTTGTTATAAAATGCTGCATAATTTTTGGTTGGTTTGTTTTGTGAATGGCTTTTCATAGTGCTGCAGCATTTCTGAGACTTTAAAACCCTAAGTGCAATGTCATTCTAAAAAATTTCTGCTTCAGAAGGAAGTGTAGTAAAGAAGTTTTGGATATCTTAAACCATAACTTTGTAACAGTAACAGATGTTTTAAATCTAGGGTACTAGGATGTCTGGAAATAATATGTCTGCCAAAAATACCTGTTGGTCCTTCACTGTGGAAGCAAGTCCCACTGTTAGAGTGCCTGAAAATTATACAGAATTGAATATATATATCTATTTAATATAAGTAGGGTCAGTCTGAAAGTCAGACCTCCTAATTTTCTTAAGGGATTTTTGCAGTCATTCCCGTTTTTTCTTTATATGTTGATGATGTGCAAATGTCTGAAAACGGAAGCTTTGCATGTAGAATAGTCCTTGATCAGTAGAGCTTTTGAGAAATGGCACTCATTTAGGGGATTAGGCAGGAGTTAAACTGTGCTGGGAAATCACTTCCGAGCGCTGACTTTCTGCAGCACTCAGATGAACCTTCTCCTCCTGGGTGCCGTGCAGGAGGGCAGAGCAGGCTGTTTGCCTGAGCTGACAGACCCAGGGGCTGCTCTGACAGCTGCTGCAGGAACAGTTTGCTTTATTAAGGCTGTAAAGGCCTTATTAACCTCTGAAGCAAAGTCCCCAAAGTACCTGGGTGTGTGTAAATCACTGATAACATGATTAGGGAGGGGTTTTGGTTTTTTTGTTGGTTTGTTGTTTGGTTGTTGTTTTTTTTTTCTGGGGAAGGCATGCCGTGGGTTTCCTGAAACCTTTATGGCTCTTTGGTTGCCCCTATAAAATATTCTCAGTGCTTTATTTTTTCTCTCAAAATACTGCAAAGGTCCTCTTACATAGCATCTTCTCTCAGAGCTCCAAGTGAGACACATAATTCTCACTCCTCACTTAAAAAGCATAATGTGATCCGTTAGTTCTAGTTCACGCTTCGGGCTCCAGGGAGGTTAGGACTCCAACAGGAATAACCACTTTGCCACGCTGCACATGTCATGGCTTCTACCCAAAAACACTTCTGGAGGAAGGGAGGGGGCTACAGGCACTCACCGCTCTACCCTGCAGTCAGCATTTACAAAGGGATGTTGGGAGCACGCCGAATAACCAGAAAAATAATTTTGACAGCTGGAAAAACACTTTAGTCTTACTGAAAAGGAGTTTAATCATCAGTTAAAAAATTGAAAGGTTATTTGATCATTGTAAAAGTACTCTCATATGGGGAGGGGGTTGTTGGGATAAAAGGCTTCTTTTGACCTGAGCCAGAAAGGTGTAACAAAAGGGTGCTGGAATTTAGAGCTGGACAACAGCAAACCGGTTCCTGTTTGTGAGGCCAGCTGGCCATGGGATACATGTTGGGGGAAAAAGGGCAGCTCTGGATGGTCTTCTAGAGGATAGTGCAGGCTCCAAGCCTGTTGTCCTGTATAAATGACTGAATGGTCCCTTTTTGCCTTAATTTACCTCAGATACTTGCTTTTGCTTGTAATACAGTCCAGATGCAGTACGAGGTAGGGAAGACCCGAGTCTTGCATGTATGAAAGCAAAATCCAATGTCACAGAGGGCTGCAGCTTCCCCCTTCCACATGAAGGGTGGGTGCAGGCGGGGGGACCTTCCTGATAGAGCAGAGTGGCGATTGCCGGTGCCGTGGGGTGATTCCTGGCCCCTGCCTGGCAGTTTGTAACCTTCTTCACTTCTGATCACAGGCCTCCCTCCACCGCCAAATCCATCACCATACCAGGACAGGACTCTACCCTGCAGCTGACCTGTAAGGGTGAGGGAACCACAAGCAGCAGCAGCAGCAGTTCAGCCACGATTGGCTCTCTGCGTCAGACCAAGCCAAGAACTGCCATTCTCAGCTCGGGTATGAATGCCGGTCCTGGAGCCGTGCAACGTTTGGCTGTGCCTGGACACTCTTTTGTTTTTCCCAGCAGTTGCAAGCACAGAAACTCTTTAATATTTCATGTTTTCCCGCACCCATCCTCACCCTCTGCTCATTAAGAAAATTGAGAAAAACAAAGCTATCTATTAAGTGCAACTGAGGAGAGGAAGCATGAATCTTTGCCACAACTTTCTGTTAGTGGAGATAAAGCAATTTGGTTCTTTTTACTAGGGATTTAATAATTCATGTATTCCACTCATCCCCGCTTTCCATTGTGTTCAATGACACTTAACATTGTTCTCCACTCAGCTATTCTGTTGCTCAGACTTATCTTCTAGAAAAGTTCCTCTGAAGGTTTTAGAGGTTGGTTTGAGGTCTAATGGCCTTGTTCCAGCTGCTGATGCAGAGTTCTTTGGCTTCTGTATGAGCCCGTTTTCAAGGGCACTGCATTTTCCCATAGCATTTTGTTCTTCCCAGCACACTCCAAATGTGCAGGCAGATACACTGCACCAAAATAGCACTCTAGTCTCATTGCTTCAGTGATTTAGCACACTGTGCAAGGGCTCTTAAAAAGCTGGCTAACATGTTACACTTGTGCACTTTTGGATAAGCTTGCTTCAAGAGAGACAAGCAGGGGTGATAGAAAAGGAGCAGAGGTTATGCTGAGGCTTCTGTATCAAATTCAGATGTGATTTAAATGGCATGGGCTCTTTCACAAATAATAGAAGGGAAAAGGTAGTAATAGGAGAAGCACCTAAATGGAGGTTGTAATAGTTTACTGCCAGTGGCCATTTGATGCTTTCTTGGTCTTAGCTTAATGCTTTTAACTGTGGATAGCTTCAGATACTACCTGTCTTTTAGACCCTTCAAGCTGCCAAAGATGCTTGTAAATTCCAGCACTGGATGCTAGAATTAGTGAAAAGCTTGACAGAGAAGCTTGTTGTTGTCTCCCCTACTCTCCAGCTGCTTTTAAGCTCTCTGTTAGTCTGTACAGCAGGGCTCTGCCAACAGACTTGCCCTGTCCTTGATCTAGCGTCCCAAGATCAGCCTCCAGTCCAAGGTGATCAGCAGGCAATGTCCTGGCTTGGCAATGGTGTAAGTGGAGTGCCCTGTTGTTCCTTGGCAGGTGTCCCAGAAGAACCGGATCAGAACCTGTCCAGCCCAGAGGAAGTTTTCCACTCGGGACACTCACGGAACTCCAGCTACGCCAGCCAGCAGTCCAAGATCTCCGGTAACCATTGATCTGCATGGCTCTGCCAGTGCTGGCCCCATCCCTTTCTCTTTCCAGCAGCAAGTTCTTGTGAGAATGATTTGCAGCCATCTCTCTCACCTTGCTCTTTAGTATCAGCATCTCCTGTTTAGTCTCTGCAGATGAGCTCACAGATGTATGTCTGAACCTCTGTATATGGGAGCAGAAATGCTGGTCTGAAGCTGCCCTGCCTGTTAACTGTGCTGCCAGGAAGGGGAGAAGATCTGGTTTGTAATCACTCTGTTTTTGCAGGTTACAGCACGGAGCACTCACGTTCTTCTAGTATGTCCGACTTGACCCATCGCCGGAATACCTCCACCAGCAGCAGTGCGTCCGGAGGGCTGAGTATGACAGTGGAGTGTCCTGAGGGAGAGCGGGACCACAAACTAGAGAAGCCACCTCGCCCCCCCAGACCAGCCCTTCTGCTGGATAGACCCTCCCGGTGGGTAACTGAGGAGAAAAGTTCCTCCTCTGGGAAGGCAAGACAGAATCTACTCCTTTGTCTTCGTGCAGTGGTAGATTGGAAATAGCCGCTGAGAAGGAGGCTATTGCCAAGGGAAGCTGGGGAGAATCTGAAAGTGTGTGTCTTGAAAAGCTGCATAAGTTTTCCCTTTATTTTCTCTCCCCAGGAGGAAAAAGGATTCAGTGGAGAGTCACCCAACCCGAGTGGATGATACCAGGATCGATGCTGATGATATAGTGGAGAAAATAATGCAGAGTCAGGACTTCACAGATGTCAGCAATACTGAAGGTGAGAGGATGAGTCTCAAAGGGGAGGTCTTGGCTGTTCTTTTAGCAAGGCTGCCACGCTTTTACAGTCAGATCTGATCTGCCATGGACTCCCTTTTCCTTTTGACAGCAATTTGCTTGCAGTGCTTGCTAGGTGTTTCTATGGTAGGTAAACAAACCACGTGGATTTGAGAGCTGCACACCCATTAGCAAATAGCACTTGCTGCTGTTCTACACGCTACAGCTGAGGTTGAACAGTAGCTCAAACATACAGGATGAGAGGGGAAAAATACCGATTCTTCAGTGCAGTGGAAATCAGTTACATCAGCTGCCTGCACTGCTGTAGTGGCCTTTGTCCAGGGTCAGCCCAAGGATATTTATTGAAGTAGGAGAGCACAACTGGAGGGGAAACAGCACGTCTCTGCAAAAAGATGGGAAGAAAGATGGGTCACAGTGTGCTGGTGATCAGGTCTGTCTGAAGGCCTAAGAAGGGGTTTCCTCCATTGCAGTCACAGCATTTGTTAAGAGAAAATGAATAATATCACTGCATTTGTTTTAATTTTCTGATTTAGCCTAGAAATCAATCTTTTACATCTAGTTGAGGTTTCTTGGTGAGCTTTAAACCTGAGCCTAGCTTGTTATTAGTATTTCTGTAGTTAGTTACGCTAAAGCATTGCATATGGCAACTTTCTTATAATATGGTGATACATACCTTGCTCAGCATGAGTTAAAACTAGACTGAATGTGGCCACCTCTCACCAGAAGAACAGTCTGAGTTTCTCCTCCAGTGAGCCTACAAAAGCAGCGTGTAGGCTGCTTTTGTAGGCTCACTGTCTCATCTGTTCAGATGTGTTTAAGCTGACCAGGAACTTGCATCAATGGAATTGACTTAAAAGAAGCAGCTGGAGGAATATCACTGAAGTAATCTCTCTGTGTTTACTCTTCCAAAGCTTAATGCTGTGGTTGATTTGTACATGAGGCTCTCTTCCAGAGCAAGAAGAGGTGTTCCCAGGGGCTCTGTTACTGTGGGAGCACCAGAAAGCATGCACATGCATTCCCAGAAATGCACTTGTTCCCGTGCTGTCCTTTGTGTAACGCAGCTAGGAGGGGAGCACCTGGCAGCAGTTGGTAGTTCTGGATGTTGATGTCTTACTTCCTTTTCTATCTGCAGACAGTAACCTGAGGTTGTTTGTGAGCAGAGACGGAACAACTACATTGAGCGGAATTCAGCTGGGAAACAGGTAGGCTTCCTGAAAGGCTGGCAGACAGGGGCGCTCCAGAGAGATTAGTTAGCACTTTGTACACAGGAAACTTTCACCTTTTGCTGTTACAGGAGAGATTTCTAAACATCATGTGCTACATGGTGGCTTTATTCCCACATTAACACCCCTGGGATCCCTCTGGTGACAGGCTACAGCTGCACTGGAGTATGAATGCAGTTCTCAGCAGGAGCTCAGAGGGATAATGTGATCCTAGTTGTTAGATCCAAGAACAGAAGTAAGGAGTAAAAGGACGAAATGGTAGAGGTTGGTTCCTGTTTGCTCCTGCGCGGGACTGAAGGCAGGGAGATTTGCCTCCTGCTGGCCTGCAGCAAAACTGCAGCAGCCTGGGTTATTGTCCTCCCTTTTCCCTGCCACCTCCTTCTTTGTTGAGTGAGAGCTTGTTCTCTCATGAAAGACTGCTGAACAAATAAAACCTTTTGTTGCCACAATAGCTCTCAGTACAGTGTCTTGGCTAGTTGCATTTGAGCATATTTAGCACTTTTTGAGGTTAAAAAAACCTCAACCAATAATGGTAATGCAAAGATGTGTCAAGTCGGCGACAAAATTGGGAGAAAAGCAAAGCCAGGAATACTGGCTCTTTGCGCAGGATACTCCCCCTTTCCTCTGTGCTTTAGAAGGATTCAGTTGTTACACCCAGCTCTTTCAAGTGCTCTAGTGTTAGCTTGCCTCGTAGCTGTCTGTTTTGTGTTATGAGGGTTGACTTCTCGCCAGACTGACTTGTTATTTTCAGTATTTTGTGTGGGGTTAGAGGGTGATGTTTGTGAGTGGAGAGGTCTGAATAAGAACTTCCTTGCTCTAGGTGACTGAGGAAAATAGCCTGGCTTTCTCATCTTCTTCCCCTCTGCCTCCCCAGGGTCTCATCTGGAGTTTACGAGCCAGTGGTGATTGAAACCCACTAAATGTGAAGAACAGGGTAGAGCTGCTGGAAACAGGCCCCCTACCCAGTCTGCTGCCACATGGATGCCAACCTTTACCTCTCTTCATGCAGCATTCCAGAAGGGATTTCTCCATGCCCCTCCCCATACGTTTGCACTGCAGAACTACTCCGAGACCACTCCAAATCATGCACTTTCCCTGTGTTGGCATTACCCTTCCCCGCTTCCTGGTTCTTCCAGTGCCTGCCTTCCCCCTGTTTCTGATCAGATGCAAGGTGTCTGTTGGGCTTATCCTTAGTCCTAGAGGATGTTGCTCATCTGCATCCCTCACTCCACCCATTCACTTGCAACAGGGGACTTCTCAGCTTCTGTCTCCCCAAAACATTGGGTAATACCACTGTGAACTGTTCAAACCACTGGGGGAGGGGGAAACCGTTCTAACCAAACCGAGAGCTGCTTGTTGGTGACATGGTGAAACGGCCACTTGCAGGATGCTTTATTCCATTGACTCTGCAAGGGAACATCGCCTTCCGAGGCAACGGTTTGACTGAACAAGGTATGCTAAGGTGCGCACTTCACCTTCCTACCCTCAAATCCCCAAACATCCTCTTCTCATAGGAAATATCTCCCAAAAGTGCATTTCAGAAAACTACCACAATCCAGATGGGAGTTGATAAACGGTTAAATGCTAGTGCTTGTTATACCACTAACTGCATTGTGCTCTTCCACTGCTGGGCATGGAAGGGCAGTGTTCATCTATTAGCATTAGCAGGAGCACTTTAGAGGTTCCAGATTTGACCTGGAGGAGGCTTCTACTTGCTGTTCCAGGAGCGTAATCCCTGTTCGCTGGAGTGATTCAGCAAATAGTCACTGTTGGAGCTTGTCGTTTGGTTTCTCTTTTTTTTTTTCTTTTTTTTTTTTTTTTTTTTTTTTGTGGCTCAGGAAGGGAACTGCCCTTCTTAGGCTGTGAAAAGAATCTGGTTATCTGATAGCCTTCCCCTGGGCCAGAGCAGGGTGCAGTTGACTGCAGTGGTGTCTACGTTGTGGTGGTGATTAACAGTTGCCTTTCTTGGCCTGGGCCAGTACGGGAGTTGGTGTTGGTTGGCCTTTCTTGCCCTGTCACCAGGGATCTATGTCTGAGCTGGTTCCTTTTGGGGCTGGGGAGAAGCTACCTTCTCTGCCTTCAAAGGTAGAATGGGTGTTTTCTGCTCTGTTAGCCACAGCAGCCGTTCTTAACTGCTCCACGGCGAGTGAACTCTTCTGACAAGGCTTCGAGCTGTTCTCTGGTTGATCTTTCAATTGCTATTCTTTGGGTTTGGTTTCTGCAGTTGTTTGACACTTTAGCTGCCTCTTTTCCTTGCAGTGCGTGGCAGAGATGTCCGTCCCTTTCAGCTCCCGCTTATAGATTCTCCTGGCAGCTGAATTGCAAATGAGGATCTATGCAGACTCCAGCCGTGGGCCGTCAGCAGGCTGTGCTTGCAGCCCTTCCTGTACAGAGACTTTCAGCCAATAAGCTATTTCTGTGTAGTGCCCTTTCCTCTTTTGCCAGTGTACTGTAGTAGCACTCAGCGGCTGTGCACTCGGGGCAATGGCACGCTCCTGGGCATGACTGGGAACGTGCCCTCCTCTGACACACGTGTGCGTGCACACACACAGGCACACACTTGTCCCATTCAGCAAGGAAACACTTGTAACTGATCACGTTGTTGTTCAAGTTCTTAGTTATTGTAAAGCCTTTTTTTAAAGGTGGAAAAACAAACAAAAAAAAAAAAGTATTAATTATGGTCTCTGTGGCCAGAATGCATGCAGATGAGTTACTGGAAAAGGGAATTTGGCAGAACGAAAAACAAGGAATGAAAGGGCCTTGATTTTTTTTTTTTATTTTTTTTTTCTGCCCTGCTAGCTAAGGATGGCTGCGTGGGGAGGGTGCTAGGCAGTGTGGCAAAGCTATACAGCTGCTTACTCTATTTCGACAGTTTCTCTTTTTGAGTCAAGAGGTTTCTTTCTGTATTTGGACAGACAACCTGTAGGATATGGATCTCTTTCACCCTTTCCCTTCAAAGGGAATTAAATTTGGTGTAGGGTAAGAAGGGGTGTAGACAACACCTTGGGTTTGGTTTAATGTGGAGAAAAAGTATTGGATCTTTTGAGTCTGTCTAGAACAAAAACTCTTTCACACTTGCTGGTGTCTTTTAATGGTAATCTCTTCTTCATTCAGTCTGGGAAGGTTTGGCACTCGCTAGCAGGCTGGTGAGCATCCTGCCCTGTTCCTGGGATGATGCATGTCTGCAGGAAGGGGAGAACTGCTTGCTTTTCTCTCTCTCTCTGGGGCTCTGCCAGAAAGCCAGGCCTGACCTGACCCTCTGCTCAGGTCAAGGTGAAGGCAGGAGCAGGCTCAGGCAGCGATGGGTGTTCCTGCCCTGTCTGCAGATGGCTCTGTGGAGCTGAGGGTCAGGCTGCTCCCTGGGGGCCAGCGAAGCCCCTTGGGAAGCTGAGTCCATCCAGGATTTGAAAGGAGCAAACATAAGCCAGGAAAGGGGCCAAAACCCTGCTCACTTCTGCTGCTTTGCGTCTATTCCCATGAAAAACAATGGCAGTCACTGTCAGAGCAGTTGGGAACCCAGGGCTTTCTTCTGGGCTTCCATTGGCAAGAGTCGGCTGCTCCGAGGCGCTGGCAGCTCGGCATGTCACAAAATCCCCATTAGGACAGAGGGCAGAATCTCTTCCCAGTGAAGCAAGAGGAAAAGCAGTTGAGCTTTTCAGAAAGCTGGTCTCATTGTCCCAGGCTGCCAGAGGCATAACCTGCTCCATCGCATAGCTGTGGCCAACCTGGGCATGTCTCTGGCTTCTCTTCCAGCAGCTTGGCACATCACTGCTTGCATTTTTGATAACTGTGTCTTATAGGGTATCTCTTCCTTGTCTCCACATTATTACTGACTTCACAAATCCTGGTCTTTACAGTAGCTTTTTATCTCTCCTACCCCTTGTTTTGAATAAGAAAGCAGCCCTAGTCGTTCAGCCTGGTGCAGCACAGCCAGGGCTGGAGCTCCCAGAGCAGACCCGGAGGGAAGATGGAGCAGTCTGTTCCTATTTCTAGATCCCACACAGAGCTCCCGCTGCGCATGCCATCACAAGTGATGCCCAGCGGTACCTGGCCAGTGGTGGGCATACAAGGCAGTGGTGATGGAAGTGGGGTTGCTTGTCCCACAGACTCACTGCCGTCTCTCGGGAAGCTGCATCTCGCGAGCACTTTTTCCTTGTGGCATCGCTGCAGTCTGTTCCTTGTTGGACTTTGAACATTTAAGAAGTGAATCAGTTTCCAGACCCAAACCGCTGGCTAGTTTCCTTTGGGTTTTGGTTTTTTTTGTTGTTGTTGTTGTGAAGTTTATTGACTTTTTTTGTATAAACCCAGCAGGCTGGTGTTTTTTTGACTGCATTATTGTTTCATTGATATTTTATTCCTGGGGAGCTGAGGGGGGATGTTCTTCCCCACATTGTTCCCCTTCTCAGGGGATTCAGAGGTGGCTTAAACAAGTAAAAGGACCTTATTGGCAAGACTCTGCATCCCCTGGGTTTCAGATGCTGACATGCAGGGCTGCTCACGCCTGGCAGACCCTGGAGAGCAGAGCTGGCTCTCTGCTCCAGTCTTGGGGCCAGGCAAAACACGTGGGCTCTGCTCTCCCAGTTTCTGGACCTTTAGTGGTGGAAGCCCGTTGCAAAGAGTTGAGAAATTCAATGTAGCTTTTTTACTAACTTTTTTTAAAAAAAAACAATATAAACTGAGTGAATGTCCAAAAGAATCGGCTTAGTTGTGACTTGGTGAAGGAGATGGGTTTCAAGTGGAAATTGTGATGGAAAAAGGGGGAGAAGGATGTTGCTCCTCCATCATCTTCTTTTGTATGGTTGGCACTTTAAATGGGGGCCTTTGTACTGTCCTGACCCTCGGTGGGATGGGCAGCAGGCGTGTGATCTCTGCCCCCCCCCCATTGCCACATCACTTTGCCCCCCGCAGGAAGTTAATAAGCCCTTTTAAATGTTTGCTTCAGTTTTTAGAGGGTTCCGAAGCAGGCCAAGACCTGAAGAAATATGTATTTCATTCGCATCTTAATAGGAGGGGTTGAATTTTTTATTTATTTTGTTGTTGCTGTTTCATTTTAAACTGGTGGCTGTGCAGCTGGACTCTGCACACGCTGTTGTGAACCTCTGGGAAAACCTCACTCCAGGTACGCTAGAGCACCTAGGTTAAACACCCCTCCTGGAGAGGGCCTCCCCCCGCTCCCCTCGCTGCCTTACGCAGGAGCTGCAAATTCACCCTCCGCCCCTCCTGCCCCCTCCCCGCCACCCCACCTAGTCTCTAGCTGAACGAGTTCTTGCTCTGGTGACTGAGCCCTGTGGACAAGGCTGGTCCCCAGGGGCAAGTTCCTACAAACACTGCCTGGTTGCAGGTGTTTGTCCTTGTAAAGCCACTTCCTCACTGGGGAGGGGGGGGGTTGAGGAGTGCAAAATTCGCCCCTCGTTTCCCCCCTGAGAGCTGTCATCCATCAGCCCACCCGCACCATCCGAGCCTGATGCCCTCCACAGCTCTACGTTGCATTGCCCCTGCCCTGTCAGGAGGGAGCGGACGTGGAAACCTGGGAAATAAAAAGGAATTTGGATGAAGCTGTGAGCGAGAGGTGTGGCTGAGCCTCGTAACTTGCCTCAAACACAAGGAATAACGGTAGAGCCCGTATTTTTGTGGGGGGGAGGGAGGGGAAGGGGAGATCGTGTTTTATTTTCTTGAAAGTGAATTGAGCTTGGTGATCTTCAGATGAGGCGCGCACTTGATTTATATCAGATTCTATAGAGAGATCGCTGATATTTTTGGAAAGGGAATGGGTCTATGCAAACTTCCAAAATTGCTTGAAAGATAGTTTAACATTTTTTTACTTTGAAATCTAAAGATAAATCTAACTTTTTTCTTAAAGCAGAAGTGCGTTTAGAAAGAGAAGCTACTTCCACTGCTCTATTTTGATGATGATTCTTGGAAAGTTTGGGCTGGAGGGAATGACTATTTTTCACCATTTTTATCTTGCTCCTCTAGTTTTTTGTTTCTTTTTCTAACGGAATGCTGTGCCGTCTTTGATTCAACAGATCGTGTTTGTATTTTCTGTATCTGGTTCCTAACGTAGAGAAATAACAAATATATGAGGAAATCAATATAATGTCAAATGTTGTTATGGTTTGGGGGAAAAATAAAGGGTTTTGGTACTTCACACTGATTCTTCTTGCTTTGTTTCTGGTTTTAAATGTGTTTTTGATTCAAAAATATTTGCTAAGGAAGCCGAAGGGTCAGACAGTGCCTGCTGACATGCAGAGCCCTGGAACAGGATTTGGTTTTGCCCTCCAGGATTTCCTTGGCGGCTGGGAGTGGAGATCCCTGCCAGCCCTTCCCTGCAGACGGGAGAAGTGCTACAGAGGGGAGCTGGCAGCACAGCACAAGTCCAGTGGAAGCAACAGCCTGCAATCCAGGGGGAAGGTCGAACTGGCACGAGTCCTGGCAATGTCTGGTGTTCCTGAACACCGCGTTCTAGCCAAAGCCCTGCTTGAACAGCCCCGTCCTGCCCCATTGCAGAGCAGGGCTGGGCACCCCCGCCCAGGGCCATCTCACCAGGCTGGCCTAGGGGAAGGTGTCGCAGCCCATGGGGCTCCAGGGAACGCCTCTGGGCCCTTGCCGCTTGTGCGAGGGCAGTCACCGCAGGCTGGCAAGCCTGTTGATGGAGATTTGAGCCAAATTCGCTGCCCGGGTACTTGCTGCAGATGCATACAAAGGCTAGAAGGGACCAGGGCCCCTGGCAGGAGGCGGCTTTGCCTTCCCCACCCTCCCAAAGCCTCAGCCACGACGCGTCTGATCAGCTGCACCTTGGAGTCCCTTGGAGGGTCTTCCCCTTTCCCTCAGCTGTATTCCCCATCCTCAGATAATCCCTTGTGTCCCTCAGCTGTTCCACCTCCTTTTTCCCTTTCCTCAACAGAATCACAGAATGGTCAGGGTTGGAAGCGACCTCCAGCCGTGGCATGTGTGGAGAAATGGCTGGGGCACAGGACACAGTGCTGGAGCAGGTGTTGAGCCAGTTGGGTTCAAGATGAGTCACTTCCACCAGAACACATGGACACCGGGTGGTGGGTGAAACTGGAGCACTGTGCTGCCGAAGGGAACCATCCTCTCCTCTCGCCAGGCAGTGGCACAGGATTGGGGATGCTTTAGCAAAGAGCTTTGCTCCTGGCCTTTCCCTCTGGGACCTGCTTGCTTCCAGCTGTAAAAAAGGACCTTGGTGCTGTGGGGGAGGCACCGAACGTGCAGAGGGCGGCCAGCCTGGCCTCGCAGCCTGTCAGGCATTGCCCTCCATGATGGCTGAGAGGAGCCAAGGCCTCCTTCGCACAAACAGGGGACTACAGGGGCCTTCCTGCGAATTTACTTTCTTTCACTGCATTTCCCGCTGATGCCTGGTCCAGAATGCAGGTGTCCTGTGACTTTCTGGAGTATTTTCCAATGAGTAACTCATGCACCGAATCAGCAGCATGTTTCCGTGTGTGCCGGCTGTAAGCACAGGAATACTGCTACTGCTTTCTCTGTTACTCCCTTAGAAAGTGGCACTGCCTGTCTTGACACACGTGGTGAATCTATACCAAACCTTTCTAGAGACAGGTACAAAGGTGTGCAGAGCCTGGCAGGGACAGAACTACTGACATGCAACAGCACATCTGCCAGAACGCGCTTTAAAAAAGCCGAGAGTCGGTATATTGGTGCAGGGGAAGGCAGCAGGTACTTGAAACTCCTTCTGAGTCCTCTGAGGAAGTGCCCTTGCGCTTCTTCTTCCCCACCGCCTCTGGGTCAGCTGCTAAGGTGCAGTCCCCTCTGAGCCCCTCAAACTGGAACCTCAAGAGCCGAGTGGGGGAATTGCCCACCATCCCGGAGAAGGGAAGGAAAAGCCCTTGCAGGAAGCAGGCAGAGCCCCCCGGGCGGGTGCTGCCCCGGTGCCTCCCCCCTCGGAGCCCCGCAGGGTCTCTCCGGCCCCTCTCCCCGTCGTCCGCTCCCCTCCGCTCCCCTCCGCTCCCCTCCGCTCCCCTCCCCGTTTCAGACCCGTGGCGGTGCATTCGCATGCCCTGGGGCTGAACAAACAGCAGGTAGCCATTAACCGTTCCCGAGCAGCTGCCACAGCCTGCGGGTCCTTCTCTGACTCTCTCTCCCTTTGCAGGCCACAGCAACAGACCAGGTGGTTGGATTCGGCTTGGTTGCCTTCAGCCTCGTTCTCTTTGTTTACTACACCCTCTGGATCATCATACTGGTACGGGTCCCCTCTGGCTGTTACAATCCCAGTCACTTCACACTCAGGTGTTAGCCTAGGCTTTGTTTAGGGGATGATGTGTCTGTGTGCCTGAAGGACTCTGCTTTGCCAGCTTCTTGGTTAAAAATTTCAGGGCAGAGCTTCCTCTCTGCTGGTCCAGCCCTTGCCCCTTCTGGATGTGCCAGCCCTTGCCTGGGTGAGACCAAGCTTCGATCGTGCAACCTGCACTGCTGCTCTCAGACAAGCTGACCCAGCCGGTGTAAGATCTGAGGCTCATTCGAGCTATCAGCAAGAGCTGGAGCCTGGTCCCTCTGGAGGTGTTGTCACTGATGTTCGTATTTGCAGTCCTCCAGATTCCTCGTTCTGGTGGGAGATCACGGAGGGAAACATAAAAAGAGATGACTCTTACTAAATCTGGAGCCTGGTAGGGAGGAGAAGGGTTTGGGGAATGCAGAGCTCTGGAAAAGCAATTGCGAACCTGGTAGTTTGCCCACTTCTAGTGACGCATCAGCGTGGGTCATTAGTGGTTTTCTTCCTGGAAAGAAAGGTCTCCTCATGAGCTTTCCAGTACAAGAGGCCTGGTTCAGCCCTGGGCTGATGTCTGAACTCCTGGCAGCTTCTCCCCTACCCTCTGAGAGTTTTGAATTCCAGTCTTGCATCTGCTTACTATCTGCCTGATATGTGTTCATACACGTCTGTAGTCCCAGGAACGCCTAGGTGTGTCCGCTGCCGTGTAGGAATCCTTACACTGCTCTCTAGTGTCCAGAGCCTTCCGCTGGCCTCCACAGAGGGATTGCCATGAAGCAGATCTGGTATCAGCTGCTCCCTTGTGCAGAGCAGAGTCCAGATTTACTGTGTTCAGTACCAAGTGGGCCAGCAGCCGTGCCCACCCTGGCACCCCAGGGCTGCGGGACCCCTGTGATGGCACTGTGTCTGCCGAACGGTGAAGCGTTCACTGCCTGTCCCTTGTCCCATCCCTGCAGCTGTGGGCCAAGCCACGTGCGGGTCTGGGCGCCGTTGTTTTTTTTTAGCTATCTCTTCATGACTGCTATTTCCATCCTGCTTTTGAAACCACAAGGCTGCAGGTGTCGGGGACTTGCCTGGGTGTTGTGCCCACCTCCTGACACCCCTCTCTGTCTCCTGCAGCCCTTCATCGACAGCGACCACGGGATACACCGGTACTTCTTGCCTCGGGAGTATGCAGTTATCATCCCTGTGGTGGCCGGACTGCTGTTACTGCTATTTATAGGTGAGTGTTATTTCTGTTGTTCTAATTAGAAGCTTCTAAATTAGGAAGAGAGAAGAGGTTTGCTAGGGGGTTAGCTAATGTGTGACACTCGTGACACGCTCTCTGTGGCTCCTGACACAGCTCCGCCTGACATGGACTCTCGGGGCCTGTGTTTGCCTGTAACTTTGGCTGTTTGAGCCTCTGGACAGCAGAATTGTTTCTCTGCTGAGGTTCTGCTGCTCACTACAATGGGTTTTGAAAGTGCCCATAATTAGAAGTTTTCTGGCTGAATCTGTTCTCTCTCTCATGGTAGGCGTCTTTATAATGGTCGTGATGTGGAAGAGCAGGAAACCTGCCAAGAAATCAGACTGAAAGCCCAGCTGAGAGATGAGAAGGCGCCCACCCTGCAGCGTCGTAGCCAGGAAAAGACTTTGCCTGCAGCACCTCCTCCAGAGCGCTCAGCACCGAGCTGCCTGCGCTCTCCCACGTTCCTTCCTGCAGAGACGAAGTCTTCTGTAGTTTACAACTTACTGACCAAAGGGAAGCAAAACTGACCTCTGGGGCTCATTGAGAGAGGGACCAGAGCTCCGGCTGTGAGGGACCTGCTCCCCCGCTGGGGCCGCCCGTACCAGAGCTGGCTGGAGGAGCTGTAACAGCCAGAGTGCGAGTTGAGCCCTGTCCACTGCTCGGCCTCTGAGTAATCCTTCCCCTCTGCTCTTGCTGTGTCCAGTAGTTTGTTCCTTCTGGGTTTTTTTTAAATGTTTACATGCGGTTTGTGGGGTTTTATTAATTGGGTTCAAGATGGAGAGGAAAGAAATGAGACTGAGCTTGGAAAAGGCAGGGTTGTGTTCTCCGTTTGCCTGCTGGGAGGACTAACCATGATGCTGATGGGCTCTTACCTTTCTGAAGAGGGACGCCCATGAGGCTGGGCATGTAGAGGGTGCAGGGACAGTGCCACTGCTGCCCTCTGCATCCCCTCCTGCCGTCATCCAGCTGAGGGGGTGGCGAGGAGATCCCCTGGGTCACAAGGAAGCATTCGGCACCACCGCTGACCAGTGTGGCTCTCATCACTGCTGTCAGCCACTGGCTGGGTTCCTGCTCCCGGACAAGACTCCACATGCCAGCCAGGGAGGTGTGGTGGCACCCTGTCCTTCCCCCCCAGGGTTTACTCTCCTGGCAGCAGTTGCTGCCCTGAGGTTTGGTGTCCCACCAGCTCCCACAGACCACAACGAGTGGGATCACCCTCAATAAAGGTCCCCAAGATCTCAGTCCCTGTCCTCAGCCCATGCCAAGGGGGTGCCGCAGGCCTGCTGGGATGGTTTCTGCTGCATGGCCCTGGCAGTGCCCAACGCCGTGCTGGGGAAGGTCCTTGCCTGGGCTCTCGGTGGGTCCTGTCTTGCCAGTGGGGACAGGCGGGGAAGCACCGGAGAGGACCTGGCTGGGCAAACCAAGCCTTCTGCTGGCCCTGCCATGCTGGGGGCTGCTTTACCCTGCCTGGGGTAGCTCCAGCAAAAGGAGGGCAGATTGGGGCGCTCTGATCCTTCTCACACTGCGAACTTCCCCTTCCAGACAGCCGCGTGTCCCATCGTCTCCCATCCTGCCAGGGGGTGATGCTGGTGGTTTGGGGGCACACTGGGTGCTGCAGGTCTTGGGCTGAATCTGGCTGGAGGCTCGTTTCCAGCTCTTGGGGAGGCTGCCTGGCTGTGCCGGGCTGCACACCCACCCCGCTCACCTCTCGCTGCACTCTCCCTGAGGCCAGGTCCTCCATCCCCCTGTTTTCCCTTACCTGTGCCTTGCTGCTGCCCCTTCTCCCGGTGAGGAATCCCCCACTCCCCAGCCCCTCGCCTGCTCAGCCGCTCCCCCTCAAGGTGGGTTTGAGCTGGGACAGGGGGTGGTAAAAGGGGGAAAAATTTGGTCGTGTCTCTGAGCAGGTCCAGGCGTTCTCCCGCAGCACTGCTTGCTGTGTGGGAGCACGGCGGTGTCCCTGTCACCTCCTCTTTCCTCCCAGTTAAAGCTTGTGGGGGACAGGCTTTGGACCAGTTTCAAGGTCATAATTCTTTGTCAACAGTGGGAGAAAGCAAAGTCCAGTAGCGCTCCCTGGGCAGGCAGCCGGCGGCTCGCTCGGGGGATGTTTCTCACGGGGGCTCTGCAGTTTGGGCCGAGCACGAGGGGCTGTGGGTGACGGGTGCCCCCCGCCCCGGGGCCATCAGATGGGGACCTGGGGTGTCAAGAAGGCCCCAGCCCCATTTTGGATCATTTTGATCCCTGAGCTGTTCCCACCACCGCTGAACGCACCAGTATCCGGCCTGACTTGGAGCTACTGGTGCGGTGCAAGGAGGTGAGAAAGGGGCTTTGGGGCGGGGCGGGGGGGGTTGGCTGCAGGGACCCCCGGGAAGGCGGAGAGGGCAGAGCAGGAGGTGGGGAGAGAAACGGGTGCCGGGGTCGGTCCCAGACGCGTTGGTCCCAGGACATAGAGGATGGGTCCCGGTGCCGGTCCCGGAGCC
>NW_009649057.1:1305033-1305336 GCF_000708025.1 Charadrius vociferus | reverse complement strand
CCCCCGGCCCCGCGCTCCGGGCCCACCTGCATCCGACACGGGGCTGGTGCACGTGGCCAGGCCCGGAGAATTCTCCCCACTCTGCTTCCAGGTCCGGCTCTTCCTTATGCTGATGTGCGTGGCGGTGGTTGCCATGCTGTACGTCCTGCTCTGCTCCCACGCCTGCCTGCGGCCCTGCTGCCGGGCCCCGGGGCCGTGGGGCAGCCCCGTGGCACCCACCACCCTCAGCTTCCAGGGGTACAGCCGCATCCCCGACGGGAAGGTGCGTGGGATGGGGCAGTGCCGGGGCTGGTGCGGCCGGCC
>NW_009649057.1:1304484-1304840 GCF_000708025.1 Charadrius vociferus | reverse complement strand
CTCCGCATGAACCATGCCCCCACCGCCGGCTACGAGGAGGATGTGGGGACACGGAGCACTGTCCGGGTGGTGTCACACACCAGTGTCCCACTGCTGCTGAAGAACCAGCCCTACTTCTTCCAGCAGTCGCAGGAGACCCTCTACATCATCTGGGGGCCGTCGAAGAAGATGAACCGGGAGAAGATGGGCACAACTTACCGGGCGCTGCTGAAGGTGATGGAGACGTACCCCCGCCTGCAGATCTACACCCTGACCGAGGAGAAGATGGCGTATTGCGACGATGTCTTCCAGAATGAGACGGGGAAGAACAGGTACCACTGGCTCCCAAAGAGCCCCTGTCCGGGCCCCCTGCCATA
>NW_009649057.1:1302798-1303852 GCF_000708025.1 Charadrius vociferus | reverse complement strand
GGGGGGGGGAGGGCCCCCAGCCACAGGTTGAGGTGGTGGGGACCCCAGCGGCAGGGCGGCTCTCATCGCAGGGACACAAGACATCCCTGCTCTGCCGGTGCCATGGTTAAAAGCCTTTTGCTGAGCCCCGAAGCGGGGAGTCTGTGTCTCTGCAGCAGCAGGGCCGGTTCCCCCTGGGTGGTTCCCTGGGTGAGTGGGTTCCCAGGGGCTGTTCCCGGTGGGGGGGCTGAGACCGCCCCGTATCTGTGCACGGGGGTGTGAGCTGGACCCACAGAGCCCCATCAGCTCCGAGCGCCTGCCCGGGTGGACACAGGGCGACCACGAAGGTTTTCCGCCCGCTTTACTGAGATCAATATTTAATGCAGGATTAAAAATTCACACTGCTGGGCTCCAGCGCGACACGGGGCGGGAGCGCTCGGCCCCACCAGGGCCACGAGCTGATGCCTCTCCCAGGGATGAAGCTTCACCGCGGTCCCTGCCCTGAGACCCGGCACTGAATGTGGGGCGCAGGGAGCTGGGGCTGGGCCCCCCCCATCATGCTGCCCCCTCCCCGGGCTGGTCCCTGCAGCTCTGGATGCCCCTGTGCCCCCTAACCGGGAAGCCCAGGGACCATGTGTGCCTTGGGGGCTCTGAGTTGCCTTGTCACAAGTGCCCTTGGATTCAGACCAAAGCAAACGTGGCCATTAAAAGTGTTTTTAACTCGGTGGTGCCCTGTGCTGTGCCCCTTGTGGCTGTGGGACGTGGGGACGGGGGATGGCAGCTGGTGACAGGGCTGTGGTGTCCCGCTCTCCTGCCAGGCTATAAATAAGAGGGGGAGGTGACGAGGGGGTAGAGCTGAGCCTGAGCATGGAGGGGGATGCCAAAAGCCGGTGGTTGAGATTATTTGGGAGACAGCAGCTGCGTCTGTGCAGGACGGGCGCTGGCCTGGCGTGGATTTCGTGCTGGGTTTGGGGCGATCCTCGGCCCCACAGGTCTCAGCGCTGCCGGGCTGCGAGCAGGACAGCTGCCAGCTCCCGCATCCCCGGAGAGACGGGGCACAGCCCAGGCACGTGTG
>NW_009649057.1:1302179-1302750 GCF_000708025.1 Charadrius vociferus | reverse complement strand
AGATGGCACAAATTTGGGTGGGCCCAGTGGTGTCTGGGGGGCTGGGGGCGAGCAGGAGAGGCAGAGGGATCCGCGTTCGCTCTCGTTTCAGCTGAGGCCAAGTGAGGAGCGGGTCGGCTGGGACCTGGGGATGCTGCTGGGACAGCTTCCCGCAGGTGAGTGCCAGCAGAAGCGCCCCTGGAGCTCTTTTCCAGGTGCTCCACCTGCCACAACCCCACACAGGATGGGCATCACTAGCACAGCACGGCCAGAATGCCTCTGGACTGGCGTTAGCCGCTGCAGTGGGGATGCAGAGCCGAGTCAGCAGTGGAGCCCCCTCCTCACCCCACGAAATCCCCCAGAGAGGGGCCCTGGGCTGCCTGGCCAGCGTAGGGGAGGCTGTGGCATCCCAACAATGTGGCTCTGTGCCCGGCAGTGGGTCAGGCACTACGTGCTTCTCCTGCCACTCTCGGGCAGCGCTGCCGCTCCCCCTCACTTCCCCACCGCCCCCGCCATCATCCCGTTGCCCTCACCGGTGCTCTCGGCAGTACGACTGGCCAGGCCGCCCGGGCCAGGGGGGCCCCGGGCCGTC
>NW_009649057.1:1300131-1301140 GCF_000708025.1 Charadrius vociferus | reverse complement strand
AGGGGGGCGGGCACCTTCCCAGCCACCGACACCGGCCCTGAGAGCCCTTTGGGGTCCCCGGTCCCCCCAGAGGCCGAACCCAGGCTGCTGCGTAGTTTTCCATCCCTGTGCACACACACCCCCCCCTTCCAGGGCAATTAGTAAAGAGGCTTTAATTTTTTTTTTTCATTTCCATTTGCTCCGAGTACTCTGTGAGTGGCCATGACTCACTAACGAGGACTTTAAATTGGGTCAGTTCATTTTGGCAAGCTGGGGCAAGTGGGGGTGAGAGCAGGTTCCCCCCGCCGGGGGCGAGCAAACGGGGTGCACCCCCTGTGCTTCGGTCCCCCGGGGCTGGAGAGGTCCCTATCAGCTCCGGTGGGATTTGAGCCCATGCATGAGCTGAGTTGCGCAGGTCTCAGTTCCTCTCCCCCCGGCCAAGTAAGAGCCGGTTGTTTTAATGGGATTTCACCGTGCGAGCAGCGGGTTTACCCTCCCTGACCCTGTGGGTTTGAGCGGCTTTGGCCCCGCCGGTGAGGGATAATCCCTCCCGGGAGCCCAAACCGCCGCAGGGATCTCCCCGGCACGAGCCGCGGTTGGGTTTGGCTCCTCCACACCGCAGAGCTCACCCAGCCTCTGCCCGCGGCATTTCCCTTCTGCGCACCGGTGCCGGGGGTTTGTCCTCCCCTTGAAAGGGGGACGCGGAGGTCCCCCTGAGGATCCAACCCCACGGGTGCTGCGGCACAGCTGAGCCAGGCTGCCCGGTGGCTTATCCCGTATCCCGCCGGTACCTGGGGATTCTCACCGAGCAGCGTGGGGACGGGAGCCCGAGCGCGGTGGCGAGGGGGTGACCGCATGCCTTGCAGGTGCTTGCGGGACGCCGGCGACTGCTGCGCGCTGAGGCCGGTGCAGAGACATGAGTGGCAGCGCGGTGAGTGCCGGTGCATCACCCTGGGGACAGCAGGGATGTCCCTGGGGATACCGGGCATCCTGCTGGGGATGCTGCTGGGAGCGGGGCCGGACGGGGACA
>NW_009649057.1:1298945-1300007 GCF_000708025.1 Charadrius vociferus | reverse complement strand
TCCCTTACAGCCGCCTGCGGGGCAGAGCCCGCCGGCCCCCCGACCTCAAGAAGTGGGGGGTGAAAAGCGGGTACCTGCCCGTCTGCGGGAACAAGGTACGAGCTGGGCGGTGGGGTTCGGCCTCGGTGCTGTGTGCAGGATTTGGCCCTCCCCTGACGTCCAGCCAAATTGTCCCCTCCGGTGGGATGGTGGCTCCATGGGGGACGGCAGTGCCTTGTCCCCTGTGCCAGCTCCATCCCTCCCTGCCGAGCTGCAGTGGCACCAAAGTCACCTGCTCACAGCACTTGTGGTCCGCAGACCCTGACTGCCCGCTGCCACCAGTGCGTCATTGTCACCAGCTCCAGCCACCTCCTGGGCACCCACCTGGGCACGGCCATCGACGGGGCCGAGTGCACCATCCGCATGAACGATGCTCCCACCACCGGCTACGACATTGACGTGGGCAACAAGACCACCTTCCGCGTGGTGGCCCACTCCAGCCTCTACCGTGTCCTCAAGCGGCCCCAGGAGTTTGTCAACAAGACCCCAGAGACCATCTTCATCTTCTGGGGGCGTCCTGCCAAGATGCAGAAGAGCCTCCTGAAAATCATCCAACGCGTGAGCGCCTCCTTCCCCAACATGACAGCCTATGTCGTCTCCCCCGGCCGCATGAAGCAGTTTGATGACCTGTTTCGGGGGGAGACGGGGAAGGACAGGTACGTTGAAGCCACCTCCTGCACCGTGTCCCCTCCCTTTTCCAGGTCCCTGAGCAGAGCTGGCTCTTGGGCTGCTCCCTGGCTGTGGCATCGGGATGGGGGTCTCTGGGGCTGGTTGAGGACCTTGGGGGGTCCGTGACCTGTGTCACCTCATCCCCGTGTACCCCCTGTTTCTTCTCCCCAGGGAGAAGTCGCGCTCGTGGCTCAGCACCGGATGGTTCACCATGGTGATCGCGGTGGAGCTGTGTGACGCCGTCCACGTCTACGGCATGGTGCCACCCGACTACTGCGGGTAAGGAGACCCCTGAGCCCTCACCCTGACCCCCTGGCCCTACCATGGGGCTCACCCCATGCTTCTCCCCCCAAC
>NW_009649057.1:1298328-1298538 GCF_000708025.1 Charadrius vociferus | reverse complement strand
GGGGGGCAGGTGGTGAGTGCGGGGTTTGGGGTGGTCCCCCTCCCTCTCCATGAGTGGGCGGTGTGGGGGTGAGATCCTGCCTGATCCTGGTCCACGCGCGTTGCAGCCCCTGCGAGTGTACGGGGGGCGCCGAGTCCCCTCGGCTCAGTTTGGGGTCACATCACTTTTGGGGCCACCGCAGAGACTGTTTCCCTCAACCCCCTGGGTGGG
>NW_009649057.1:1294630-1294831 GCF_000708025.1 Charadrius vociferus | reverse complement strand
CCCCTGGGGACTCCCCCAAAAAATACAGCCTGCGGGGAGCTGGGGGGATGTTGTCTCCATCGCTCGGTGTCCTAGTGACACCAGTCAACCCAAGCTGGTTTCCTGCTGCTGGGCAGCACCCCGGGCACGGGGATGTGGTCAGGGCAGGGGAGGAAGCCGGGAACGTCACTGCGCGTCACCCGGCATGGGGAAGCCCTCACC
>NW_009649057.1:1289248-1294212 GCF_000708025.1 Charadrius vociferus | reverse complement strand
TCCCCTCCGTCCCCCCTGCATCCATCCCCCCGATCCCCTTTGCGTCCATCCCCCCTGCATCCGTCCCCTTGTTTCCCCCCTGCATCCATCTCCCCTGAATCCTCCTGTCCCTCCTGTATCTGTCCCCCTTACGCACATCCCCTTCACCCCTTCCATCCCTCCCCTCCGTCCCCCTTCCATCCCTTCCCTGTGTCCTCCCCCTGACTCCCTCCCTTCTGTCTGTCCCTCCAGCCCACCACGTGCCCCATGTCCCCTTGGTCCCTGCCAGCTCCTTGGCTCTGTCCCCAGCTCCGGGAATCGCCGGGTGGTGGAGGAGTTGAAATTTCAGCCGTCTGTAATCAGGAGATGGGAAAGTGGCCCCGGAGTGTCTCGGTTTTATTTTTAGCTCTGCCTCCCCCCCCCAGCCCCCGCAGCATCGCACCCCAGCATTGCCCCGTGCTGCGGCTGGGACAGATCTTGCAGGTGCTGATGGACCCTGTGCCTGGGTGCTCGGCAGGGGACAGGGCAGCTAGTGCCACCTGCACGTCGGCCACCGGGCCCAGAGACTGCTGCTGGGGAGCAGGGACTGCCAGGGGATGCACCAGGCGCTTGAGGTGGCCAAGGGGAGCCTCCCGCAGCTCCTGTTGGCCCGCCGGGGTGATGAGCTGGCCATGGGGATGGATGCGGCCAGTCCCCGCCCGCGGTGGAGCTGTGGACAGTGACCGTCTCCGGGACACCTCGCGGCAGTGGCATTCCAGCCCTGTGGCCATGGTGCCATGGGGTCTTTGTGCTCAGCCATGTCCAGCCCGACCATCCCAACTCACCCAGGTGACAAGGATGAGGGAGACACATGGCTGCTTCCCACTTTGCCTTTATCCCCCAGGGCCCCGGGGTGGGTCCCCTCCATCCCTGGGGACACCTGCCCTGGATCTTGTCCCGCTGGGGACACCTCACTCCCCAACATGCTTTCTGACTTTTGATAATTATTTATTTTCTTTCTCTCCCCCAGAAAAATTCAAGAACCACAAAATCATCTTCGTGGTGGGTAAGTTGGCGTCTGGGTCCTGCTGCTGGTGGGGTCAAGGCCACAGCACAGCCCCGTCCCCCTGCGCCTCCAGGTTGGGGGGCTGCGGGGAGCAGCCAGTGCCCAGGGCTGGGGCTGGAGGCTGAGGCTGGGGGACCTCAGCTGTCCTCAGGTGCTGTGGGGTGGCTGTGGCTCCAGCCCGGCTCCTTGAGGCCATGGTGGGGTGTGCTGGGACTGGGAGGGCGCCGCTGGCCGGGCGTGGGGTGGCAGCATCTGGGGTAATGTGACAGTAAACACCTGGGCGGTGACATCCTGGGTGCTTGATGGGGCAGTGAGGTCCTGGGTGCCATCGGGCAGTGATGTCCTGGGTGCTGATGGGGCGTTGATGTCCTGGGTGCCATCGGGCAGTGATGTCCTGGGTGCTGATGGGGCGTTGATGTCCTGGGTGCCATCGGGCAGTGATGTCCTGGGTGCTGACGGGGTGTTGATGTCCTGGGTGCCATTGGGCAGTGATGTCCTGGGTGCTGACGGGGTGTTGATGTCCTGGGTGCCATTGGGCAGTGATGTCCTGGGTGCTGACGGGGTCATGATACCCTGGGTGCCATTGATACAGTGATGTCCAGGTGCTGCTGAGGTGGTGGTGGTGTCCTGGATGCCATCAGAGTGGTGGTGCCCGTGTGCCAGTTGCCAGCAGCCCATGCCACCCCCAAGGACCTGGTATCACCAAGACCACCCCAGGAGCAGCTCTTCCCATCCTTCTGGCGCTGGGCTTGGGGACACCGACCCCCATCCTAGCGGGCTCTGGGAACTCCTATGGGTCTGTGCTGCTGCTTCCATGTACCCCGCCAGCTCCTTACCCATGGCTTGGGGCACGTGTGGCCCTCGTGTGACTTGCAGGTGGCCCCGGTTCAGGGAAGGGGACCCAGTGTGAGAAGATTGTGCAGAAATATGGCTACACCCACCTCTCCACGGGGGACCTGCTGCGGGCAGAGGTCAGCTCAGGCTCGGAGCGGGGCAAGAAGCTGCAGGCCATCATGGAGAAGGGCGAGCTGGTGCCTCTGGTGAGTCCATGTGGGCCACCAGGCAGGGGTGGCTGTGGGGACACCAGATACCACGGTGACAGTTGGCATGTGGCCTGGGGACGTCTCCATCCCTGCCACCCCAGGGGTGACGTGCAGCCGGGATTGGGGGCGCTGGGTGCTGAGGGGGGTCATTTTGTCCTGTGTCAGCCCTGGCAGCTCTGTCTCCCCCTCACCAGGACACGGTGCTGGACATGCTGCGGGATGCCATGATAGCTAAAGCAGACGTGTCCAAGGGCTTCCTCATCGATGGCTACCCCCGCGAGGTGAAGCAGGGAGAGGAGTTTGAGAAGAAGGTGAGAGCTGGTGCCGTGCTGTGACATGCCATGCTGTGCCATGCCACCCACCATCCACGAGGATGATCTGAGGGCTGGAGCACCTCTCCTGTGAGGAGAGGCTGAGAGAGTTGGGGCTGTTCAGCCTGGAGAAGAGAAGACTCCGGGGAGATCTTATTGTGGCCTTCCAGTCCCTAAAGGGCCTACAGGAGAGCTGGGGAGGGACTTTTTACTGGGGCATGGAGTGACAGGATGAGGGGGAATGGCATCAAACTGGAAGAGGGCAGGTTTAGATTAAACATTAGGAAGAAGTTTTTCACTTTGAGGGTGGTGAGGCACTGGCACAGGTTGCCCAGAGAGGTTGTTGAGGCCCCATCCCTGGAGGTGCTCAAGGCCAGGCTGGACGTGGCCTTGGGAAACCTGGTCTAGTTGGAGGTGTCCCTGCCCATGGCAGGGGGGTTGGAACTCGAAGATCTTCAAGGTCCTTTCCAACCTAAACCATTCTATGATCCAGGCAGAGGGTCTTCATCCAGCAGCAGCCTGACCCCCCATCCCGGTGAAAATCCCATCCCAGCGGGGTCTAAACTGGGCACTGTCCCAGCCAGCTGGTCCCCCTCCTCGGGGACAGCCTGCACCCAGGGTGCAGTGGCAGGGGGACATCTCTGCAGGATGTCCTCTGACAGGGGATGACTACAGTGCTGGTGCGATGGTGATGGCAGAGAACCAGGGCTTGGCCACGGTGTCCCTCTACCTTCCTCCGCATGGGTCTGGGGCCAGCAGAACACATTCCAGTATCCTGGTGGCCCCCAGACCTATGCTGACGGAGGTAGAGGATGGTGTGAGGACATCTGTGACCTCCATGCCCACTGCCACTATATCCCCAAACCAAACCAGACCCTCGGCATGGTGACAACCATGTTCCCCCCTGCCCACAGATCGCCCCCCCCACGCTGCTGCTCTACGTGGACGCGGGGAAGGACACGATGGTGAAACGCCTGCTGAAGCGAGGCGAGACCAGCGGGCGGGTAGACGACAACGAGGAGACCATCAAGAAGCGTTTGGAGACCTACTACAAGGCCACTGAGCCCGTCATTGCCTTCTACAAGAGCAGAGGCATCGTCCGCCAGGTAAGCATCCTTCAGCCTCACGGCTCGGGGAGCATGTGGCCCTCTGGGAGGGAAAGTGATGGATGGGGATGATGCAGGAAAAAATGGCTCAATCCTGGCTCGTTTGGGGTCGGCTGGACCCCGTGGAGCCAGCTGGACCCCCTCCAAGGATGGCCCTGCACTCCTTTGCCCTAAATTGGCCCCGATCTCTCTACCCATGGCCAAAATCCATCCCTGGAAGAGCTCCGGTCACGCCATCCCCTCGGGTGACAGCCCCCCCCCCAGCTAACCCCTCTGCACCCAGCTCAACGCCGAGGGCTCCGTGGAGGAGGTTTTCCAGCAGGTCTGCTCCCACCTCGACAGCCTGTAGCCGACCCCCGGCCCCGCTCCCCCCGGGCGCGCTCCGGCAGAGACAGCGGAAGCGGCTTTATCCTGTTTTCGTGGACGGAGCCGTGCGGAGGAAATTTCAAGGACATTGTGTTTGGCTCTTTCCCGTCTCTCCCCAGTAAAGTTCACTTTAATGAGCCCAGACTTTATCTTTTTCTTCTGTCGCAGGAAATGAGTTTTTCTTTCCAGAGATTTTTTTTTTTTCTCCCCCCTGTTACCCCCCCTCCCCAGCCCCTCTGGAGCTGATTAAGGGCAGGAAGCGGGTGTTTATCCCACCGGGGCAGCGGGATGCTGCGCTCGGAGGAAGGGAGGGAGCATCCCGGCCTCTCGCCCCAGCTTCCCAATCCATGGACTGCGGGGAGCCTGCAGCCGCATCCTTCAACCCATCCCGCTCTCCCTGATCCTGTCCCGCTTGCTGAACCCCGCTGTGCTCTGCGTGTGTGTCCCTGGAGACACGGGCAGCATCTGGGCTGTATCCTGCACGTGCATCCCCTCCCGCTGGCTGTCCCTCAGGCTGTGGGGTCTGGGGGCGGACGGATTCGGACCCCCCTGTGACCCCAGCCGTGCCGGGATGGGGATTTCCACCACTTTCACACCTCGGCGTCTCCTTGTTTCTTTTTTGGGGGTACGTGGTGACTGCAATGTGGTGTTTCGGAGCAGGGTGCTCCCTGCCCCGCTGTGCCATTGGTGCTGCCCTGTCTGGGGATCAAGGGACATGCTGGGGACACCCAGCTGAGGCTGGCCACCAGGCCGGGTGTCCCTCTGGGTGAGGATCTTTATGGGGGGTGAGTCACAGGGCCCCAGCAGACAGGAATTTGGGGATGCAGGTGTGGGGGACAGGGATTTAGGGGCTCCCCAGCACCCACAGCGGTGCCCAGGAACGATGTCACAGCAGAGGAGCTGCGATTTAGCCAGGCGCAGTGAGAGCAGGAGGCAGCAGAGCCCCGACCCCGGCAGGGCCTCCCACCGCTCGCTTTTGGGCTGCTGGGAGCCGGGCACGGAGCCAGGGGTCTTGGAGGGGGTGGTGGTGGTGGAAGAGGGGCAGCAGTGCCCGGGGCAGCCAAGGTCACGGCGACGGAGCAGTGGAAGGGAGGGAGCGGGGGGGAAAAAAAGA
>NW_009649057.1:1287867-1289052 GCF_000708025.1 Charadrius vociferus | reverse complement strand
GCTGCTGGGGACAAGGGGACACAAGGGACAAGCATTTTGGGATGCTACAGCCAAAATCCATGCAGCAGCGAGCGGGGTGACCTGTTTCTCATGTGCTTCCATCCCTCTTTGGGTGTGCTGTGAGGGTGCCTCAGTTTCCCCAGGTGGTGTGCAGGGCGGTGGGGCTGGGAGGGGGGACCCCACGGTGCCCAGCAGGCCCCGGCACTCTGCCCTCCCCCCCAGCACGACCCCTGGGTGCTTGGTGATGGGGTTGTGGATGCTTTTGCTCTGGCTGGAAAGTCCAAAGCCATCCCGTAAGCTGCTGCGGGGGTAGGATGCTGTGCTGGGGCTGAATGGGGCACACAGGGCTACACATGCGGCCACCCCGCGGTGAGAGCCACCCTCCCCTCTGTCACCCTGCAGCCACCGCCATCCCGAGGGCCTCTTGCTCATCGCCCTGTGGTGTCACTGCGGGGAGAGGGGTGCGGGAGCGCAGGGGTGGCTGTGCCCGGTCCTGGTCCCCGTTCCTGTCCTCATCCCCGGGTGAGAACCCGTCCCCGCGGTCCCCAGGAGATGGCAGTGCTCTGTCATGGGAGATGTCTGCTGCTCACCCCAGGGTCACGGACATCTCCGGGGACATCCTGGCTGCTTGGGACAGGCCTCGCTGGCTTCCTTGGCAGGTCCTTATACTGTCCCCTTGCCCACGGCCATGGCTCAGAATGGAGAGCACGCCCGTGGTCCTGCGCCCACCCCCAGCATGGGGGTCCTGGCTCCCAGCCCCACCGTTACCTGTGTGAGGGCTCTCACCTCGGGCAGCAGTGGCTGGCACGTGTAGGAGGAATGAGGCAGGGGTGCAGAAGTGGGTCCCTGAGTGTCCCCCGCCATCCCTGTGGCTCCCACCTCAGCGGTGCTTCGCTGTGACCCCCCTCACCCAGGCAGCCCTGTCCTGGGGGACCTCCCAACCCCAAACCCCTCTGCCCAGGCAGGGATGTCCAGGCAGTCCAAGGATACAGGCAAGGCAGGCAGCAGTGCTGGGGGGGGGCCTCCATCTGCCCCATGGCCCCAGAGTGGGCAACCAGGGCCCCAGAGTGGGCAACCAGGGCCATGGGGCAGTTACCAGCCTGGGCCATGGTCACCCTACCGGGGGGCTGGCTGGGGGCAATGTGGGCTGTCGGGGCGCTGTGGGGGCAGCCCCCGTCCCCATTG
>NW_009649057.1:1284349-1286912 GCF_000708025.1 Charadrius vociferus | reverse complement strand
CCGACCGTGAGTCAGGGTGAGGAATGGGAAAAACCCCGTAAAGCCCCACGTCGGCCATGGGGACGGGGCTGGGGACTCGTCCGCCTCCAGAGCAGTCAGGGAAGCATTAAAGTCACCCCAAAGTTCCTGCGAAGCCACAAGGGGAATTTTAAGGGGGGACAGGCATGGGGACACCCATGCCGGATGGAGGGCAGGGAGCTGGGGGACACAGGGATGAGACCCACAGGCAGAGGGAAAGGGAACTGGGAAGGCAGCGGCAGCGTGGGGACGCCAAGGCCGGTGGCACAGCCTGTCCCGGCTGGGTCGGTCCCTCCAGGCCACCGCGGGGGCCAGCGCTTGGTGGGTGCTGCTGGGGTGTCCCTGCTGCCAGGCTCTGTACCCGCTCCCTGCCTGCTGTCACCCCCCGGTCACTGCCCGGTAGCTGTGCCAGGCGGTCCCGCTCCGGTGAGGCTCCGCTGTACGGGTCATGTCCCCTGTAGCTGTGCTGTACAGTCCCCATCCTATACAGCTGTGCCATAAGGTCGATGTCCCCTGTAGCTGTGCCATACAGTCCCCGTCCTGTGGATGTGCCATGCAGTCCCCATCCTTTAGATCCCACTTTAGTACAGTGAGTTCTGTGTCCTCTGTAGCTGTGCGGTACAGTCCCCATCCTATGGCTGTGCCATAAGGTCTGCGTTCCCCGTAGCTGTGCCATACAGTCCCCATCCTATGGCTGTGCCATGCGGTTCACATCCTATGTAGATGTATAGTAAGTTCTGTGTCCTCTGTAGCTGTGCGGTACAGTCACCATCTTATAGCTGTGCCCTAAGGTCCGTGTCCCCCATGGCTGTGCCATACAGTCCCCATTGTACACAGATGTGCAATAAGGTCTGTGTCCTATGTAGCTGAGCCATACAGTCCCCATCCTATAGCTGTGCCATGTGGTCCGCATCCTGTGTAGCTGCGCCACAGAGGCCATGTCCTCCCTATCTGTGATGTATAGTCCCTATAGCATGTAGCTGTGCCATCTGGTCCCCATCCTACACAGCTGTGCAAAGCCGTCTCTGTCCTACATAGCCGTGCCATACAGTCTGCGTCCTTTGTATTTGTCCCATACAGTCTCCATCCTATATGGCTGTGCCATACAGTCCCTGCACTAATGTGGCTGTACTATATGGGCTAAGTTCTATGTAACTATGCCGTATGTCCCCATCCTGAGCAGCTGTGCCATATGGTCCCCGTCCTATTTAGCTGTGTAATGCAGTCCTTGTCCTAACTGCGCTATATGGTCCCTGGCTTATGTAGCTGTGGCATATGGTCCTCGTCCTACGTAACTGAGCTATACAGTCCCTGTCATATGTGACTGTGCCTGTATGGTCCCTGTCCTGTGTAGCTGTTCCGTATAGACCATGTCCTATTCATCAATGCCATACCATTCCCAACCTATGCAGCTGTGCTATATGGACGTCATCCTGTGTGACTGTGCCATATCATCCCTTTCCTATGCAGCTGTGCCATATGGTCCCCATCCTGAGTAGCTGCGTTATGTGGTCCATGACCTGAGTAGCTGTGCTATATGGTCCCCGTGCTGTGTAGCTGTGTCATATGGTCCCTGTCCTGCCTAGCTGTCCCCGTCCAGCTGCCGCCTCTCCCCTGCGGGGACCCGCGGGGCTGGAGGTGCCCGCAGCAGGTACAGTGCCATGGGCTGGGGGTGTCCACGGCAGCTACAGTGCCGCGGGGCCTCATGGACACAGCAGGCTTCCAAAGGTGGGGGACTTTGTGCCCCCCATCCCGGCAGGGACCAGAGATGCTCCCTGTGGGGTAAGCACAGTGCTGGGTCGTCCCTTTCCGTCCCTGGGGACAGGCTGCTCAGCGTAAGAGAGGGGCAGGAGTGACACAGTCTGTGTGAACCCCAAAGCCTGGTCCCATCCACCCCGTCATCTGAGCCCCAGTGCCACCTCTGTGTGGTCCAACAGCCAGCGGTGGCTCGTGAGGAATGTGTGTGTGACAACCTTCCCTCCTGAGTTTGCAGCACTGGGTCCATCCCCATTCCTGACCCGGTCTGAGACTGGCCAGCTTGTTACACAAGTGCCGAGGCGGCACAGCCGGATGCCGGGATGCCGGAGTGGCGCTGCCTGTCCCATGGGGCATCCTGGGCTGCTGGAGCCACCCCAGCTCTGCACACCCCAGCCCGGCCCCCCTGGGCGTTGCTCTCCACCCAGGGCCTTTGATCTGCTCCCAAAAAACCACTCTTCGCCCCCCCCAGCCCCTGACCCACCAGGGAGCCGTGGCGACGCCTTCCCTGCCCCCTGGTCTCGGCCACGCTGGAGTGAAGGAGAGGGCGGGCAGCTGGAAAAACATAAAGTGGATTTTCTTTCTTTCTTCCTTTTTATTTTTTTTTTTTCCCCCCGCTCGTTAATTAAAATGGGGAAAAGGCGCGGGATTTTGTAAGGGTTGGGGATGCGCTGCCCCGTCGGAGATATACCTTCGTGGAAGGGGAAAAAAATCCCTTCGTGGAGTGTGTGTGTGGGGGAAATAGGGTAGTGGGGGATGGAGGGGCAGCGCTGCGGCTCCTCACCGGCGG
>NW_009649057.1:1283432-1284041 GCF_000708025.1 Charadrius vociferus | reverse complement strand
GTTGGCTGCTGCATCCCGAAGCCTCGGCGCCTGGAGCATCGCACACCACGGCCCCGGTCCAGGCGGGGGTGGCCGGGTGGCCCTGGCGCAGGGTCTGGTCACCTCCTGGCATGGTGGTTGGAGGCACGAGGGACGGGAAAGGATGGGATGGGAAGGGATGGAGCTCAGTGGCCACCTCCAAACCAAACACAGTGCCCCAGGCACTATGTGCCCATGGAGATCCGCCAGCTGTGGCATGGGGCTCCATCCTGCCTAGTCCCCTGCAAGGGGGCACCCATGGGCGCAAGCAGGTCCCCCCAACATCTCCCAGCTCAGGGCCACCATCTCCCAGCGCAGGGGCCAGCTTGAGGACAGCCCGGCCGCAGCAGGGCTGCCCAGGGCAGGGGAAATGGCTGAGGCAAACGGGGATTTACAGGATCGGGCCTTCAAACGGCTGTTTGCACTCAGGATTTCCCTTGGCAGCCGCCCCCGGCCCCGCTCGCTCGTGCGCCGCGCAGGGGGGTTCGGGATGGGGCGAAGCTCACGCCTCGGCGCCCGCGGAGGATGAGCTTTACAGCCATTTCCATACCTGAGCTTCCCGCTTTCCTGCGGCACGGGGGATGCGGGGGG
>NW_009649057.1:1280372-1283291 GCF_000708025.1 Charadrius vociferus | reverse complement strand
GTCCCGTCCCCCCCGCCATGTCGCGTTACCCCACGTTCCCTGTCCCTACGTCTGTGCAGCAGGGACTGACGGTCTCTTGTTTTCCGCCCAGACCCCGGGAGAGCTGAGGGATGTGACTTGCAGCCGGTGACGGCGGAGCCACCCATCACCCTGTCCTACGCCACCAGCACAGTGCCGCGGGGCTGCGTTAGCAGCGGCTCTGTGGGCACCGGCCATGAAGTTCACATCCTCAGCGTCGAGTGGTCCAAGGTGAGCAAACGGGGTCCTGGTGCGTCACCCCGGCACTGTCACCCTGGCACTGTCCCCGCCGAGCGGGGCATCCCGGCTGTCAAACTAAGGTGCAGCGAGAGGACCCAGATTAACTTCTTCCATGGTGCCTTTGCTGAGCTTCTCGTCCCAGCGCAGCCACTGGTGTCTGTGGCCCCAATGGGGATTTAGAGGCAACTTCTCCAACAGCCCACGCTGTCCCTGCGCTGGATGTCCCAAGAACCCCTGTTTCTCTGGGGAGGTGGCCTGGTCCTGGTTCAGGAGCAGAGCAGAGCCACGGGCACCCCATGGGGACCATGCCAGGGCAGGATGGCAGGAGGGAAGGAGGGATGGGGGAGGGATGGAGGGAGGCACATCACTTGAAGGCGGCCAAGCGAGCGGAAACCTGGTTGCCAGCATTTGCACGGCCTGCCGAGGGGCGATAATCACGTTGTGGGTGCCCCGGGCAGCTTTCGGGTGAGGATGGGCGCAGAGCAGCGGTGGGGCTGGGGCTCCATCCAGTGCTGGGTTGCACTGGTGAGTGGGTGGGCACTGGTGCATGGATTTGCACCAGCACGTGAGTGTGCACCGGCTCACAGGTTTGCACAGCTCCTCTCGCGCCAGCTGGGCCCCAGCACACCCAGCACCCAATTTTGGCGCAGCTTCACCGCATCCTGGAGCAAAACAGAGCAACATCACTTCTGGCTTTCTAACTCCGAAATGGGAAGGAGGATTGGGGGGGAGTGTGGGTGGCAGGGGATGGGAAGCCTTTGTGTGCATGCAAAGCCTTGGAAAAAACCCTAAAACCAAAAAAACCTGAAGATTTGCTTCTCTTTTCACAGGTGGCATCTGTACCTATGGATTGACATGCCCCATATTCGACGCAGCAGTCCTAACTGTCAGTTTGTCCGTGTCGATATGGTTTGCAACAGACAGGTGAGAGGCTGGAGGAGGTGCTGGGCTCACAGACGGCCACAGCCATGGGGAGCTTTGTGCCATGCGTTATTGCTGAGCCCTGCTCCCCACCAAAGCCCCCGTCTTCAGCCCAAGGTTGTCCTGCTGCTGGGGTCACCCCAAATCTGCAGCACTGTCCACAGTCATCAGATGGTCTGTCAGCATCCTGCTCTCCATGGACATCAGTGGTCTATGCAGGAGGGTGGTCTGGTTAAGAGCAAGGGCAAGGAGGGGAAAAGTGTCTCAAAGAGATGTTGTCTGGTGCATGCTTGGACAGGTGCCTCCAAAAGGGCATTGAGCTGAGATGGGATCAGATCTGGGAAAGTCAGATCGAGCAGTGTTGCCATCAATGGAGGTGGCACATGGGCTTGGGAGGCAGCCACAGGCACGAACCAGCTGAGGAGGAACATTATGAGTCTGAAACAGCTTAGTGCCTGGCGTTTCAGCTTCCCCATCCGGATTTCCAGCGGGAGGCTGCCGGGCAGCGCTGGCCATGGGGAGCAGTGTGTGCCACCGCTGTGCCCCCAGCATCCCTGCACACCAGAACAGCTGGTCCCGAGCCTGGAGAGGCTGCACAGTGCTGGGACCAGCCTGGGAAACTGGCAGGGGGATGTCCTGGGGTGGAGATGCTCTAGTCTTCAGTGGGGGGACACCCTGGTGGGGATACTCCAGTGCCCGGGGTGGGGATGCCCTGACCCCAGTGTGGGGACACTCCAGTCCCCAGTGTGAGGATGCTGTAGTTCCTGCTGCAGGTACACCCCAGTCCACTGTGGGGTGACACCCTGGTGCCCAGTACAGAGACTACCCAGTCCCTGACGCAAGGATGCCTCAGTCCCCAGTGCCCTAGACCCCAGTATGGGGAATGCTCCCATCCCCAGGCTGGGAATGCCCTCGGGGGAGCTGGAGGGTGTTTGCCCCCAGCATTGTGGGTACACATCCATGTGGCATCTCTGCATCCCCCAACCTGCTCCCAGCCACAGCAGCATCCTGCACAGCACGTGCTGGGGACGAGCCGGAGGGCTCTCCCTGCTGCCTCCATCTCTGGGGGCAGGTGGGGTGGCCAGGGGGTAGCCAGGTAGGTGACAGTAACTGGGGCTCGGTGACCGCGGTGGTGATGCTCTCCCTTTTCCCCCCTCCGCAGGCTTCTGCCTTCCCACTGAAGGTGTCCGTCACACCGCGAGCTGGTGGCTGCACCCGGCCAGCGGTGCTTGTCCTCCTGTGTGCCCACTGCTCGGCCGTCGTCACCTCCCCGTGCCCAGACCTGCTCATCCGCACTGTGAGTGTCACAGCCCCATGCCTGGAGCAGCCCCCGGGGTAGCAAGACTGGGGCCATCCCTGGAGATGTTTGTGGGGTGTCCCTGGAGGAGAATGGCCCTCCATCCTTGAAGGCGATGCTCGCAGTGCCCTGGGGAGGAGGGGACACGCCTGGCCACTGCCGGCAGTGCTTAGCACGGGGCTGGCTGGGCAGGGAATGACGCACAGGGCTGGAAAAAGCTCCCGTTTCCTCCGGCCGGCGAGAGGAAGGTCAGGGATGGGGTTTGGCTCCAGCGAGCTGAGCCGGGGCCGGGCGCTTGGTTAGCAAAATAAACCTCCTACTTTGTTTGCAGCTAATAATAAAGTGGGCTGAGCTCTTCGCGTGCCGCCGGCCGCCCACGCCGCTCCCACTCTGTGGCCCAAAAAACCACCATTCATCCAGGGTGACCCGCAGCCCCACCGCAG
>NW_009649057.1:1278653-1279379 GCF_000708025.1 Charadrius vociferus | reverse complement strand
TCCACCTGGGAGAAGGTGCGTGGGGCCGGGGGCTGGTGCTGGGGGGGGATAGAGTGAGCAGTGATGCTCTCCCTGTTCCCGAAGGGTGACAACCCGCCGGGAAGAAGCATGGTTCCAGGGGAGATGCTATGGGGACCGATGCCATCTGGCCCGGAGCATCAGGGCTGGCCCCAAGCATCTCCCCACCACTGAGCCTGGTTTAGCTTTGGTGACCCCTGTGCCTCCACAGACACCAGCAGCCCCCAGGACTGCGTCCCTCAGGAGCGCTTCGATGCCATGCCGCACCTCGAGACCGAAGTCTTCTTCCACGGGGTGAAGGGCTGCTCACGTGGGGATGTCCAGAGCACCAGGGCTGCCCACATCATCCGCCTGCAGCCCGAGCCCAGGTACAGCATGGTGCAGGTGGTGGGACCCCTGGGGTGGTGGGACAGGTGGTGGGACAGGCTTGAAGATGCTTGGGAAGGGATTGGGGTGTCTCATAGGCACATCCCAAGGGGGTCTGTGGGATCTGCTGGTGCAGGAGGCTGATGCTGGTGGCGTGGGGGTGTCTCATGGTTTTGCAGCTTCCCCATCACAGAGGTGAACCTGTCCCTGAGCTGTCCTGAGAGACCCGTGAGCAACCAGATCCTCATCCTCCAGAGTCGGGCCAACCTCACCTGGTCCCTCTCTGTCAACAACTGCCATATCCAGTTCCTGGTAGGGCTCAGTGGGATGTGTGCCCCCCCC
>NW_009649057.1:1275244-1278625 GCF_000708025.1 Charadrius vociferus | reverse complement strand
GGTGGCAGGAGGGCACCTGGGGACATTGGGCATGGGGAGGTGGCAGCCCCCTCACTGCAAGCCCTCCTAATGGGGACGAACCCAGAAGACGTCCCTACATTGAGCATCCCCTCCAGAACCTGTTACCCGCTCATCCACCCCCTCTCTGTTCCCCCACCCCCCCGTAGGTCTCTGGGAACTACAAGATCGCACCCATCTCCTCGCTGCTGCTCCCCGGGAAGCTCCTGCCCGACACGGAGAGGGGTCTCATCGCCAAAGCCTTCGAGAAGAACTACAGCGTCATCGCCTCCTACTCCACCATCCCCACCAGTGCCCGTGTCAGCCTGGAGATCCATGAGCATGGTGAGGCCCCCAGGGCTGGGCAAGATGGGGCGGGGGGGGAGGTCCCGCTGCCCCCACTAAGCCTCCCCATCTCCCCATCCCGCAGAGGCAGTCAGGAGGGCGCCTGCAACAACGAACCCCCCAGTCCCCACTGCCGACTCGCTGCCCAACGTGCTGCTGCTCATGCTCCAGCCCTGGAAGTGCACAGATGAAACCATGGAGATTGTCATCGCCAGGTCCCACCTGGAGGTGAGGAGGGGGCTGGGGGGGAATCCCAATACCTGCCAGCATCACCCAGGGGAGGTGGCATCCTGCTCTGCGTGCTTGGGGTGGGTGGCACAGGGCTGTCCCCAGCTGGTGCGTGACCACCGGGTACTTTTCTCCCAGCCCATCAAGGATGTGGTGAACATCACCCTGCGGGACATCAGCTGCCAGGCAGAGAAAAACGCCACTCACTTCATGCTGAAAACCCCCCTCAGCCACTGCGGGACCTCGCTGGAGGGCAAGGGCCACGCCAACAATGAGGTGAGAGGGGGGGCTGGCTGGGGTGCTGCCCCCAGCCCCACTGGGGGCTTCTCCACTGGGACCTCCTCACTTTTGCATGACTGGAAACATCCCGCTGCAGCCCAGAGCTGAGCCCTACCGCTGCAACTGGGTGCTGGTGGAGATGGGGGTGGGACCTTCCCCCCAGGTGGCACATTGTCCCCTATCCCATCCCGGAGTGGGACCGCTCCATCCCATCCCATCCCATCCCATCCCATCCCATCCCATCCCATCCCATCCCAGTGGGGACAATAGACCCCCAGCAGTGGGGACCACTTGGCTGACTCAACCTTCCCCACTTTCTCATAGCTCATCCTCAACCTGGCCAAGGGCGCAGCGCTCCGGAGTGTGCGGGTAAGAACCTGGTTTCCCACTGGGTCCAGGATGGGACCATGGGAGAAGGGTGCCAGTGCCACTAGATGGCTGGGCACCGGGAAGCGGGGAGGGGGCTGAGCACCGTCCCCGCTTGCAGGTGGCCTTTCAGTGCAAGATCCCACGGGAGCTCTTCCTGCGCCTCTTCCCCACTGCTGCCTTCGAGGCGCCGCAGATGGAGCTGGAGGTCAATAAGGAGGCCTTCGTGCAGGTACCACCACCGGCTCAGTGCCCAGGAAGGGGGGGTCCAGCTGTCCCTGGGCCAGCATCCCTGATGGCATACCCCCCTGTCCCCGTGGCAGGCATCCATGCGGTGGGAGGACCACCCGGCTGACCTGCAGCTGAAGGAGCGCTGGCTGGGGGCGCCGGGGGGGGGGAGGTGCAGGGCGGAGAGGCGCGCGGCGCGGGGGTGGCCGTGCTGGAGGGCCCCCCAACGGGCCGCGGGAGGAAGGTCTGGCGCTTCCGCTTCACCTACGCTGTCCCCGAGGGCGGCCGCGTCCCCTTCTCTGCCACCCTCAAGTGCAAGGCCGGCTTGCAGGTCAGCATGAGTAACCCCCCCCTCCACCATGATGCCACCATGCTGGTCCCCACCATCGGTGGTGGCAGCCTGGTGGGTTTGTCCCCAACCGCTGGTCCTCCATCACCCAGCTGGGACCAGCATCCCCAGACCCCAAAGACCCTGGGGGCTCCCAGCCCTGTCCCCCACTGGGGGTGCGGGAGGGGACAGGGGCTTTCCCCCCTCTCACCCCAACCTCCACCTCTGCAGAACAACACCATCTTCGAGAAGGTCCTGGAGGTGACGGTGAAGGACAGCTGGCGGCCACCCAACAGTGAGTTTGGGGCAGGGGAGGGGGGGAGCAAAGGGTGGGGGTGGAAACGGGACACCCCCAGCATGGCGGTGCTGACGGCCTTGTCCTCCTGCAGACCGCGGGCTGGGGCTGGCCGCCGTCCTGGGCATCACCTTTGGTGCCTTCCTCATCGGGGCGCTCCTCACCGCCGGGCTCTGGTACATCTACTCGCACACCCGTGAGTATCCAGCATCCCATGGGATGCCCACAGTGGGATGGGATGGGGCAGGGGACCACACGCATGTCCCTTGCTGGGTTCCCCCCTGGCCCAAATCCCCCCTGCTGCGTTGCTGTCATCCATACGGCTCTCCTGGCAATCCCACAGGGGAATGACCCTGCTCAGGGTGGCCACGGCTCCTCGGGGTCCCCTCCCCACTGCCCTGGGGTGGCCCTGGCCACCTGCACTCCATCCTGCTTCTGGTGCCACCATGTCCATCACCATCCCAAGGGCTCAGGGGGCGGCTAGGGAGTGATACGGGAGGGTTGGTGCATGGGGGCTGGAAGGTCCTGTGGGGACGAGCCACGGCCACCGCCGGCCGCCCTGAGTCTGGTTTCCCCTTGGTGTTTCACCCCGCGGCTCGCCCTGCCCCTGGCCGCCGGACTTGGGGACCCACCCCGGCCCCATTAAGCTGGTTTTTTGCCCCAAATCTCAGGCCGAGCCCGGAGGGGGCCTCCGTTACTCATTCAGTGAATGCTTTGGCTCCCCAAGGGCAGCCCACGCCGGGGAGGGGGGACCCCGCAACCTCCCCTGGGGTCCCCCGCTGCTGGGTGCACTGGGAAGGCGGAGAGAGCAGCTATTGCCAAAGCCCCCCCCAAGGCTCCCCATCAAATGGGGGGTGGGGGGGCAAAAGTGGGTGCCCCCAGGATGTGCCCCAGCACTTGGGGTGACCCCCACCACCACTCCCGCGTCCCCCCTAAAAGGCAGGGGGCACCACTGGGAGCAGCAAGAGGTTTTTTGGGGTGGGGGGGGTGCAGGGCTGCTGCCCCCGCATGGGGTGATGAAGAGAAACCACCCTCCCCGAGCTCCCCGTCCAAGTTACAAACTGTTATTAATAATAATAATAAAAATCTCCCCTATGTTAAATTAGTCGTGCCCTGATGCCGAGCCTCGCCGTGGCTTGAGGCTCCCACCTACAACCCCCTGCAAAACAGCCCATCCCCCTGGGCACCGGGACCCCAGCACAGCCTGGGTCAGCCCCCCCCCAGAGCCCAGGGCTGCCCCCAGTCGGTCTCACCAAGGTGGGCTGAGGGCCGGGAGCGTTTCCCCCATGGCCAGTATCCCCCCAGTGGGGGGGGG
>NW_009649057.1:1272236-1273640 GCF_000708025.1 Charadrius vociferus | reverse complement strand
GCCAGCCCCAGTTCCAGCGCCCGGTGGTCCCCCTCGGAGGCGTCCAGCTCCGGGCAGAGGTACAGGGGACACTGTGGGGAGAGGAGGCTGAGTCCCCCGCCATGGGGTACCCTGTATCCACCCCCCTGCCACCCAACTCACCTCCCGCTCCCGGGCTCGGTCCCTCAGCACCTCCAGCGGCCGTTCCGGTTGCGCCACAGTGAACGCCGGCACGCCAGGCTGCGAAGGGTGGGGGTGCTCAGGGCCATGGGGGAGCACACCCCAAAATTGTGAGAGGTCAAGGACCAGGTCTCCCTACCTTAAAAATGCCCCCCTTCTGCCAGGCGATCTTCTCCATGGTGTCCCCCAGGATGCTGGTGTGGTCAATGCCGAGGGAGGAGACCCCACACACCACCGGCGCCCTGGGGACACAGCGTGGCAATGTCCCTGATGTCCCCCTGCCGTGGGGACATCAGGCCCTGGCACCCCCAGGGGACAGGTTCGGCCCTGCCGGCTCCTACCTGATGATGTTTGTGCAGTCGTAGGCACCGCCAATGCCAACCTCCACCACCGCCAGGTCCACCTGGGGACACAGGGACACTGGAGCCATCACAGGGCCACCAGCAGCATGTGTCCCCATGGATTCAGGGACGCAGGTGGGGCCGGGTCCCTGCCACCGCCCCTCCAAACCCATGCCTGAACACATGCCCCACTCGTGGGGGGACAATCCAACTGGCACAGCATCCCCTGGGTACAGCCATCACAGCTGGACTGATGCAAGTTCTACCCCAAGTTGGGGCTGGACACCGGACACCATGTTCCCCCCTCCCTGAGGACCCCACCAACCTGACGTCCCCATCACAAGCTGGAGGCTGCCACCACCTACCTTCTCCTGCAGGAAGACGTGGAAGGCCATGATGGTGAGGAAGCGGAAGTATGCCGGCATGCTGGCGTGTGCCGGGTCCTGCCAGGCAGAGCGAGCGTAAGGGCACAGCACGGGGCATCCCCAACCGGCGCTGGGGCGTCCCCGAGGGAAGGAGCACACCCCCCAAGCCCCACCACCCCCACCTTGGTCTCCTCTAGGCGGTTGTAGACGAGCCAGAAGTACTTGCTGAAGAGCTCCTTGCTGATGGGTTGACCGTTGATGCGGATCCGCTCACGCACCTGCACCAGGTGAGGGGAGCTGGGGGAGGGGGGGGGGCAGAACAGGGGGGGAACGGTCAGGCACAGCACCACCACCCCCTCCCAAACCCTCCCGATCCCCCCTGCCCACCTGTAAAAGCCCGTCTTCAGCCCGTAGCTGCGGAGGATGCACTCGGTGAAGGCGCATGCTGAGCCCTGGGATAAACGGCAGCATTAAACCCACCCCACACCGGGGCAGGGGCAAACGCAGCCAGAGACACCGTCGGCCCCCCCCTTCACCCC
>NW_009649057.1:1259882-1270267 GCF_000708025.1 Charadrius vociferus | reverse complement strand
CCCCACCCGGTGCCAGCGGAGCAGCCGGGCTGTCCCCAGCAGCCACCTCTGCTCACGCTACGGGTTAAGCCACCACAGCGTTAATTGCATGGAGCCACCCCCCCTTAGCAGCGGGCCCCCCAGGAGGGCAGGGCGGCAGCGGAGTCACCACGTCCGAACCCAAACGCGGACGACCCGTCCTCGGGGATGACAGAGGTGCCGCTTTACAGCACTCCGACTGCTTTCCCCGTTTAGGCAAAAAAGTGACACAGGGTTAAAACCAACCGTTTGGGACAGGATTGTGTTTATTCACAACCGGCAGAAGTCATCTGGCTTATTGCTGGCAACCAAATTCATTTCTTCCAAAGAAATCAAGCCCCCCTCCCCCGTTACCCAGACACTATTTCAGAGCCCCACACCAAGAGAGATTTACCTTGTACACGTCCTCTATCATCCTCACTTTTTGTCCTGAGAACGGCCCCCCGCTCACCACCGTTTCCTCCCCTGAGACCTTATGCTACCGACGTGGCTTTTGCCATCAGTCTAGTTAATGGACAACCTATCAAATGCCAAAGGTTATCACCCACTGCATGTCGTACAGGTTATTTGTTTGGAAGTCTTGGGATCCATGGGGCTCACCGAGAAGATGGCCAGCTGCACCTGACAGCCATGGAAGACGATGTGTTCCGCCGCAGCGGGCTGTGAAGGAGCCCTCGCTCTCTACGAGTCCCGACAAGCTCTGGCAGAAGGTGCGCGCACACCAGTGCAGCGCATCAGGCTGGTCGCTGCACCCGGGGAAGGCGGCGGGGCTTGCTCTAGACTCGTGCAAAGAGCTCCAGGCCAGAGGAATGGACATGCGAGTGTTTAGAGTCACTCTGCCGTGGTGAAATCCCTGCAGACAGCGGGACGGCAGGTCTCACCCCAGGCGGAGGCCAGCGCTCGCAACTCCCCTCCCCATCCAAACTCCCGCCGCAGCCCGCGCTACGGGGAAAGCACGCAGCAGGCTGGGTGTGTCCCACAAGACTCCAAACTGCAGTTTGCAGTGAAGAAGGCGTAGATGCCGCGTGCTGTTACAGAGACCAGTGATTTCCCCTGTAAATCCTGGATGTATGGAGCAACCAGCTCTGGCAGCCACTCCTCTGGTTTGCCCAGCGAGCCCCTTTCTAGGCTACAGCCCAAACTCCAGTGAGAGTTATTCGTGCTGCCTGGAGTGACTCTGCCTTCCCCAGGACACCTCTGCATTACTCAGAAGCACCTGCCTTGTCCTACATCAACATTTCAGTATTCAGAGGATACACTGTGCAGGAGGCGAAACATCTCCCAGCAGGGCCCAGTTTGGTCCAGGGCAGTTACTTCCAGTCCTGCAGGTCACAGCACCATTTGCCAAGAGTCCCAGCACCAACAGAGCCACTTTCTCCATCACCAGGTCCATAACGATCGATCCACAAGATTAATGTAACCAATACTGACTGTTGCAGGGGGGACACAGGCTCTGTGCCAAAGCTGCAGGGAAATAACTCCGGGCTTGCAGGTGTCACCTCCCAATTATGCAGCTCTGCGGTGGCTGAGCTGCTGCAGGAGAAGAGAAGACGGTAGAGCTCGGTTCAAGCCAGCAGGCACTTCGCCTTAAAGAAAGTCCTTTTTCCCAGACAGAAAGACCACACCGGAACATCCCCGCTCGATGCAACTTGCGGAGTAGGCCAGCCGGGACCCCGCTGGGGAAGACCCCGGTCAAAACACCCTGTCAAATTCAGTCTGGTTGGTGGCAGTCGGGTTCCTGCCCTGGTTAGCCGGCTGCTGGGGCATGTGCCCACCCCTCCTGCGTGGTGGGGCCAGGTACTCGAACATGGACTGGTTGTGGGTGGACAGCATGTTTTTGAGGTCCGAGGGCATGGGGTCTGACCAGAAGAAGTCATGGTTCAGCGCATCATCGCTGTCAATCCGCTGGGCGGGATCCAGCACCAGCAACTTGTCGATGAGGTCGAGTGCATAGGGGTCTTTAACGTAGGCTTTCAGGCGATCCTTCACCTTGCGCTTCTGGCCCTTGGGGAGATCCAGCTTCTGGTACAGCTCATATTTATCCACGTTTGGCCAAACCTGGGAAGGAGCAGAAAGGGAGGGTTGGGAAGAAATAGTTACAGAGAGGAGAGGACAAGCCATTTTTGATGCTAACACCCCCAGGCAAACCAGGGCGAGGTCTGCTGGGAGAACAATACTATTTTATAACCTCCAAGCCGGCAGACCTTGTTCCCACAGCATGAAGGACGCACTAAAGAGTGCACTAAAGCCTCGAGACACGTGGACAAGTCAGGACAGAGTCCTCCTGGTGTGGGAATGGCACGCAGGATGCTCCAGGGTTTCTGGTTCTCCCACAAAAGAGCTATTAGAGAGCACGGCTCAGGCCAGCTACAACATCCAGAAAGGTAAAACGACAAAACGCATTGCTCAAAACCAACCTGGATGTATGTGGTACCTTTTATCCTTAGAAAGCAAAGCTTGCTTCAGTCACCAGCTCTTACCTCAACCCTGAGCTGGGAGAGACCACAGCAGGTATTTACATACAAAAGAAATCACCTTCGATGCATATACATGATGTATGTAACGGAGGCATCAGGCCTCTGCAGCTGCCTGCCTATCACACCCCCCAGATTACAACTCTGACAAGAGATCCCTCAGCTCGATCCCCCACAAGAGGGCAGGACAAGCTGCCGTTAAATAAGGAGCTGAGAAAGGGCTGAGTGCTCACACCAGGGCTGAGCTGATGCCACAAATCAGAAGCCAGAATAAAAGAAGATTTTCAAGGTGACCGGTGCAAAGCACCTGAGACAAACCCCTTAATACGAAACAAAAAAAAAACCCCTTCTTTAAGCAGAAATTCAGAGGGCATTTATCTGAGAGACAAACACAGACTAGAACAGATTTCTACATGTAATGTTCTGTTCTTTCACAGTTGGAGCAGCCAGCGCAGAGAGGTGCTCAAAAACGAGGACAGGACTTGCCCCTCTCAAAGGAGATCAGGTAGGCCAAGTTCACCCTCTTATGTTTCAGAGGTTGAACATAAGTAACATGACAGCTGTAGTTTACACAGAGCAGCAAGGAAAGCGCAGTGTCCCACTGGGCACTCAGCTCCCTGGACGTAAATAGCATTTGCAGGACCCTCGCCAGGCTCCCTACCAGTGCTGGGAAGGCACACTCCAGTGCCAGGAGTGTGCAGCAGTGAGCACACAGGGTAGGGAAGAGGTCCAGGCGTGCCCGGTCCCAGACCCTGCCCACACCACCCGCTTTGCAGCTCTCCTCCCGCCTTCCACAGCATCCCACTCTCTCGCCCTCACCTCCGGCGTGATGGATCCGCAGAGCTGGCTGATGAGGGTGAGCTGGTGCTGCTCTGTGTTCCCCTGCATGATGGGGCTGCGGGTCCACATCTCTGCCATGATGCAGCCTCCGCCCCAGAGATCAATGGGGGGACCATAGTCCCGCTCCCCTAAATGGAGATGCCATGTTAGTCACCGGGGAGAACGAGAAGGGCAGAGAAGCTGGCAGAGCCCGTCACTTCCTACCTAGGAGCAGCTCTGGCGGCCGATACCACAGAGTCACCACCCGGTTGGTGTAGCGGTTCGGTTGGCTGTTCTTAGCCAGGCTGAAAGCTCGAGCCAGCCCAAAATCCGCAAGCTTCAGGACTCCATCCCGCGTGATCAGGACATTCGCAGCTTTCATGTCTCGATGCAAGATCTGTATGAGGACAGACATCGAAATAAGCCATTAAGGTACTCTCCTTGGGTGCCTGGTGCCAGCAAGGCACTCAGATTCCGAAGGTGGAGGACGAAGAAGGATTTCCCTCCAGCCTGTGCTAAGACACCTGCTCCTTGCAAGGCCACAGAGAGCAGGGTGACCTCAGGGCACAGCACGGATCTGGCCCATTACCTTGTTCCTGTGGATGTAGTAAAGTCCATTCAATAGCATCTGCATAACTTTCTTGATCTCTGAGAGCGTGAACTTGACGTGGGCATTGCTGAGAAGGCCAGCCAGGTCGTGCTCGCAGAAGTCAAACACAAGGTAGATACTGCCCTTGCAGCGGTTGTATGGAGAGGCTACGGGAGAGGCAAGTAGTTAGTGAGGGACCCTGAGCCCCGTCACAGCTCCTCCTGACCTCCAGCCACTCTGCTGCTCGTACAATGCTCACTAGACAAAACCTCAGGGCACAGGAACAGAGAACCAGAGACACCCTGCAGGCCTCAAGATCCTTCATAAAGAGGCACTAAGGCAGCACAACTAGCACTAAGGCAGCACAATTAGCAACAGAAGAACAGGGGATGAGGATCAGAGTAGTGAATGTCATCAGACAGGGAAGGAAAGGGCACGAAAATCTTTGAAAGCTTCATTTAGTGTTGTTTTGTGCACATAACGGCTGTGGGGTTTCCTCCCTGCAAGTTGTGGCTGGTAGGTGCCCGTACCGCTAGCTGCCAGCCTGGCACCTATCACTGACTGCATCAGCGACAGAGGAGGCACCCACAAAGACAGCCCCAGGAAAAATGCAGAAACAGAGAAAATCTGTCGGTTGTAACATTAGAAAGTAACGTTTACTGCAACCTCAGACAGCATCTACAAAAACAGACTGATCTGGATCAAAGTGATTTAAAACTCGAATTGCAATACAAAGTCAATAACAGGAAACCTCAAATGAAGCAATCGATTTCAATCTTGTTCCTAGAGCACACATGCAAATCATTATTAAAAAGAAAGGCTGATTTTCATCAGCTGTAATCAGCAAAACCTGCTGATCAGCAACTCCAACTGGAAAATGATGGCTAAGCTCAGCCCCCATGGAAACACACCGCTCTCCTCTGCCAGCTAGACTGGGTTTGCAGTTCCTTACACAGATACAGACCCTACCGCACCTTTCTGATGTAAAAAGAGAAAAGCCTAAAGTTTGAGAGCAGCAAATGCAACATTTCTACTTTACTGGAAACTGAGGTCAAGGCAGATTTGGATGAAGACTGGAATTCAAACAAAACACAAACAACTGACATATCTACAAAAATATTTACCTAAGGTATGCCAGACACGCAATCATCACAACTCATTTTATCACACAATGAATTAAAAATTAACTTGTCATTGGTGTTTATACTCATACCTGTTCAGACAATAATCTACATGCAATGGAGTACTGGAGTAACTTCAAGTTCCCAGTCCTAGGCCAGAGATTTCTACCAATTCAGTGACTGGATGTTTTTGAAAACATCATCACCAGATACCCGCCACTTTCATTTCTGTTTAACTGAAATGACTGCCTAGAGAATGGCAGGCTTTAACATCAGCTGTCACTTTCAAAATTATTTTTCCAGTACAAATCCACCTAAGAGAATGATGCTTTAAACATTTGCTAGGTTTTATGTAATTTCGCTGGAAACAGAGCCAGGCCAAGTGCACTGAGCATGCCAGTCACGCAGCAGAGGCATGCTGCGTGAGGTGGAAGCGAGGAGGCGGAAGAGCAGCTCAGAACCGCGCCGTGTGGAGTCCCAGCCCTCACAGCACGAGCGGTTACTGTCACCCACAGAAAGAGATGCTGAGCGAGTCTCCCGCTGGAGCTGTGTCATCAGCTCAGAGCTGCCACAAACTGTCATAAGCCAACTGAGAGGGATGGGTCCAGCTCCCGACAGGGAACCAGCCGTGCACAGCCATGCGATCAGCTCTAGGCTGAGAACCCTCTGCTGCAAAATCTCTCTGGTGCTGGTTTATTTAATGCCTCTCAGACAGGAGTTTCTCAACACAGGCAGCATTGACCACCACAGCACAGTCATATCCTAGCAGGAGCGACAACAGCTTTTTCCAGCCAAACTGCAGCAACATCCTAACTCATTTAGAAACTGTGTTCTAAGATGAGCATCCCATCAACTCACATCACAGGCAGGAACAGAGGCCCGTGCTCAGCCAAAAGACCCCGCTCCTACCACAAACCACCAGCCTGCTCAGTGGCAAAGAAGGACTGAAAAAAAGCTGACAGCCAGCAAAAGGGAGAACCGCTCAAGCTACCTTTGGTCCTGCAGATTTCTATGAGGTTCACCACATTCTCATGTTTGAGCAGCTGGAGGATTTTAATCTCTCGCAAGGCTGTGATGGGGAACTGGAAAGGAGAAAGAGAGGACAGGAATTAGGTGTGCAGGAGACGAGGCCACCCCTGCCTAGAGAACAGGATAGATGTGACCATGGCAGCTTGGCAAGGGACGGGCTCGAGCAGCACCATGACAAGTCACTGAAGGGCAATCAGAGCTTAAAAACATACCATCAACCCGGGATTGCCAAAATTTATCCACCATTAGGCCACCACTAGTGAGAGGGATTCTGCCATGAGACAGAGGTGTTTGCGTGGTGCCGAGACTAGCACACAAACACCTCTCCCTGCTCTCCTCACCTTGCATGCTCCTAACAGGACATGGTGCAGCCAGCTGCCAGTGCTGTTTAAGCTGTTAACTCTCTCCCCAGCTTGCCCCGTCGCTGCACACTCCTGAGCATGTGCCTTTCACGCATTACCCAGTTCTTCCACAAATGACAGCCAGTGTGGAGACCAGCACCGGGGGTGACTGGGTTTTGCACAGCAAGAGGAACACATGGGCAGTGTCACCTCCCAGCAGCTGTCCTGCACAGCACAGCCACCGCACAGCTGCCAAGTGCCTTTGCAGCGAAGAAGGTAGTAACAGCCCATGTACTTTGGTAGGGCAACCACAAAACCCAACATTATCACAGTATCAGTAGGAAAGGAAAAAGGCCACAGGGCTAGGATCCTGTCCACACCCTTACAGGTTCAAGATCCGGCACATTATAGCAGTAAATATTGTTAAAGAACAGAGGGGAAAATGCCTCTCTGCCATCCTGTCATGGTTTCAGCTGGGATAGAGTTGACTTCTCTCCTAGCAGCTGGCATCGTGCTATGTTTTGGATTTGAGATGAGAAATGGTGTTGATGGCACACTGGTGTTTTTGGTTGTTGCTAGGCAGTCACGCCTTTTCTGGTCCTCACACCGCCCTGCCAGCGAGTAGGCACAAGAAATTGAGAGGAAACATAGCCAGGACAGCTAACCCCAACTGACCAAAGGAATATTCCATATTATGTGACATCATACTCAGTATATAAAGCTGAGGGAAGAAGAAGGAAGGGGGGGAGACATTTGAAGTTATGGCGTTTGTCTTCCCAAGTAACCGTTACACATGATGGAACTCTGCTTTCCTGGAGATAGCTGAACACCTGCCTGCCAATGGGAAGCAGTGAATGTTTTGCTTTGCTTGCGTGCGCAGCTTTTGCTCTCCCTATTAAACTGTCTTTATCTCAACCCATGAGTTTCTCCTCACTTTTACTCTTGTGATTCTCTCCCGCATCTCAACTCAGGGGAGCGAGCAAGCGGCTGCGTGGTCCTAGTTGCCAGCTGGGGTTAAACCACTCCACATTCCAAAGATTAGCTTTCACCTATGAACTCCTCCTATCCAGGCCTTCCAAACACAGCCCAGCCACGCTCCCACACTTACCCCCTCCTTCTCATTTTCCATCAACACTTTCTTCAGCGCTACTTTCTTGCCTGTCTGACGATGTTTGGCTTTGAAAACTTCACTGTAAAAACAGAAAGAAATCCGTGAGCAGCACAAGGAAGAAGGTAAGGACCTGGGTGCTCCCAACCCAGGACAAGACAAAACAAGACACGCTAGAGCACACATAGAGCTCTGTGCTGAGTCACTAACCTGCCTAGCCGTGTTCCCTTTGGCCCTCAGGATTGCCTAAGCCAACCCGATCCCCACGAGGATTTTGGGCAAAGTTGCATGTTTTCGATAAAGTTACAGGTCCCCGCCCCGACTGTCTCCAGGGTAAACTGTCCTCATCAAGCGCCTGGGACAGAGCAGGGCTTCGGGGTGGGAAAAAGAGGCCTCAAGGGCCAGGCTGACTCCCTGGGGCCAGAGCGGAAAGGACACCCAAGGAAGAGGCACGCCGGCCTGGGGCGGACGGGCCACGGGGCTGAAGGGGCCGGGCCCGGCGAGCAGGCCCGAGGGCGGGGTAGGCCCGGAGAGGGCCGGGGAGGGCCGGGGCCGGTAGCGGGACGGGACGGGGCCGGCGGGACGCTCACCCGAAGGTGCCCTGCCCGATCTTGGCGAGCTTCTCGTACTTGGAGACCTCATCGCAGAAGGGACACTCCACCATGTCGTACTGCTTGGCCATGCCGGCCGCCGCCGTTGCCACAGCACCGCGCCGCGCCTGTTCCGTCACGTGCCACGCCCCTTCCGGTTACGCGCACAGCACCGCCCCTCCCGCCGCCCGCGCGAAGCCTCCTGGGATTTGTAGTCCGGCGGGGGCGGCGGCCATGTTGTCACCGCCTGTCACCCTTCTGGGGGCGCGGCTGGGCCCTCGCCGCGCCGTGTGGCACCCCAGAGCGTACCCATGGCCGTGTCCATGCTCCAGCGTCTTCGGGGAACCACCGCAGTACCCCGCTCCCCCCGCCGCTGTCACCCGTGTACCTCCACATGGCCCAGGTCACCAAGCAGCCCCCCGGGGCTGGTGGCACTGAAGCATGTCACCATGTCCCCTCTGTACTTAAACCCACACGGGATTTAACAGCATTTCTCCTCCCTGGCTCTGCGCTGTGCCCGCAACCGGGGGCTGTGGTGAGGGGACCCCATGGCCAGGGCAGGAGGACACTCCAGGGGACGCTGAGTTCCTGCCCTGATGGCAGAAACGTGGCCGGCTGCAGACGCCATCCCACCAGCAATGCCCATGTGTGGGTGTAGAACAAAGAGCTTGTTTTGGTGTTGTTTAAAACGGATCTTCAAGGCAGGGAGCACAGGGAGCCAAAGCCAGAGCAGCAGCAGAGATGGCTGCTGCCATCCCGGCCACGGGAACCACTAGGTGCTCCCCAGGAATGGGGGACAACATCGGATCCCTGCAGGGCCCAGGCCACCTAGTTCTCCATGGAGACACTCCTAAGGGCCACCCCGATGTCCCCCAGCATGAGAGAACATCTGGTGGCAGTGATGCTGTCACCCAGCGGGGCTCCAAGAGGGGAGGGGCTGAGCCCTAAATGTGTATGGCGGACCCTTGCCTACAGGGTTGGCATCCTCATCCATAGGGCTGGTACCCTCATCCGTAGGGCTGGTACCCTCATCCATAGGGCTGGCATCCTCATCCGTAGGGCTGGTACCCTCATCCGTAGGGCTGGCATCCTCATCCGTAGGGCTGGTACCCGTTGGCACCCCCATCCGTAGGGCGGGTCCCCTCATCCATAGGGCTGGCATCCTCATCCATAGGGCTGGCACCCTCATCCGTAGGGCTGGTACCCTCATCCGTAGGGCTGGCATCCTCATCCATAGGGCTGGCATCCTCATCCAGGTCTGGCACCCTCCTCCAGGGGTGGCACACAGGGTTTTTTGGGTGTCCACATCTGCCAGGCATCCCCAAACCAGGGCAGCAGTGTGGCCCCTGAGCAGCCAGGCGGGTGCCAGCAGACATGGGGACTGTGGGGACGGCAGGAGGGCGGGCAGGGACAGGAGTGGGCCCGGAGCAGATGACAGCATTGGGGAGGAAACGCCGAATGAGCGATGAGCGACCGCGGCGGGGGGGGCAGGAAGGGAGGAGCAGGCAGGGAAGGGCTTCACGGTTATAAACTTGTCCCTCTCGGTCCCTGCGGCCTCCAACCGGCACAGCCATGGCTGAGGGCCAGAAACGAGGGGGCTTCAAGAAGTTCAGTAAGTGGCCATGGGACAGGGTGGGCGGGCGATGGGGTACTCACCTGGACAGCCAGGCGGGGGGGGAAGGGGATGCGTGAGAGTGAGTGTGAGTGTGACTGAATGTGAGTGTGAGTGTGTGCTCACACGCTACCCAGGTTACCACCGCCCGGGGATGTTTGGAGGCAAGACGGTCTCTGGTCTCGTTACGAAACGAGTTGGGGTGAGGGGCTTTGGGGGTTTCCATCCTCAGGGCTGGGAGAGAGCCTGGGTGCTGTTGGCTCGGGAGCTGAGTGCTGGGACTGGGACCAGTGTGCCACAGCCCAGCCCTGCACTGAGTGCCAGGATGCACCCAGGGGGATGCACAACGAGATTTCGGGGTCTTCACTCTCCAAATCACATCCTTCAGGGTGCATGGCTGGGGGTGCAAGCCGGTGCTGGGGGTGCCCAGGCCCCCCGCCCCAGGATGCTTCCACAGCATAGGGACAGGGGTGACACGGAGGAGCTGGGATGGGAGCCTGGGAGCAGATTCCCGCTGGCTGCTCTCGGAGGAAGTGCTCCGCACCCACTGGGAGCAAGCTCTGCTCTTTCTCACAGACCTTGGGTTTGCCCCAGAGCCCCGGGAGGCGGCTGCAGCGGCCTTCACCCCGCTTCCCCGTGCTGGGCTGTGGCGGAGCTGGCCTTCGCTGCTGCTCTTCGCATTAC
>NW_009649057.1:1257418-1259830 GCF_000708025.1 Charadrius vociferus | reverse complement strand
CCTGGGCTCCCCTGGGACTCCTCCACTGGCAAAGCCCACGGCCCCATCCCAGCTGGGATTTTCCTTTGTGGTGGAGAGTGGGGAGATGGGGAAATTCCCAGGCGTTGCCTTTCCCACCCGGCCAGCAGTGGAGGATGCTCAGACCCCAAGGGGATGTATAACCCAAAACAGTTTTGCCTTTAACCATGCCCAGGCCACAAGGTTTCTGCCATGCAGAAGGGCTTTTGGGCTGCTGCAGAGCCTTCCGTGGCCATTTGCCCCGTCTGGCTGCAGGGATGCCCTGTAGAGCCCATGGATGCTGGCAGGAGGTTGGGGGTCCAACAGGCAAGTGGCCCCCAGACTCCAGGTTCCTTGCACAGCACCACCACAGCGTGTAGCTTCCTGCCTCAGCAAACTGGCCATGCCCAGAGGGGAAGAGGCTTTGCAGAGCCCCACGTTGGCATAGACATTGCAAAACCCCCGGAGGTACCCAGAGCACCAGGGCTCCGGCAGTGAAATGCTGTCCTCCACAGCCTGCTTCACCCTGAGTGCCACCAGCCTCCTGCCAGCACCAGCAGCGTCCCGGGGTTGCACCACAGCAGCACACAGAGCCGAGCTGGGGCCGAGGTGTGAAATGCAAAGCCGCCCGCTGATGTTATAAATATTTCTCTGGCAAACACTTTGCGCTCTGCGCTTGCAGGTGGCAGCTGGGAGCTGCAGGGAGGCTGCGAGGGGCTGAGCATTCGGCCGAGGAAGTGGGGAGGTTATCTCCTGCCCGCAGCCGGTGCTGCTGTGCAAGCAGTGCTGCACCCCGCATCGATGGCTGGTTCCTGCTCCACCGTGCTGGCGAGGGACATGCACACATGGGCACAACACACATGGCTGGGACCCCCATCTCCTGGGGAGATGCGGTGTGTCCTGTGCTTTCCTCCTGGGGAGGGCTGCCCTGAAGCTACTGGGATGGGCGCAGCCACCAGCCCTGCCCAGAGTCCCCTGGGGGAAGCAGGGAGGTGGATGGTGGGAGGAAGAGATTTGAAGTCATTTCTGATACTGCCTGCTTACCAGGGTTGAGTGTTTCTTTCTCCACCCCTACAACTGCAGTGATGAAACGCAGCCACTAGATTTGCCAGGGCATGGGGGACTTTTCCTCCCCGAGAGACAAGGACAGACCTCCCAGGGCCCTGACAGAGACGCCCTGAGCAGCATCACGTACACCCCAGGCCACAGCCATGTCATGAGGGATGAGACTGGAGATGTGGTGACAGGGCTGTCACCAGACTGCACCACAGCACAGTGCCTCATGCCCACCTCAACCCAGGACCAGGGGCCCCAGGACCCCCCACCATCACACCATGCCAGCAGTAACCCCACACTCATCTCTCCTCTCTCCTTGCCAGAGTTTTTCAAGTTCAAAGGCTTCGGGAGCCTGAGCAGCATCCCCCGCTCCTTCACCCTCCGGCGCGTTTCTGTGGCCCCCAGCTCTCCCGAGAGCCTGGGACCGGGTCTACCTCCTCCCCACGGCTTCCTGGAGGAGGCCTTTGACAGCACCCAGGATGATCTCAACACCATGCCCAAGAGCCCTGGCCCCTACGCCCGGTCGTCGGACATGTACAGTCACATGGGCACCATGCCCAGGCTGAACCTGGGCAAGGCAGGGAAGAGCCTGGGCAAAGCCAAGAATAGCCAGAGCTGCCGGGAGAAAGGGACCCCCAGCAACATAAGCCCCCGTACATCCCTGGTCCCCGACCCCAAGTCCATCGAGACGTCTGACACCCCTCACCCTGGCACGAACCCATCCTCAGTTGCTGGAAAAGCCGAGCAGGAGGAGGAGAAGGCTCCCTGTGGGGCAGCTACAGCCGGGATGGACCAGGAGCCTGTGGGGAATGTCTCCTGCCCTGGGACGGAGACACCGAGCTCCAACCTGGCCCCGAACACCAGCCCGGCCCCGAACTCCAGCCTGACCCCAAGTCCCAACATGGCACTGGCAGTGGAGACCACCGATGAGGATCTACCAAAAAAGGGGCAAGAGCATCCCAGTGAGAGCTCCCTGGACAGGTACGGCCACATTGGGTTTGCTCCGCCCTCCACCGGGACCAACTTTCTGTCCCTCCCAGGGCAAGGGGCGGGTGCTAGGACACAGTGGGGTCCCTTTGGTGCCCCCCCTGCCTCACCCGCAGTGCCGGCGGGATGCACCTGGCCGGGGGGATGGCACAGCCGGAGCACTCTGTACCACAGCCAGGTGCCGCGGGAAGCCACCTGGCCGGTGGGATGGCACAGCCGGAGCACTCTGTACCACAGCCAGGTCAGCAACTCCATGGGAGCTAAGTTTCCTGTGGGATTTCTGCTCCCTCCCGTTTCCGGACTGGGTAGAAATATCTCGGAGCCCCGCTCAGCCCCAGAATCCCTTTGTCCTGCCGGCGGCTCCGTTCCAGC
>NW_009649057.1:1256422-1257205 GCF_000708025.1 Charadrius vociferus | reverse complement strand
GTGACTGGGCATGATGGGCCACAAAAGTCCCCGGCGTGCATGGGACAGGGGGCACAGGAGGAGGCACCAACCCCAAATTTCTCCCCAAAATGAGGTCCTGTTGTGCCAGTCCTTCCCTAGCCCAACCCTCCTCTCCCATCACCCGCTTCACATGCTGGTGGACCCCAACACTCCTGTTCTCCCTGTGCCTCCCTGGGGGGCTGGGGGCTCCTGGCCCCAGCACTGGGCATTTGGGAGGTCCGGGTGGCCCCAAGACCGGGGTGAGGAGGAGGAGGAGGAATTCATGCCGGCAGTGGGAGCCGGGCTGTGCCGGCCGCACATTCCAGCCGGCCGCGAAGGGAGGGCCGGAGGAGGGCTGGGACGGGAAGGAGGAGGGTCCACCACCGCCTTGCGTGCCCCAAAGTCCCAACGTTCAGAGCAGAGCAAGGCGGGAGAGCGCCGGGAGAGCTTCTCCCCATCCTGGATCAAAGGCGCTCGCCGAATCGCGTAGGGCCGATGACAGCGGTGGGCAGGAGGTTTCCCACCCTGGGACAGGGCAGGTAAGGGATCCCAGTCCCCTGGACACCCCTCGCACCCCAGCACAGCGGAGGGGACGGGGAGGGAGAGGCTGGGAAGGGGCTTTGCTTGGGGCGGGCACAAAGCCTCACCGCGGATGATGCTGGAGCTGCTGCTTGGCCGCCAAGGTCCCCGGGCCATGGCTGGTGTTTGCCTGTGGAAAGAGCGAGGGCATCAGCTAAAGCTGCCGAAAATGCGGTTACCAGGGCAGTGCGGCTTGGGGGGTGG
>NW_009649057.1:1249925-1256370 GCF_000708025.1 Charadrius vociferus | reverse complement strand
AGCGTGTCTTGTCCATACCCTCCGTCTCCCCAAAATGACTTAGGTCCCAGGCCAGTGTGGCTGGGAGCCAAGCGGCAGGGGGATGCATCAGGGAGGGTCACCCAGGTGTCTTGGCTGTGGGGAGTGGGGACTTGGATCCCCCAAAATCGAGGGGCAAATGCTCTTTTGCATAGTCTGGGGCTGCCCTGCTGATGGGCGTAGCCATGCTGTTTGCCAGGGAAACTGAGGCACAAGAGTGACTGGAGCAGGACTTGGTATCGGGGGCATTTCTTCACCTCTGTGTCCTGCTCAGAGCCCCTGCCACAGCTCCCGGCTTGGGGAGCAGCCATTGCTGGAGCCGCCCCCATGGCCAGGCCCTGCTGTGGGGCGGACAGGCGGAAGCAGGACCGGGACAGTGCCGCGCCCCAGCCCTTCCTCCTGCGCAGGCACATCCCTGGGGATGGGGACAGTGTGTTCCCTCCAGGATATGGTAGGAGCCAGGGATGGCTGCCCAGCATGGGGCACGTATGTGCAGAGGGACCAAAAGCGACACAGGTCAGGGGGAATGAGCATTGTCCTGGGGTACATTTTTGCTTGCTTGCCTCCGGAGGATCCCTGGTGAGGACAAACCCCAGGGCAGGATGAGCTGTGGATGCCTACACACAGGAGGGCTTTCCCAGGGATGCTCCTGCAGGATCAAGCCCTTGAGGGGGACAATTTCACTGCCATGGGCCAGAGAGCAGCACCTACTCTGTGGAGCTGCTCAGAGTGAGGTGGTGGCCACGGCCATGACTCTGGCAGGGACATGGTGACTAACGGGAGATGACCTGCAGGCAGGTCATAGAGCGGACGTGACTCGACTTCCCTCCGCACACGGCCATGCGTGAGGCACGGGAAATGCCGCTTCCCGCGCAGCGCAGGCAGGGCGCTGCCCGCAGCTGCCGGCAGACCCATCTGGCAGCACTGCCAGCCAAAACCTAGAAGGAGGCAGCTCTACAGTGAGGGAAACTGAGGCACGAGGTGCCCAAATTTGGTTCCCCTGGAGCACAGCCTGCACCAGTGTCTGAAGACAAGCAGACTCTGAGCTCCAAACCGGGGCTGGACCCACACAATGGTCCCCAGCAGCCAGCCTGGAGCTTGGCACATTTGCAAGTCACTGACATGCCTTCCTGAGCCCACAAGCAGCAGCCACCCTGCCGAACCCCTGCTCCCCGGTGCCACGACAGTAGCGCCAGGTCCCAGCGGCTCAGCCACGGCCGTGCTCCAAAGGCAGCCCTGGAATTTCTCCCAGGCGCTCGGCTCCCCCCAAAAATGCCGTTTCCTCCAGGAATGCGCAGAACCAGGGGGGCTGCGGCGCCTGCCCCCCCTCCCCAGCCCCAGCTGCTGCCCTTCCCCGGCACAGGGGCCTCTCCTGCCCCGGCCCTCCCAGCATCTCCCAGCTGCTCCCATGCTCCCGATTTCCTGCCCGGAGGCCCCCCGTCCTCCCGCCGGTTTTTCTCACGGCTCTCGCAGCACCAGGCAGCTCTCTGCGGCCGTGTGAAAGGCAAACAGGCTGAAGAGGCAGAGCCAGGGCGGGCAGGCAGCCCACAGCTGCCCGGGGGAGCCTGTGTCCGTCCCCCCTCCCAAATGCTCCTCTGTTTTTTTCGCCCCAAAGAAGTGTGGACTTGATTTCCAGCCCCTTTTCCCCTTCAGAGCTGGATAGTAGGGGATGCGGTTTCAGCAGTGAGGGCTCGTGGAAGAGGAGTCGGGTTCGTTTGCTGTGGGGTTGGACACCTTGGGTACAGGCATCTCCCAGGGGGTTCACACCAACCCCGACAGAATCCACTGTAATACCAAGGGGGATGCCCAGCACGGCAATATCTGGCAGCGGTCGCCTCTGCCATTCCCTGCTTTCCTTTGGGTGACTGGCTTCTGAGCCACCAGGCATTGTCCCCAACCTGGAGGGAGCCCACAGAAGAGGAATTTGGCTCCCCAGGGATGCCACCGCTGTAGGTTTATGTGCAGGACCCACAGCAGCTGCCAGTACAAGGTGGGGGTCTGGCCATGTCTGTAGGCACTAGGTGGAGCGAGGCAGCTCCTGGCAGGGAAGGGACATCCCAGGTCTGTAACGCCCTTGGATTTGGTTATTTTTTAGTTGCAGCTGCCTGCCCTTGTGCTGGCAGGCTGCCACCCCAGGGCCCTTGCTGCCACCCTGTGCTCAGGCAGGTGACCTCGGCAAGCAGTGGGACATCCATGCTGAAGTTCGGCACTGGGAAAGCAACAGATACTGGGTTCCGGTTGAAGAAGTCTGGATTTTTGTATTTTATTCTGAAAGGCGAGACCTCAGGGTAGAATATCCCAGCTCGGGCTGTTACGGCCTCTCTCCCTTTGACCTCTGTGTTGTTCCTATTGGACTCATCCGTACAGACACATACCTCAACCCACAAGAGCACAAAAAGGAGTAGCAGCATTGCTATGTGCTCAGGAAAGAGCAGGGCCATCTGCATCCCCCCTTAAATAATGGCAAAGAAGCTGCCACATCAGCTGTGTCTCAGGATTTTTGGGTTGGTTGTCAGTAGGGCTAAGAGTGAACATATCACCAAGAAGAATGAGAGACTATTGCCTGTATGCTGGGAGGGCAACTCTTGAAGTCTCATGCAGGACGTTTCAGTTCACCCCTGGCTTCAGTGGGGTTGCATGAGGCTGTAGAGAAACAGTCAGAAACGCTTGTCTGGGTGGTGTGTCCCAACAGCCGCCTACTGGGAATGCAGCTGTACTGGGGAACAGGGCACAGGGCCCCCCACCTCGGCATGCACCCCCCGGCACTGTGACCTGCGGGGACCCCAGCTTGGCTGCTGGGGCTCCCCGGCTCAGCTCACACAGTCCCAAGCCGATTTGGGGTGAGATCCTCTAAAAAGGCCTCATTCTTTGCTGATCGCCTTAGGGAGGCTAAGCCCTGTGCAGAGAGTGGGCACAGAGCGGGCAGGAACAGTGCTGGGGCCCTGGGAACCTCTCTCAAAACAGTGGCCATGCTCTCGGCCACATGGCAAGGCAAGGGGCACAGAACCCCACTGCCACCCGGCTGTGCCACCACCACCTTTGACCTGACTGCCACATCTTACTGCCCTTTACTTATGTATTTTATTTTTCTCCTTCCTTCTAGCCACCATGATGGCCTGGAGTCCGGCAGTGAATACGTGAAGGTAAGATGCTGAGCGCAATCACAGCCTGCCCCAGCTGGGTACCAGCGGCGGAGGGGGGGCAGTGGCCCTGGGGTTGGCTGGGTCCTACACCAGTGGGGTGCTCAGCTCTGCACCCCCTGTCCCACCACCTCCTCCAGGCACTCTCTTTGGCCCTGGAAGAAATTCCCTGCCAGAAACAGTGAGGCCGGGGGAGGCAGAGGAGACCCAAACCTTATGTGGTCCCCCTGATGTGGCTCCCACAGGAGCTGTCTGCGTTTCATGCTCCCCATCTCTTGCAAACACCGCAGATGCAGGGGCAGCCTCCTCCCTCCGCCCCCACGCAAAGAAACGGAAGGGTTTGAGCCACTTTCGTGGCTGTCACATGAAAGTTGGTGTAAATCTCTCCAAATCTCTTGCTTATCCTCCAGCAAACTATTAACATTCCTGAGGACTCTTCATGTCTGGCCAGAAATTCATTAGCAAGGCGCCTGGCTCCGGAGGAGAGCAGGCCCTTTTGCAGGAGGCTGCTAGCACGATGGGAGCTGGGCAGGCGTTCCTCTGAGGAACGGTGGCACTGATGCTGTGTGGTTTGGGGATGGAGCACTGAAAACCTGTGCGGGTGGTCAGTGCCGTGCAGTGGCCTTTGGGGAGTTTTAGAAGGGCTGGAGCCTTCTGAGTCTGGTTGCCCAATGGGGATGTAAAGCCGCTGTACAGATGTGGTTGTTGATAAGTGACTTGAGGAGCCCAGCTTGGGTGGTGTAATTAGTGCAGAGCCCCAAACCTTCATCTTTTGGACTTGGGGCTCTCGATGATGGCTGTAACCAGACATGGAAACGTGGAAAACCCCTGTGGTGGCACCAACCGACAGACTCAGGAGAGAGCTAGCTTGACCCTGAGCTCATCTGCTCCTCCTAATGGGGGTGACCCCCCTCCAGGTCCAACCCTGGAGCTAATGAGGACACATGTCAGGTCTGGCAATCAGCAGCCTCCAGGCAGTGGGGCCGGCCGTGGCATTTTGACCTGTAGCACATTGATCCCCCAGGTGGGACGTCCCTCCTCTCCTACTCTTCTTTAGCCTTGTGGGACGGGCAGAGCGAGAGCTCACAGGGCTGGAAGTGGGATGTGTGCTGTAGTGATGAGACTCCGATAGGAGCGATGAGGCTCCAACTGGGCTTTGTGGGTAGAACCCTGGTGTGGCAAACCTCAGGACAGGAAGGAAAGCTCCTGTTCACACCGGCAAGTCCTGCAAGGGCAGGGAGGTGGTGAGAGACCGAGCTGGATGGTTTGGGGTGTTTTCCCTTGCACTGTCAGTGTGTGCACCCAGAGACGGGCGCATTTTGTGGCTCGTGAGTTAACAGACTGAAATACCACAGGTGTGGAGCAATGAGTATGGCTCTGCCTTTGGGATCGAGTTCTTTTTGGTGAGCCAGGAGAATTCCCTACGCTCCAGGCAGATCCCAGACCTGAGCTATCTGGCCTTTATTCCTCACTGGTCTCCTTGGTGTCCAGACCTTGGGCTGTGATTTATACGCCACTTCCCTTCGGTCGTGGAAGCAACCCATGGCTGCAGTGACAGCAGCTATTTTAGTCAAATAAGTAATTATCTGGAGTGTGAGTGACCGGGATGATGGGGGCACTCCAGCTGATTGCTGCCGCTGTGCCTGGCTGGCAGCCTGTGCAGCTGCGAGGTGCTCAGCACCCGGCAGCGATCGGCCCCAGGGCCTGCGGGATTCAGGGTGGGAAGGTGGCTGCTGCGCCTGGGATTCCTTGGGAGCAAGGCGGGGACGGGACTGGGACCCACCACTGGAATAGGTCCTTGCTTTGTGGCTGGGAGGGAAATGAGCAGAGGGGAAACACCGCCGCAGGGGCGAGCAGAGGGAAGACAGGAAGAAAGAGCCGGTGAAGGAGGGTCAGGAGGAGGGAGAGGTCACGCTGCAAAGCCCTCATGAGCAAAGGCTCACGGGCAGGTCTGTGTCCAGACATGCACTGAGGAACTGCCAAACATCAGCCCTTGAGCTTCAGCCACAAACCAGCCAGGGCCAGCTCTCCCATCACCAAGCCTGTCACAATTAGAGGCGCAACCAGGGGCTAGGGAAGGTCGGAAAGCCAGGATCAATAAGCACTTGGTAATTAACGTGCTTTAATAATAGCCTAAGGGTTGGTGTTTCCAAGCTGCCTGGGGGATCTGCACACCGGGCTCCATTTGCTAACATCCCAAGCCGCCTAGCTTTGGCCCTCGTGCAGGTGAGGGAGTTGCAGAACAGCGTTACTCTTCAGGAGCGCAGCAGCAGGTAAAGCTGTCGTGCATCCCTGCATCAGCTCATTCGGAGGTTTTCAGCTTCCCCCTGTGGAGGGGCAGCATGGGTACGCTGAGAGCCTCGGAGGGAAGCGAGAGCCTGGGAGGGAAACCACAGAGCCTGTCGCGGGGGAGAAGCCTTGGCAGGAGGATGATTCACCATCGGATCCTTTCAGATCGGCATCTCCCTGCGTGCTGCCATCTGGTCTGTCCCTTGGCCCCGTGCAAGAGGAGAGGAGGAGTGCCCATGCTCCCCGTGTGTCCCGGCAGGGCTGGAGGCACCCATGGGCTCCATGAGCACCTGCCACAGGCTGCATGCTGCTCCCCTTCCTCCTGTGCGTCAGCCCTGTCCTGCTACAAACCCGCGCTGCTCTCCCGTCTCCTCTCTCCCCTGCAAAACCAGGGGCAGAGTGCGGGCCCCGCGAGCGCCTCCGAGCTCTCTTTGTTCTGTGTGGAGGAGCCGCTCGGGGAACCTTGTATCTCATCAGCCCTGGCTGCTGCCTGGGGATGCGAGGGGCTCGTTTGAATTAATTAGCGGGGAGGCTGCAGCGTTCTGCGTTGGTGGCAGCAAGAATACCTCTCCGAGCTCTCAGCATCCCCTTGGGCAGGGGCGCACTGGGAGGCACGGGGGTCTTTGGGCCAGGACACACTTTGTGGCTGGGAGCGTAAAGCCCCCTGTTACCAAAGCATGGCCAAATCCAGGCCATGCCAGTGCGGGACTGACCTGGAGGGAGACCAGCTGGGTACGGGCAAGGAGGTGCACCGTGCACGGGGCAGGGTGCCAGCGGTGGGTTCAGGCAGGGATTTGGGGTTTTATACAAGACTCAGGGCTGGAGCAATGCTTTGAGTCATCAGCACTGCCTCATGCATCCCATACGTGAAACCGTGGCCTTAATTAAACCGAAGCGGAGCCTTAATTAAACGCAACTCGGAGACGGCCTACGCTGGAAGCAGGCAGCCGTCTCCCCACCGCGTGAGGCAGGCGCTGGGGTCTCCCCCCTGAGGGGCG
>NW_009649057.1:1248421-1249478 GCF_000708025.1 Charadrius vociferus | reverse complement strand
ACGCATGGCCAAATCCAGGCCATGCCAGTGCGGGACTGACCTGGAGGGAGACCAGCTGGGTACGGGCAAGGAGGTGCAGAGCTCACTGCCGGGTGCTGGGGGGGGCCTGCCCCATCCCGTGCACGGGGCAGGGTGCCAGCGGTGGGTTCAGGCAGGGATTTGGGGTTTTATACAAGACTCAGGGCTGGAGCAATGCTTTGAGTCATCAGCACTGCCTCATGCATCCCATACGTGAAACCGTGGCCTTAATTAAACCGAAGCGGAGCCTTAATTAAACGCAACTCGGAGACGGCCTACGCTGGAAGCAGGCAGCCGTCTCCCCACCGCGTGAGGCAGGCGCTGGTGTCTCCCCCCAGGAGGGCATCACCGGGGTGGGGGTGAAGGAAGACAGGGTGGGCGAGAGGAGACAAGGCTGTCCCTGACCCGTGTATGTCGCTGGGGAGAGTAGGTGGATGTGGGATGGGGTGCTGGATCCCCTCAAGGGTGCCTGGTCCTCTCAGGGTTGCCAGTTCCCCTCTGAGGATCCAGGTCCCCTCAGAAGAACCAGTTCCCCTCAGGCTGCAGGCAGCCAGGGTGCTGGTTCCCCTTGGAGGAGCTGCTTCTCCTCAGAGGTGCCGCAACTCCTCAGGGTGCAGGCAGATGGGGATGCTGGTTCCTTTCGGGGGCGCCAGCTCCCCTCAGGGGTACCAGGTCCCCTCATGGCTGCTGGGTGCCCTCAAGGGCACAGGCAGTTGGGGTGCCAGTTTCCCTCAGCGTTGCTTGATCCCTGCAGGGGTGCCAGGTCCCTTTGGGGCATAGGCAGAGAGGGTGCTGGGTTCTCCTCAGGGGTCCCGGTTCCCCTCATGGCGTAGGCAGTCAGGGTCTTGGCTCCTCTCAGAGGAGCCAGTTCCCCTCAGGGGTGCTTGATCCCTTCAGGGGTCCCAGTTCTCCTCAGGGGTGCTGGGTCTCCCCTCATGGCACAGGCAGCCAGGGTGCCGGTTCCCCTCAGGGGTCCCAGTTCCCCTCAGGGGTGCTGGGTCTCCCCTCATGGCACAGGCAGCCGGGGTGCTGGCTCCTC
>NW_009649057.1:1237996-1247907 GCF_000708025.1 Charadrius vociferus | reverse complement strand
CCCCCGGGCCAGCACCCGCCGTGAGACAGCTCCGGCCCGCGGGCTGTAGCGCTGGAGAGGGGTTTCGGGGCGAGGGGGCGGCCTCGCCGGGGAGCCCCGCGCAGGCAGGAGCCCGCAGGGCTGGGTGCGGGCAGCCTGTCCGCCTTCGCAAAGGGGGGAAGCGAGCGTGAGATGAGCCAAGCACCAGGTCGCGGGGCAGAGCTCAGCCCTCTCTGCAGCCAGAGCCACAGCGCCAAAGCCGACAGATCCCCCCTTTCCCCTACCAGCACTTTTGACAGGCAGCGCAAGTCTCCAAAGGGAGCCCTCGCCGGCAGCAGACCCCACGAAGGGGAGCGTTTAGCATCCTTCAAAGGACAGCATGTGCTGAGAGCATCACTGAGCAGAGGGGAGAGACAGAGCTCAGGTGAACACGCAGCTTCTTGGCCTGGGTGTCCGTGTGTGTGCTGCACTGCACCGCACAGGTCTGACTGGCGGGAGAAAGCTGGGATCCATCTGTCACCTGTCCTGTGGTGCTTCCAGCACCGCCACTGTCTGGGCACGCATCTAGGTGTCCTATTTTTGGACTCTGGCATGTGCACAGGAGGGACACAGTGCTAGGAATTGGCTCCCTCATTTACCAAGTTAGAGAGCAAAGGTGTTTAGGATTGCAAGAGCCAAGCAGGCTCTGGTCTGAAGCAAGAGCTGTAGCATACTGCAAGTTAGAAGGGAGCTGGCAGCCAAGAGAGCTGGCAGTCTTTTTCAGTACTCCTGCTGAGTGAGGTAGGTGCTGAGCTTTAGAGATTACGTTGGGTAAGACTGAGCCCAGAAGCAGCATTTCAAGTCTTGTCATGATTGCAGCTGATCTCAGTGCAAAGCCAGGGATTTTGATTGCTAGTGGGGGCGAAGAGAGAAAAGCAGAAGAGCTTCTCCCGGTTGTCCAAAGGCGACTGAGCAACACAGGGGGATGTGCCCTAGCGCAACCGCCCTTGGGCTACACATCACAGGGGGTGACGGGGTGCTTTCAGTGAGCTGCTGTCAGAACAAGGGAGAGACAGGTAGGCGTCTGGCTCTCACGCAGGGATGCGAGAGGGGATGGAGGGTGCTCCATCCCAACCTCAGAAAGAGTTAAAAGTGAAGCCCTAAGTGCTCACCTGGCTCTGCCAGATCTCTCACCATCTATTTGCGTCCAAGTGTGCCCAGCAAACACACACTGAAGTCCCCATGAATGACTGGAGCGCTTCCAGCTGACAGCCGCATCTCTGCTCACCGCCAATGGCAGCACACCCAGCCTGGGAAGCACTGACATCATTTCTGGCCAATAGCAGCTCTGAAAAGGGATGCAGCAGCAGCCACTGCTGCCGTCTTAGAGTGAGATAAGTAATATATAGAAGGATGGAAATGTGTGTATACACACACCCCATCACTGCACTGGAGACCTGCTCCCCCAGGGCAGTGGTAGCAGTGCACTCCACCACCCCACTGTACAAGCTGGGGTGCTTGTCCCACCTTACAGCACCCAGATGTTCTCAGCCATCAACCCCAGCTGCACCCCACCCCTGCCAGCTAGACATAATTGCTCCAGAGCTGCCACAAAGGAGCACAGACAAGGGGAGAGAAGACCCTGTGGGTAGCCAGGACCAGCCCTAGGAAGGGCTTTGAATGCCAGGACAAAGATCTTGGGTCAAGGTCTGTCTTCAGTGGGGACTAATGGAGATGTGGTATACCCAAGAGATGCCTTCAGTCACCCATGGGGTGGACAGATGGGCTGGTGCCTTCTCAGAGGCCATTTAGATGCCCAGAGTCATTGCAGGACAGAGGAACAAATGGTTTCTTTTCCATATGGATATCAAGATCAGTAGGATGGACTGGCTCATCATCAGGGCATACAGCAAGCCCATAACAACTTGAGGGTTGTTTGTGGTGGGATTTTCTCGTTGTGGTCACACAGGAGGGACTAACCATTCTCGGGTGGTACGTGGCAGCTGGACTGGCGAGTGCAGTAGTCCTGCACCAGGCAGGCACGCAGACTGGTTCTTGGGTTTGCCATGATGCTGGCGGTCTTGCAGCAAGGATGTTTACTCTGAAATACTTCACTGAAGTAGCCCATTGCCAGGTACAGAAGAAACAGAAAAGACCCCTCACGCAATTCTGGGGCTTTTCCCCCCATATATCTGTTCCCAAAGGCTAGTTACTCCATTTCCTCCCAGTTCTGCTTCCCCGGCCCCACTGCTGCTCCAGCAGCCAGAGCAGGGGTGGAAGACTCCAGAAGGGGCTGGGATTTCCCTAGTGAGGGTCCCAGCACAGGGCAGGCAGCACAAGAGCAGGAGGGAGAGCAGATGCGCTGGGTGCCCCGCGGTTAGTCAGATGTTATCAGCAGAGGAGCAGGGTGGGGTGCGAGTACACCTTGCTCTCCAAGCTGACTTCATCCTCAGCTGCAACTCCTCCAGATTTGGGAGGGGAGAGCAGGAAAGCAGTCTGCAAATCGCTCCTGTTTCATAAGATTACCTTTGCAAGGAGAGAAAGACAGACACCAGCCTTTGAAGCTCTCCTTACACCAGGCAGAGCAACAGCCACTGTTTTACATGTGCCACAGCTGTCAGCACCCTCCATTCCCCCAGCTCTTGCCTTCCACTGCCAGTTCCAGTCCTCGCCCCTCAGCTGGGACTGGAAGCACTTATTCCCCCAGGAAAGCGGGCAGGGGTGGAGAGCCCCAGGAATCGTCTCTTTGTGGGGGCTGTCCCCATTGCATGGCAGCAGCAGAGGATTCCCCAGCCCCAGGACTGAGAAACAGCCCATCAGGGTGCTGAACGTGACGGAGGAGTTCTCCTTTCTCCAGCCAAGCCAGCTTGGCTGCTGGTTGGGATTCCTCAAGCAGAGCTTGGCATCGTCTCTGGCAGCTCCTGAGCTGGTTTATCTGGTGCGGCTGGTTCGGAGAACTGCTCTAATCCCCATTTCTTCCCGCTTAGCTGGAAGAGGCCTTGGGGCTCTCTGTGCAGGAGGCCAGCACCACACACCTGAGCTAGGTGCTAGTGGAAGTCAAGGCTCTTCCCCACACCCAACCCACCAGTATGCAAGACCTCACGTTGGACTGTACATCTTTTGATGTCCTCTTGGCGCAGCCAAGAGTGCCAAGCAGTGCCCTTTTCAGCGCGGCGCTCAGACATCCGCTTACACGCTCCTGACAGCGCTCGGCTGGCCTGCACCGCCTTGCCAGCACCCGCGCCTCGGCGTCCAGCCAGCTGGCAGCCTGCAAGCCGGCCTCCTCCGAGACACGCTACCGAGCAGAGTGGAGAAAAGCCGGTCACTCACTGCTGAAGGGCTCAGGGACTGGAGGAAGCACGTCCCTTCACAGGATGGTCTTCTGCACCAAGGGCTTGCAGCAAGCCCAGCTCCCACACAGAGAGGGGTCCAGCCAGGTGATTTTGGCAGCAACTAGTGCTTATTAGAAGAGTGAGAGAGACTCACAATGAAGACCAGTCCCCAGAGTCGCATCACCCCAAGGAAAAGGGCTCCCCATGATCAGTCTCCTGCTGCCTCCTGGCTACCGTACCCACACAGTCACCCCAAGCAGTGGGCTTTTTGGTGGCCGTGCAAATCAAATGGGATCTCATTGTCTCAGCCAAGAAGCCAAAGGGACAGTGCCCTCCACATGGCTGGAGAAGGTGGCTTGTAGCACCCTCCGCTCATGACTGGCCTGCCGCCCTCCCCCATCTGCAAGATGCAAAACCTCCCTTGCCTCTCCCAAACCTCCTGTTTTCTCCCACTAGCTTAGCACCTGGCTCCTGGCATGGATGCCAGCCGGCTGCTGCCCAAATCCAGGCTTGGAGATGCCGGGCACTGCTCAGCTGGGTTTGTGTTTTCTTATCCTGCACATTTGCATGGGGAGGATTTGGGGGAAAACCCAGATGTACAACGCTGAGCAGAACAGGCGCTAATCCCCGCTCCGGGGGTGGCAAGGAGCAGGGGGGGGTGGGCAGTGCCGGCTCCAAACCGCTCCCGGCTCAGCTCCGACAGCTTTAGCTTGCACAGACAGGAGAGGATCCCAGGAGGTCCCTCCCTGCCCCAGACTTTGGGGTGAGCCATGCCGCAGGGAGGGTGCTGCAGCCAAGGGTCCCCCACTGCCGCTTAGGGCCAAGCCAGGTCTGCTCAGTGGCAATGGATGGGTTGTCATGGAAACGGCATCTGCTCGGCCTCAGCCCCCCAGGGAGGCAGCCGGACCTCAGCAGCATCCGCCGGCTACCATTTATTTTTAATAGGGCTCAGCAGCGTCGCGTGGCTTTGTCTCCATGAGGGCCCCAGAGCAGCAGTGAGCGCTTGGCTCCCTGCAACCCTCGGTCAGGAGGAGACAACCTACATGTCTCCTGGTTCAGGTTCTCACAGCTTCAGCGAGTGGGACCTTCTCATGGGGAGGATAAACACGGTCAGATGAGCAAGTCTGAGTTCAGTCCATACTGTTTTCAGAGGCCGCTTCCACTGTCCCAGCACCTTTTGACTCAACAGGAGTTGGGAAGGGAGGAACAGGGGCAGGTCTAGACTGGTGAGGGCAAGCCCTGGAGAGCACGGTCCATCACACTGGCCCTTCGCAGCCTCCTTCCCCTACCCAGGCTAGAGCAGGGTCCCTGGGACAGCATCACTGCCTGGCTTGGCTGATGAATGCCACTACCATGGGGGATGGAGCATCTCCCCCAGGGAAGGGGGGGACCACAGTCAGGGTCCTGCTGAGGGACTTGGTGGGGTCCCAGGAGCACCCCAAGAGAAGTGGGTACAAGGCAGGAGAGCAGCACAGTGCTCTACACTTTTCCCTGTGCACAACTGTTAGAGGAGCAGAGGGAATCAATATGGGACACAGAGGATGAGGTGCTGGGCAGAGGGGTCAGCTCCAAAGCAAGTCCCCAGTGCATTGGCATGGGGCTGCAGCCCCCAATGCTCCCAGGGAACCAGCTGCCGCTGGAGGCCAGCCATGAGTGCCAGCCTGCTCCCCTGGCAGTGCCAGCAGAGTTTCAAGCCTGTGCCTGTCCTCCAAGATGCCAGCAGCATCCTGCCCTAACAAGTGCCAAGGAGCTGGGCCAGCCTACAGTGCCTCCTCACACTGGCACTACCACCAGAGGTGGAGCCAGGCCACCAAGCCACCCTCACTCACGGGAGCAGTGGAACAGAACACCGCAGCAGCCCCATCCAATGTCCCTGGTACACAGCAGTGGCACATACATCCCCCTTGCAGGGCAGCACACATCTGGGATGGGGGGTAACCCAAGAGTCCTGGCTTCCAAGCCTTGCTCCACCACACAGTGCTGCCAAGGCACTAGTGTTGGCACCACAGCAGGACTCATCTCAAAGCTGCCATGCTGACTGGGGGAACCGACCTCACGTGCAGAGCACGCAGCAACCCCGAGCCTGCGCTCGCCTCCCCAGACAAGCACCAGCTCCACTGTGCTGGCAGCTCAGCATCCTCAGCTGCCCTCTGGGAATGTTGGCCAAGCGGCAGGCAGGGAGCGCAGCAGGCTCCAGCCAACAGGAGACATGACGCCATCCCTTATCTCTCCAGGGGGAAGGGAGGGGGCAAATTGCATCCTCCAGGCTCAGGTGCACCAGTGCTGGTAAAAGCTAATTTCAATGCAGAAGATTCCCTTTACATTTGTCATTACTATTCATGCCACCATCAGGCTAAACAGAGCGAGTTAACCCTTTGGAGGAAGGACTGTGGTGGATGTTTCAAGGAGGAGGAATAATACAGGTTTCCTCCTGGAAAAGTGCTTCTCATGGCGTTTCAGCCCTGGATATGTTTGAGAGGGAGCTGGGGCAGGTTTTCTCCTGCCCAACCACACTCAGCTCTGAGCTGGAGCAGTGGGGTAGCACACTAGGAACAGGGTGGTCAGGCATGACTGGGACATGCCACTGGGAGACCCTCCAAGTGCTCCTGGTGGCAGGACCTGACCATCAACAGACATATTACCCCACCCGCATCCTTTGCCACAAGCAGCAATCCTCACACACAGCTCTGAGTTACCTGTCCCCCTGGGGACAGGTCTGCTTCTGGCAGATGGCATCACCAGTGCCCACACCATGGAGGGTCCCACAGTCCTCACATGGGGACCCTGCCAGCCCATCCCAGGATCAGCCCTTCCCTCCCCAGACCCTGCACTGCTGCGCTGACTAATGCTCTTTCCTCCCCTGTACAGTTCTCCAAGGAGAAATACATCCTCGACTCGTCACCAGAGAAGCTTCACAAGGAGCTGGAAGAGGAGCTGAAGCTGAGCAGCACTGACCTGCGCAGTCATGCTTGGTACCACGGCCGCATCCCCCGGGAGGTGAGGAGGGGAAGGTGGGTGGCTCTGGGCACCCTTTGCTTGGGCTGCTCAGGGAGAGCACCCTGAGGCCACACAGGCCCAGCAGCTTCCCAGGAGGAAGCTGGTGGTTAAGGGCTTCATTAGCTGAGCTGCCTGGTTTTGCCATGGGAAATGCTCCCCTGCAGCTCAGAGCCAGGGGCAAGGGGAACAAGCCAGTGCCCCAGATAACACCTAGTGGAACATCCACCCATGCCCTCAGTCCATCCAGTCTGAGCCACTGCCCTGTCCCCTGCCAGGTGTCAGAGAGCCTCGTGCAGAGGAACGGCGACTTCCTCATCCGCGACTCGCTCACCAGCCTGGGTGACTATGTGCTGACGTGCCGCTGGCGCAATGAGCCCCTCCACTTCAAGATCAACAAAGTGACAGTCAAGTCCAGCGAAGGCCATACCCGCGTCCAGTACCTTTTTGAGCAGGAGAGCTTTGACAATGTGCCTGCCCTCGTCCGCTTCTACGTGGGCAACCGCAAGGCCATCTCCGAGCAGAGCGGAGCTATTGTCTACTGCCCCATCAACCGCACCTTCCCCCTGCGCTACCTGGAAGCCAGCTACGGGCTGGCCAACGGCAAGCATGGGGGATCCCACAGCCCCGTCAGCCAGAAAGGTGGGCACATCAAGAGGAGGAGCATCACCATGACAGACGGCCTGACAGCAGACAAGATCACCAGGGCTGAGGGTTGCCCAACCAGGTGAGCACATGGTCTCATCCCAGCTCAGCTGGGCAGAGGACCAGCCCCTGGGAAAGAGGCAGGGCCACACTTGGTCCCTGCTCCCTGGTTGCAGGGGTTTGGGCTTGGGGATCGAAACTGTCCCTGCTCAGGTGTGGAGAGACACCAACAAAGTATGGGGGTAAGAACCAGTACCCAGCTGGAACTGGGGTTTTGTCCCAGGCCAGCCACACTGCGCTACCACAGCAGACACCCAGTGAGCAGACATGACTTTAGCATCACAGGCCAGAAGCCAGAGAGTGTTTTACAATCACCCAGCCCAGGATTACCAGCATGTCAGGGCTTGGCAGAGCCAGGGAGCCAAACTTTCCTAGGCAGATGCCAGGGGAGAGCCAGTCCCAGCCACCAAAAGGGCATTTGTTGATTTGCTTTTGAAGGGCCTTTTTAGTTTTAGAGTCCTTTCTGTTCAGCTGGAGCATTTGCAAGGAGTTATCAAACAGAGCTGAAAGCCTGATGGGCCAGAAGAGACTGATGGAGCTGTGCTGATGGAGGTCTGCACAGCCCCTGCACGGCTGATCCACTCATGTTAACCCTGGAGTGGTTTGGCTTCTCTGGAGGTGGAGAAGGAGATTTCCTTTGCACAGCTTGCTTTCAGCAGCCCCAGGCTGCCCAGAGCCCGGCAGGGAGGGCAGCACCACACATGTAGCAGCCAAGGGGGACCCATCTACTCCTGCCTCCCTAGTGGGACACAGCCTGTTGTTGAGCCAAGCTACTTTCTCACCACCCTGACCTTCTCAGCCCAAGGGCAGGGTGAGAACATGCCAGAAGAAAACAGGCAACCAACTGTCATGGCAGGGAAAAGGAAAACACTCAAACTTCCAGAAGAGCATATGCGTTTCCAGAAGAAGAGCCCAGATCTATCAGTCTTTCCTCACCACTCATATTTTCCCCAAACCCCTTATCACCACCACTGTTCTCCCAACCTTCTCACGCTGTAGAGGCATAGCACTCAAGACCACACACATCATGGCAGCCCAGCCCTCACCCATGGCAGAGAGCACAGTGAATTACCTGCCATTCCTCCTTGCAACCTTCCCTGTGCACAGCCCCCCCAACACACAGCAGCTTTTACAACACCATTGACATGCAGTGTTTGCATCAGGTCACAACTGCTGCCCCACCAGCCCAAGACCTCCTTGCTTGCTATGCAGCTGCTTGTGCACACACACTGCAGCTCACTGACTCCATCAGGAACCTGCTGGGCTCCGAGTCCAGCTTCCAGGTACTTCCTACCTCTCCCAAGCTTTGGGTCACAGCAACAGCTCACCTAACCATCCCAGCACAGGTCACCTAACCAACCTTGCAGCACAACACTAGAAAAACTACCCTCCATGACTTTTTTGCCAGACCCACTTCCCCACAGCACCCATGAGCATAGCCACCTCACCCCAACATACCATAGCACCAGGGCATCCCTCTCCCATGCTCCACATGACCAAACTCCCCAGAAGCAGGGCTGTCTATCCTTTATATAGGTACTGACCCCTTCTGGTCCCAGCTGCCTGCAGGGACTGCCCACTCATTGCTCCAGCTGAGCTCGTTATGGGTTCAGCTTGTTATGGGTAGTTGTGGAAGGAGGCGATGACCCAAGGGGACGTGATGGGACAGTAAACCCTCATCACAGCCCCTCTGCCCTTGCCTGGACCCTGTCTGCAGGGACTAACTTGCCCCATCTGCCCCCCTCCCCAGTGTGTCCCTGCCCCATCACAGAGACATCATTCGCAACTGTGCCGTCAGCGTGGACCAGATCCAAGACCTGCACTCCCCGATGTCCCCCATCTCCGAGAACCCAGCGTCACCTGCCTATAGCACGGGTAGGCATCGCCCCTCCATCCCACTGGGGGCAGTGGGGACGTGGGTCAGGCTGGGCTTGGCGTGGGTGTGACGCAGGGACCTGGGGAGGGGGATGGAGCTGGCTCTAAAGACAAGCCCCTGTGTCACTCCTTGCTAGCGAAACCCCATCCAGGTCTTTGCATGGCAAAGAAAACTGTCCTGATGGAGGGCTCAAGCTCAGGAGGGCACCTCATCCAGTCCTCATCTGCTTGTCGTGCAGGTGTCCTGGGACCGGCTGAGTCCATTTGGGCAGCAGGGCTTTCCCTGAGCTCCATGTCCACGGGCTGCTGCATCTGTGGCCCCTATGCGTGTGCCTGTCTCCAGGCTCTGATAACAGGGTCTCCTCTGCTCCCTACAGTTACACGGCTAAAACCGCATGCCTGCCAAGCCGCTGGGATTGTCCCGGCCTCTCCAGTCATAAGAAGGTCCAGCGAGCCCCAGCTGTGCCCAGGGAACAACAGCAAACCTCTGCCAGACCACAGCACCCACTCGACTCCCTGCCATGGGTATGCCCATGCCTCCCCCTCTCCCTCCGTGAACAGCTACAGTGACCCGGACACGGGGCATTACTGCCAGCTCCACCCCACCTCACCCATCAGCAGAGACCGGCCAGCTCATGACACCAAGCAGCTGCCAGCAAAGAGCTATGTGGAGAGGCTAAAGGTGGAGGAAGGACAGAGAGGGACTGTGGAGAATGGCTCTGGGGAAGCAGAGGCAGGGCAGAGGCTGAAAGGAGAGCTGGACTTCATGGGCTTTGTGCCCCCCACCATGGAGACAACCTCCTCCTTCAACCCCGTGGCCTTCCAGTCACTGCTTATCCCCCTGGAGAACAAACCCCTGGAGATGGCTGTGCTCAAGAAGGTCAAAGAGCTGCTGGCAGAGGTGGACGTGAAGACACTGGCCAAACACATCACCAAAGTGGACTGCCTGGTACGGCCGGGGCCAGGCGGGAGGGACAGGCACTGCTGCCCTCTGATTGCTCTGGGTTGGCATGGGAATCAGAGCACCCCCGAGCATGAGGACACCCC
>NW_009649057.1:1234331-1237788 GCF_000708025.1 Charadrius vociferus | reverse complement strand
CCTGCCGTGCTGTATCAGCTGGGGGAAGCAGAGGCTGGGCTGGGGCAAGAAGTGCCCAAGGACACTTCAGCCTCTCCTCAATTAACAAAGGTCTAATCAGCTCTCACCTTTCTTGCCAGGTCGCCCGGATATCGGGTGTGACAGCGGAGATGCAGCGGCTCATGGGAGTGAGCTCTGGCATGGAGCTGCTCACCCTGCCCCACGGCCACCAGCTCCGCCTTGACCTGCTGGAACGGTACGGCATGCCACGGTGGAGGCGAGCCCACTGGGCTGCCCCACATGGCACAGCCCGGCTCTCCTGGGGTGTCTCCAGCTTGGCACAGGGGTTCTACTGCACCTCACGGGGTGGAGGAGCGCCGGCCAAGCCCTGGGAGCATCCCCAGCCTCCCCATACTGACCCCGCTCTGTGTCTTGCCCCACGCCAGGTTTCACACCATGTCCATCATGATTGCTGTGGACATCCTGGGCTGCACGGGCAGCACGGAGGAGCGGGCGGCCCTGCTCCACAAAACCATCCAGCTGGCTGCCGAGCTGAAGAGCACCATGGGAAACATGTTCAGTTTTGCGGCTGTGATGAATGCCCTGGAAATGACACAGGTACAGGGATGGTCCTTTCATCCTCATGGCCTGAGCTCAGTCCCCTCACCCAAAACACATTCCTCTCCCTGTGTCCTGCGAGCTCTGACACCCATTGGGGTGGGAGAAGGGGGAAAATGCCCAGAGTAGGAGGCGAGGGGCCACATGTGCTGGGGTGTAAGCAGAGGAGGGGAAGAGCTGTCCCCTCTGTGGAGCAGACAGCCCAGTCCTGCTGGGATCTGATTGTTTTTCGGTGGTTGGGCTTTTTGTTTTGTGCTGGGCTGTGTTCCTGGGAGGAAATGAATCTGCCCTCTGGTACAATACAAATCAGTCTCAAGGCTGTGGCAGCAGCATCTCCGGGCCACACTGCTCCCTTTGGAAGATGAAAGGAGATTAAAATTCAATTTTAAATCGAGCCCAGCTGGGAAGTCTTGCTTCCTGCCTACACAAAGGAGGTTGAACGGCTGCCCCCTCCCTGTGTCTCATCTTCAAGGACGCTGCGACGCGGGGAAGCTGCTGTCCTGGGGCACTGGGAGGGGGAGAAATCCTGAACCCAGCCTCGGTGCCAGGGATGTGCCGTCTCTGGCCACGAGTGCTGGTGGAGGCGGCTGTTTTGGGGAGCAGCAGACACTGTTGCGTGCAAGGCTGGGGGCCATAGCTCTGGGGCCAGGCTCTGGGAGCACCTTGCGAGCTCAGTGCCTGGGGGCTGTGATGCCCCCCAGCACCCTCCATCGGCCCCATCTACTTTCAGATCGCCCGGCTGGAGCAGACCTGGATGGTGCTGCGGCAGCGGCACACGGAGGGCGCAATCCTCTATGAGAAGAAGCTCAAGCCATTCCTGAAGAGCCTGAACGAAGGGAAAGGTAACAGGAGCAACTCCCCTTCTCTCGCCTGCCTGTTCCTTCACGCTTCATCTGGGCATGGCTTCACTGGAAGGGGATGTGTTTGAGAGCACTGACCCTCTCCCAGCCAAGGCCAGACGCTTCCCCTCTGGCTGCCGAACTGCCCCAGCACCCGGCAGGGCCTGTTTGGCCTCGGCTGCCCCTTCCTTCCCAAGGAAGCATTTCATAACTAAATAAAACCAGCAGCTGGGCACAAACACAACTTGGCTGAGCCAAACCCTTGTGCTCGCATGGCAGTGCGTGCCAAGCCGAGGGGACAGGGCAGCCAGTCGGGTAAGATGAAAAGCCACATCTCTCCAACACCCAGCGCTCCGGGCTCTGTAAACTTGCTCCCCATTGCAGCCCCGGGAAGCACGGACGCAGCTCGAGCAGGGACAGCAGCGTTCCCCTCCCAGCACAACCAGAAAGCCCAGCTGGGAGGAGCTGGTGTTGAAAGAGGCAATGGCCCCAGGCACAGCGATCGAAGAGCCACAGCCACTGCTGTGCTACAGCTGAGCCTTAAAGCCTCTCGTGGGAGCACGGTGGCAACCTGCCTTTGCTGGGCTGTGTGGCCACAGGAGCATTCTGCAGAGCTGGGGCAGATGGGGAGGGGGATGCAGCGGCACAGGGCTGCGCAGGGTCCTCAGGGTGCCTCTCTCCACAGAAGGGCCACCGCTGACCAACACCACCTTTCCCCACATCATGCCCCTCGTGACCCTCTTGGAGCGGGACGAGGCTCTCACGGACAGCCCCGAGCCCTGGGAGGCCACTGACAACGGCGTGGAGGGGGTCATGGCCCACCTGGAGGCGGCACGGATGGTGGCCCACCACGGCGGGCTCTACCACACCAATGCTGAAGTGAAGCTGCAGGGTAAGCGATGGGGACAGCAGAGCCCCTTTCCCTCTGCTGCATTCCGAGTATGCAGCTCCAGCCCAGCACCAGCCGGAGCATCCCACGGGCGCAGGGTCCCCATCCCACCCCGGGGAACTGACTCTCCCTCCCTGCAGGTTTCCAGGGCAGAGCAGAGCTGCTGGAGGTCTTCAGCACCGAGTTCCAGCTGCGGCTGCTCTGGGGCAGCCGTGGGGCCGAGAGCAGCCAGGCCGAGCGCTATGAGAAGTTTGACAAGGTCCTCACCGCCCTGTCCCACAAGCTGGAGCCAGCGGTGCGCTTCAGCGAGCTGTAACCACCCCGAGTGCTGGGAGACGCCCCCAGCTCCCAGCCTGCCCCCCCCAGCAGCTGCGGTGCAAGGGATGGGGCCAGGCACCTGGTACCAGGAGGAGAGATGGCCCAGAAAGGAACTGAGGCAAGGATTGGCAATTTTAGGACAGAGGAGGAAAACCAGCCACGTCCCATCTACCATCCACCTCCTCGGGACATGACAGGCTGGGGAGTCTGCCCCCCTCCCCTGAGGGATGGGGACAGTGTCTGGACAGGCCAGTGCCAGTGTCCACCATCCAGCCCCACCGAGGTCCAGGACTACACGGTGCCCTTCACCTCGCCCTTTGGTTTCGTTTCTTTTCCACCTCTGTCTTGCCCACAGCTGCTGGATCCCGCTTGTAAATTGTTTTCACGATCACTTCTCGATGTACAGACTTGTGAAGGACGGTTCTTGTTGTAAATAATTAGGCTCATTCATTTTGTCTTGTAAATACATGTACATATCTCATGGGTTTGGTTCTTACATACAATAAACTTTTACGCTGTTCCTCGAGGGGATCCCCTGTCTCGTGGGAGTCATTTGAACGAGGCGCCGGCCCCCCGGGGAGAGCAGAGCCTGGGGAAGGGCTGGTGAGGGGGACCACCATGCTGAACCCAGCCCTGCCTGGCCCCTGGACGCCAGTGGTGGCCCAGTGTGGTTGCCCCAACCCCCCCTTCCCCCTGCAAGGGGCTACCGGGATCACCAAAGCACACGCCGCGCCGCAGGACAGGCGGGAGGCGGGGCAATAAGAGCCAGGCCCCGCCCCCGCGCTCTCTGACCACGCCCCGCCCCTCGTAGCCC
>NW_009649057.1:1227910-1233980 GCF_000708025.1 Charadrius vociferus | reverse complement strand
CAGGACACCCCGCGGAGAGTCAGGGCCACCTGGGCTGGCTGACAGAGAGGGCCCGCGGCAGCAGCCCTCAGAGACCGGACAGTCGCAGCGTCAGATAAGAGCCATTTCAACTCGCCATTTGGTAAATCTTCATTTGACTTTGCTTCAGGTCTGGAATGTGACTTGGCCACGAACCTGGTGGGGCAGCCCCTGGTGAGGCAGCAGGTGATGAAGGGGGTGAGGGAGTTCCTGGAGAACCGGAATCCTGTGAAACCCCTCGTGATGTCCTTCCACGGCTCGACGGGAACAGGCAAAACCTACGTGAGCTCCATGCTCGTCCGCTACCTCTTCCAGGGTGGGCTTCAGAGCCCCTACGTTCACCAGTTCTCTCCGATAGTGCACTTCCCCCACGCTGAGCAGATAGAGCAGTACAAGGTAAGGGACACCTCAGCACAGCACTACTTCTTTGGGGTTTTCTTTGGTTATGTCTATCTTGATCCTCAGTACATACACATTCAGGCTGTTTCCTGAAGTGAAGTAGGAATAGAAGCTCTTTGTTTTACCCTCTCAGACAGACACGGCTGAGTGAGTGGCTCCACACACTGGCTGAAGGATCCACTAGTAACTGTGATACTCTCTGGCACTCAGTTATCACTTTCGTCTTCCCCAGAGCAGTCCTTGCTGTGATCATGTTCTTACTCCTCAAATATTTACACAGCCCTTTGAACGCACAAACAAAAGTGCTTTGCTTAGATGAAAGGCACTAAAATTCTCCCACTGCTTTCCAAACAGCTTGATGGCTGTGAAAACCTGTGTATCGCTAGACTTGTAATCCCCTCCTCACACAGCAAACAGCTCCTGAACAGCAGCTCTAGACTCTAAACCATGCCACTCTGTCTCTTAAAGCTGAGAAAGGAAAGAAATCAAAATGTGAAGGTTAGCTGCCAAACCCTCAGCAGAGTTGGGAATCAGTGCACCTGGATGTTTGCTTTCTGGGTGTTCGGAGAAGTTATTTGTTGTGTTATGTCCTTAGAAGAAATACTGTCACGAAGGTAAAACCCACACTCGGTGAAGTGCTTCAATTAAGAGTTATCCATGCCCCCGGGTGACATGAATGGTTTTGTGTGGGTTGGCATCTACACTGAAGTAACTTCAGCCATGGTAAAGAGCCAGAGCTCTTCTGTGGCAGCACAGGCACATGTTTTTGCACCAGAACAGGAGCTGGCAAAAAGCACTAAGAAGCTGGGAAATGCTTAGATACACAGTGAAAGAGAAGAAGGTGGGGAACTGTAGGAGTGTGAATATCTAGCTTTAGTTTGCTGCCTCCTTCTTTAAGTCTGTAATAAAACATCTACAAAGGGCTAATAAAGCCAGTAACAGCCACTGTGCAAAGCCAAGAATAAAGGAGACCTCTGAGTAGGTGGTGCTGTGCAGGGACAAGCTGCTTTCAGCACCTTCAGCTCCACTTGAGCTCAGGCCTCAGCCTCTGTTCTGGGGCAGCTCACGCCTCCCTCGCCGCCCCCAGTATCTCACTGCCTTACAACCTGGTGGGTATTTTTCCTAGGAAAGCCTGAAGCGCTGGATCCAAGGGAACTTGACAAACTGTGGACGGTCAGCCTTTCTCTTTGAAGAGATGGACAAGATGCACCCAGGCCTGATTGATGTGATCATACCATTCCTGGGACCCTCGTGGGTTGTGTATGGGACCAACTACCGCAAAGCAATCTTCATCTTCATAAGGTAACAGAGGCCCCTCTGTGGCATCATAGGGCCTTCCAGCACACTGCTTCTCATTTGGGCAGAGGTCATACCTACTTCTGAGCACACACTTGGTTTCCTTTTCCTTCTCCAAGCCTTGAGCCTCTACAAATACTAAGACTATTTCATTGTGAATAGACAGATGTGGAGAGTCTGAAAAGGGTCTCCCATCCCTGTTTTTTGGCTGCCTTTACAGGAGTCATTTTAGGCCAGGCAGCTGGGAGATCCTGGCTGGAGGGTGTCAGGTGCCACCTCTGTCCTGCAACACCATTCTCCCAGATACCTGGCAAATAAGTATCTCATTCTTGTGCAGCAACGCAGGAGGGGAACAGATCAACGAAATGACACTGGATCTGTGGCGTGCCCACAAGGACCGGGAGGAGATCAGCCTGCAGGACCTGGAGCCGGCCATCTCCAAAGCTGTGTTTGAAAACCCTCAGAGTGAGTCTGTGGAGCAGAGCCCTTCCTGCAGGGTCAGAGCCCGGCAGAGGGAGCCAGGCCCATTCCAGGCAGCCACCCACACCGCCTGCCACCTCCTCAGGCAGCCAGAAAGGGACTGAGAAGGGCTTTGAGGGAAAGGAACTGTGATCCCCTCAAAGTCTCCTGGCAAAGGGAAGGAATAGCCCAGCCTTCCAAGCCAGCAGACCTGTTGCCACGTTTAGCAAAGTTCTTTGGAGACGAGGTGTGTTCACAGCTGGGGGATGGCAAACAGCACAACGTGCTTGCTGAAAAAGCACCAAGATGTACCGATCCCCACTGCCTGCCTGGATCTCCTTGTTTTGCTCTCATCACAGGGAGCAGAGCTTAAATTCTGACTAGTCAAGTTAAATCCTCCCATTCCTGGAGAACAAGTCTGTTGGGGGGAGGAAGGGAGGTGACAACTGATGGGTTCAACTCTCTCCTTGTACAAAACTGGAGCAGATCTGTCTTCAGCCAAGTATTTTGGCTTTGCACAAAGCAGCTCTTTGAATTCCAGAGACTCTGAAGGTAAAACCTGTCTCTCTGCTTTTGCAGGTGGATTCTGGAAATCTGGGATCATTAACGACCATCTCATTGATTTTGTTGTGCCCTTCCTCCCATTGAAGCACCACCACGTAAAGCAGTGCGTCATCAGCGAACTTGTCCAGCAAGGCCTTGAAGTCCGTCCGGGTGTTGTCCAGGAGGTGGCTGACAGCATTCCCTACTTCCCAGAAGAACAGAAAATATTCTCATCAACAGGCTGCAAAACAGTGGCCTCTCGGATCAGTTTTTTCTTCTAGCCACTGGCAAGGGCCTTGCTCGGATCCATAGGGGATGTATACGGAGCTGTAAAGCGGCAGAGCCCAGGGCTGGCGGGATGAGCAGTGGGAGCTGCGTGTTGCCTCTCGGCAGCACAAGCACTTTTTTAGCTGCTGCAGGATGCGGCTGCGGGACCAAGTGCAAGTGATATGATTGAAAGCACTTTACTGATTTACCCTTGGCCAGGTGAGGGTGGATACAACCAGCCCACCGCACCACCCAAGACATCTGTGACAACAAGGGGAAAATGCAAAGAGGGCCTGCAGTGTCAGGGAGGTTCCTTACCCTGTCAGCAGCACCCACTTGCAGCTCTCCCCTTTCCAGGCAGCTATTGATGGCCAACACATCAAGATTCTGAGCCCACAGAAAGATATTTCTTTCCTACAGCATTTTAACAGTTTTTTAAAGCCTTTTTAAGCGTGGCTGTGCCTCAGCTCCTTGGTACAATGTGACAATGCTGGTGCTAACTTCTGCAGTGCTGGCCTGTGAACACCTTCAACATTGCAGCAAAGTTTCCTTTTCAAGGCAATTTTAGAGTCAACTTCTTTCCAGCTTCCTTTCACTGTGAATAGGTGCTGGTAGGGACCAGCTTCACTGTCAACAACCACGGAGGGGGTAATGTGGGAGATGGCAATATCTGATCTGCCAAGAGCCAGGTCCTTCCTACCACCCCTTTGTCCACCTTTCCCCTCAGGTCCAAAGGATTTCCCTGCAGCAAACCAGGAAAACAACAACAAGACTTCTTGCTTATTTTAACAGCTACAAAATGTTTCAGTTCTACCTCCAGGGGAGCCCACGGTGCCACTAATTGTTTTGAAAATTCCTTTTATTCAGTGATGATTTCTACAGCAAGCTGACAGTTGGTGCTATGAGCTGTTGAAGCACTTGTACATCCTTCTGCTGGTCAGACCTCACAGGCTTTGGCTGGCCAGCATCTGTTTAGCTTCTGGGGAGTGTCACTTACAACAGGGGACGTGGGGACAACCTGGAAGATCAGTGCTCCACACTGCCAAGCATGGGGTGCACAGCACCACTGGCCTTTGCCCAGGTTTTACCCTCCTCTGTGCAGTCAGTTATGAGAGAACAGGTCAGAGGAATCAGAATCATTCACTCTCTAGGAACAAACTGCCTGAGGGATGGGTGCAGGGATGCTTCCCAAAGCTCCCAATGCTCCACTCGGGCCCTGTGCTGAAAGGGGCTGCCAGCACTTGGGACGATTCCATCTCCAGGGCCAGAGCCTTGGGGACAGCGATTCTGACACCACCCAAACACTGCCTGGGAGCTGGCCCACAGAGACTCAAACATCCTGCTCCTTCCAAAAATCTTATGCATTTCTAATTTTAAAATAAATCTTTTATGGAATAAACAGTTGGGGAAGAGTCATTTACTCGGCTTTCTGACTGTGGCTAGCGTGGAAAGACATGGAGGATTTGCAGTTGCATGGGAACAGCTGTTTCTGGGGGTTGAGCTCAACGGACACAGAGAAGCAAGCTTCCACCTGTTGGTACTGCCTGCGAGGGGACAGGAGAGCACACTCGGCAGCCTGGCTCACCACTGGCCCTGGGACAGAATGCACCAGCCCACCCACTCACCTCACCACCGAGTTCTGCCATCCCTGCTCGTGCAATGCCACTGCAACCCGTCTCCACACAACGTGGTCCCCCAGGCTCAGCTCCAGCGCCTGCTGGTAATCCACTAGCATGTAGGCCGGTTCCCCCAGGCAAATGAAGCAGTCTGCAATGAAGCAGCATTGGCATCTCAGTTAAATGAGAGCAGCCGGGGGCTGGTTGCCACCCCTGGGCTTTGTCTGGAGCTCTCCATGCCAGTGGGAAACGTGCACAGCGTGTGTCCAGCCCACCCCAGCCACAAAGATATCATTAGCATCATTAGCCAAAAAGCTCTGAGCTCCACAAGGCAGGAGATGCAGCCTGGTCTGGAAGAGAGCAGCCATTCCCAGCTATGTCCCCAGCACGGGCCATGAGCAGAATGAGCCAAACCACCAGTGGTAAATCCCAGCTCCTGGTACCTCTCCCCACTGCTGAAGTGGTCCCGGCAGGCACAGCTGTGAACCAGGGTCAGGACCAAGGGAGAACACAGGGGCCCTACTGCCCCTTTCAGTCACCACTCCCTAACACAGGACCGCAGTGTAGGGCCTTCCCCTGCACATGCTCAATGCCTGAGCAGACATTGGCCCTGCAGGGAAGCCCTGTCAGCCTAGTCACATGCTGGGGCCACAGGCAGAGGGAGGGGAGCAGTGACTGACCTTCAGGTCAAGGCAAGGGCCAGGCGAGCCAGGCAGGGCTGCTCCCGTGCAGGCAGCAGCATGAGCACCTTCCTGAAGTTCAGCATGGCTGACTGAAAGTCGCAGAGCTGGAGGAAGGCCTCTGCCTGCTGCTTACACGGTTCTGCCTGCACCTCAGACAGCCCTCAGCCCACACTAGCTCAGCCCAGGCCTGCTCAAACCATCCAGGATCAGCCTGGCGATCATCCTGAAGCCAAATGCCAGGGTGAGAGCCAGCCTTAACGATGCTGCCTCCCTTCTCCAGTTCCCGGCCTGATGTATCCCTAGCCTTCCGGGGACTCTTTACCCTCTGCAGATCCAGGTCAATGGCTTTCAAATACCAGGCGACGGCTTCCTCCAACCGGCCTCAGGAGAAGTCCAACCCTTTCTGCCAGCTGTGGAGAGGAAAAGAGCCGTGAGCGAAACCCAGTGACATGCTGCTGGGCTGGGGGACTGTCGCACAGCCTTGGAAGAAAGCTCTGCTCCCCTAACAGGGCCGAGGGCCACCCAGGGCTGGAGGTTGGTCAGGGGAAGGTGAGGGATCACGTACCCCCGCCCCAGCCATACCCCAAAGGTCGCTGCTAAGGACGGTGTGGGTGGGAACATAACAGGCATGAACACATCAAACACGGGGCACAGCCCAGGGCACTTACTGCTCCTGCCCCGCACGACAGCGGGTGGGGACCCCGCTTCCCTCAGGGCCCAGACACTGCCCGGGCCCGAATACACTTCGCAGGGACCTCTTCCAGCTGCTCCTCCGGCACCACCGTGACG
>NW_009649057.1:1224912-1227529 GCF_000708025.1 Charadrius vociferus | reverse complement strand
AACGGGCCCTTCAGCTGTTGCTGATGCTTTTTTTTTTTTTTTTTAAATGCCAGCTTTCTTTTGATTTTCACACTCCTAGGAAGTGGGTTTATTGCTAATAGTGCTGGCAGGGAGGTGTGGGGAGGCAGGGGAGCCCTTCCCAGGGAGGTGCATGGCCATGGCAGGAGCTGGGCATCCCCCTTGGCCCCGGCGGCGTGGGGACATGGCTGTCCCCAGGCTCTGGGACATCTTCGTGCCTCTGTGGGTGTGCGGGAACTTCCTGGGGATGGAAATGAGCCTCCCTGGGCAAGCAGCCCCCGCTCGCAGATCCCTGCCCCATTGGTCCCTGCTCAGGGCTCAGGCCTAACCCCGGCCCTGGGGTGTCCCCTGGCCCCTCCGCGGGAGGGGACATTGCTGAGGGCCGGGGACAGGGACCGGCATCACCCCGCATCTCCGCGGGGCCGGGCTGCTCCGAGCATCCTCGGGGCTGAGGGGGTTTCTCTCCCAGCACGAACCGACCGGGGAGCTCGGGGCTGTGAGGGGTATCGGGCCTGAGGGGACACAGCCGGGTTGGGAGAGCGTGGGGGGATCAGGGCTGAGGGGATGGAGGCTGAGGGGGAGCGGGTCTAAGGGGTTGCGGATCAGGCCCGTGGAGGGGCCAAGGGTGTCATGGTGACCCAGCAGAGCCCTCTTGACACCCGGTGGGCAGGTGGCTGGCCTGGGCAACTACGGGCTGCGGGGCACACGACACAACGTGGGCATGGCGGTGCTGGACCGGCTGGGCCCGCGTGGCCGAGGGCTGGCGAGTGGACAGGCAGTGCTGCGCTGACGTGGCTGTGGCTGCAGCCCGTGGTCTGGAGCTGGTGCTGGTCAAGCCACGGAGGTTCATGAACCTCAACGGGCTCAGCGTCGCCAGTGCCGGTGAGCGGCTCAGTCACCCCAAAGCCTGCTGTGCCACTGGGCCCCGTGACAGCCCTGTTGTCCCCCTGCCCCAGTACACATCCCTGCAGCCCCACTCTGCAGGGTCAGGGCCTGGTGAGTCTGTCTCCCTCTCACTTCTTGGGTTATATGTCTGTTTCCAAAGCTGAAATCTACAACCTCCGCCCAGAAGACATTTACCTGGTTCACGATGACCTGGACAAGGCCCTAGGGAAGGTGGCGATCAAGCTGGGAGGCAGTGCAAGGTACGGGGTGGTCCCAGCTCTCTGGTTCTATGAGCTGGCTTGAGGCATTGCCATGCTCTTACAGGCACATGGGCCGTTCCTGGCCCTGTCCCACCAGCCCTGGGCTCGATCCCAGTTGCAGAGGCAACAGCTGACTGTTTGGGCAGCCTCTGGGTTCCTGCCCTGGCAGGAAGGGCAGGGAGCCTCCTGGAAGCGGCTGTGGGCTGGATCCAGCCCATCGGCTGCACCACATGGGCTTTTTATAGCACTCTGCCTACACCCTGCCTGCCCCAGCGCCAGCTCCTGGGTCAGCCTCGAGACATTTAACCTAGGAAATCTTCCACTGTGGGACAGGGCAAGGATGGTTGTGGGCCACAGCGCTCAGTCACACGTGCACCAGCTGCAGCAAGAGCCGAGACACGCAGAACGTGCTGTCCCAGCCCTCCTTCCCTCATCCTCCCCAGGCAGCTGCTCTCAGCCCCAGGGGCTGGATGTTCCTGCAGAGCCAAGACACGGGGGCTGCAGCCCCTGGCTGGGATCACATCCCCATGTCCCTGCAGCAAGAGACCCCAAGACCATACCATGGGCGTGGGGGGTCTCTTATAGGCTGACAGTGGGTTTTCTCTTTCTCTCCCAAGGGGACACAACGGGGTCCGATCCTGCATCAGTGCTTTGCAGTCCAACGTGAGTGGGCCTTGGTGGACGGTGATCAATCCTTCCCCACACCTCAATGCATGGCTTGTCATTCCCCCACTCCTTCCACCTCCCCTCAGACAAGCCCCTGCTCCCTTTCCTCTCCCCCCTTTTTCTTCTTCCCCTCCTTCCCTCTGCTTCCCCGAGGGCTGATGTCAGTTTGGCCGCCATGGAGTACATGGAAACAATTAGCTCAAGTGGCTGTGCCAAGCCTGGCAGGAGCCTGGGATCTCAGTGCAGCCCAGCAAAAGCCTCTTCCAAAATCATGTTTCTTGGATCAAGCACTCAAAACCACCTGGAAAACATGAGGGGCGGCTCCCTAGCCACACAGCTCCACTCGCACCACCGTCCCCTTGACCCAGCTGTCTCAGCCGGGCCCTTGAGATGAGGCTCCTCCAGCTCTCCCTCTTCCTCCCAGGAGATGACCAGGCTCAGGGTCGGCATCGGGCGGCCGGAGGGTGAAGTGACAGTGTCCAGCTATGTCCTGGCTCCGTTCAGCACTGAGGAGCAGGAGAAGCTGAAGCAGATCCTGGCCCAGGCCACGACGTTCCTGCTGGAGCACATCCTGCGGAGGAGAGCGCCCGCGGGGGAGCCGGGGGACAGGGGCTGATGTGAACCCCCAGGGACCTGCGTGGCCAATGGACAGGGCACTGCGGACTCTCCGGGGTGATGGTGGTGCAGAGCAGAGCTGGCCCTGCCAGGCAGCCTGGCTGGGTGCTGGGACAGCCCCCATCCGTCCCCACACAGATCCAGGCAGCTCACATCCTTGCGGTGGCCTCGTA
>NW_009649057.1:1219469-1223954 GCF_000708025.1 Charadrius vociferus | reverse complement strand
ATCCTGCATCAGTGCTTTGCAGTCCAACGTGAGTGGGCCTTGGTGGACGGTGATCAATCCTTCCCCACACCTCAATGCATGGCTTGTCATTCCCCCACTCCTTCCCCCTCCCCTCAGACAAGCCCCTGCTCCCTTTCCTCTCCCCCCTTTTTCTTCTTCCCCTCCTTCCCTCTGCTTCCCCGAGGGCTCATGTCAGTTTGGCCGCCATGGAGTACATGGAAACAATTAGCTCAAGTGGCTGTGCCAAGCCTGGCAGGAGCCTGGGATCTCAGTGCAGCCCAGCAAAAGCCTCTTCCAAAATCATGTTTCTTGGATCAAGCACTCAAAACCACCTGGAAAACATGAGGGGCGGCTCCCTAGCCACACAGCTCCACTCGCACCACCGTCCCCTTGACCCAGGAGGGTGAAGTGACAGTGTCCAGCTATGTCCTGGCTCCGTTCAGCACTGAGGAGCAGGAGAAGCTGAAGCAGATCCTGGCCCAGGCCACGACGTTCCTGCTGGAGCACATCCTGCGGAGGAGAGCGCCCGCGGGGGAGCCGGGGGACAGGGGCTGATGTGAACCCCCAGGGACCTGCGTGGCCAATGGACAGGGCACTGCGGACTCTCCGGGGTGATGGTGGTGCAGAGCAGAGCTGGCCCTGCCAGGCAGCCTGGCTGGGTGCTGGGACAGCCCCCATCCGTCCCCACACAGATCCAGGCAGCTCACATCCTTGCGGTGGCCTCGTATGGCAGTTTGGCACAGAAATTAAATAAAAACCCTTGCCCCTGGCTCTCCCCTGATCCTGCCCCTCTCTCCTGCGCTGTCCACTGAACTCAGGCAGTCTCTGGCTCTCTGCAGCTCAGATCCGTGTTCCCATCTCTGTTCCACCAGCCCAGGCTGGAGGGAAGCTTCCAGTGGGAAGTGGGGAGTGATGGGAACGACTTCCACAGGGTCCAAAACCCAACTTCGGCTTTGTTGAGAAACCACGGCAAGCAGGAGTCGCCTGGAATCTCGTAGCTCGGCAGCAGATGAGGGCTGCTCCTGCTGAGCTGCAGCAAGTTTTAGGGCTGGCCTCACAGTTTTTGAGTTCAGTGGTTTTAAGCCAAAACCCTGGAGTTTCCAACAGCTGGAGGAATTCTGGCTCCTCCTTGCAGACCCATTACAGGTCTCATGGTGGAGGGCAGCCCGAGAAGCAGGGTCCCCCTGCCGCAGCTTCCGAAAGCCCTGGGCTCCGCCAGCACGTCCTGTCAGCTGCGTACCCTGCGAGCGCGGCTGCACCAAGAGCCCCAGCGCGGGCAGCTCCTCGCCCACGTCCCAGCGGGTGCTGGAACAAGCACTAGGACCCTTGCTGGGTCACGTGTGCCGCAGCACTGCTGCCTCTTCCTTCCTCCACTCCAACTGGCACTAGACCCTCCTCTGCTCCATCCCCAGCTCCTGAGCTCCTCCAGTAGCATTGAGGCTACCTGCGACCAGGGGACAGGCAGGGAGGCAAAGGTGTCCCCAGCCTGCCATCACCTCTTCACCCTGCAGTGTCATCCATGCCTGTAGTGGCTGGGACCCTGCAGTTGTGGACTATGTACTTGGCCATCTCCTTCTTCCTGTTCTCCAGTAGATCCACTCAGATCTTCAGGTCCCACGTGATCTCCTGGAGCTGGTTGTTTTCCTTCTGGAGGTCCTTGCTGTAGCTGTTCATCCTGCCCCGAATGATGCTCTCCTGGATTACTTGGTCTCAGACATTCCACTGTGGGTCTCAGCTACTGAGGCTTCCACCCACTGCTCCATCGCCTTCATCAGGCTGTGGGGAGAAGAGGGACACAGCCCCCCCCAACCCTGGGTGAGGGCAGCAACCCACCATCCCAGGGCTAACCCCAGCAGCTGCTCCAGGGCAAAAAGGGTGGAGAGAGGCAGCAGCTCTGGGGGCCTGGCAGGGAGCTCACATCTCCCCAGGTCACCCAGACTAGGGCTAGTTGCAGTGTTTTTAAAAAAATTGCTCCTTGGCTCCAGAAAAACCTGTTTTCAACCAAACGTTGCCCTGCTGAGGAGCTGAGGTTTAGCACCAAACAAGCCAGGGCTCTTGGAAAGCAAACACCCTTCTCCAGCACTGGCCACAAAGGTGACAGATGCCGAAGCCCAGCAGGACTCGGCTGCACATCTCCGTGCTCAAGCTGGTGTCGGGTTTTCAGTCTGAAAGCCAAACCCTCCGCTGGGGACACCAGCACCAATGAGGGAAATAATTTCCATCAGCATTCCCAGGGGAGAGCTGAGCTCCACAGAAATGCCACCCACCTTTTCACCCCCAGGCCCCAAGGGAGAACTCCATCTCAGTCTCCCACCCGACCTTCTTCCCTCCCTTTCCCCATTACAGATTTTATTCCCAAAGCAATCCCCATCCGGGGGAAGTGCCAGACCCTTGCCACTCCAGCTCTGAGGTGACCCCAGTGGGATATGTCCTGGGGACATTACGTGGGGCAATGCCACCCGACAGAGCCAGCACCCGGCATGTCAGCTCAAACACAGTCTGCTTTAATCCTCCCTGGGCGTCAGCCCAGACACAGCACAGGCGAGGGACAAGCCCGGTCGGTGGCAGAAGGCCACATGTGCCACTGCAGGAGCCAGTCCCCAGCCTGAAAAACACTCCCCAAAGTCCAAACTGGTGGGAGATGGCAGAGTTGGCATCGCTCAGGGCAGTCCCAGGCACACGTCCCCAGCAGAGATGGCGCACAGTGCTCCTCCAGTCCCTCTGCCTGGCAGGGAAAGGGCTCTCCGGGAGCCCTGGGGACAAATCCTGCCGGGGGGGGATTCACCGTGGGGAGATTCGAAGGACCCCGGGGGGAGTCCAACCAGGGATGTGTCTCTGGCTGCGTCTCTCGAGCGGGAGTGGGCAGGATCAGGCCACTCGCCCGTGGTGCTCCCAGCTGGGTCACAATTCCTCATCCCTAGGAGACAAGGATGCAAACGTTAGCGGTCAAGGCAGGAGCAGCCACATCACGTCTGAGCCTGCAGTAGAAGGTTGTTTTCCAGCCTCCCCCGGTCTGGCTGCTCCTGGGGAGGCTCCGCTGCCAGCACAAGCAATGTCCAACAGGGAAAGTCTGACCCGGCATTAACCATGGCAGTGCTGCCTTGGGGCTGAGTGAGTGCGGGTCCTTGCCTGCCTGCACGGCCGCCCCACGGAGACACAGCCCCAGGGAAACCCACTTTTGGGGGGCAGCAAGCAGCGACGGGGAGAAACATTCCCCTGCGAGATGCCTTCAGCTCTCTCCAAACTAGGGTGACTTTTGAAAGAGGTGAAGAACCATTGTCCGCTCCTCGCTTGAGGGGCTGAGGAGCAGCATGGATTTAGGGAGCAGCAGAATCTGGTCCCCTGGTCCCCTCCGGCCCAGTGCAGCCCAGCATGGGACATCTGCGTCCCCATCCCTTTCCCCGCCTGGACGAGGAGGTCTCATCTGTGTTTCCCAATCCTGGGGAGAGCTGCTGCCACATGGCAAAAAGGAACTAGGCATCTGGGACACAGCTGAACACGGCGCTTGCAGGGAGATGCTTCCCAGCCACTCTGTCCTCCATCCCTGTCCCCACACACACAGGTCCCACCGCCTTGCTCACCATCACAGCTCATCGTGGGCAGTGGAGCGGAGGTGGCCAGCACTGCCCCGTGTGTCCCTCAGGGTCTTCTGTGAGCCAGCCCAGTCAGTCTTCTTGGCATCGTCATCCCAGATGGTGGAGGTCTCTGTGTCACTCAGCCAGTTGCTGTCCCCGGCGTAGTGGGTGGGATAAACCAGGAGAGGGTGAGCTGAAAACACCAGCAGGTCCCGGGGAACGAAGTGCCGCTTGTAATCCTCGCTAGGGAAAGCAGAGTGGACCCAAGAGGAGAAATTGGCTTACAGAGCACGGCCTGGTGGAGAAAAAACATCTGGGAAAGCAATACCGACTGCCCAGGGAAGACACCGCATGGGGCAGGTGACGGGGAGGGACACAGGGTACCAGGGAGGGTGTCCAGGGAAGGCAGAAGATCTGGGGGGGATGCTCCATGCCGCTGCTGCCTGCAGAGCCTGGCTGGGGAGGGACTGCGGAGGGACCGCGGAGGGGATGGGACCCATCTCTCCCCACCAGCCTCGGTGGCACGGGGCCGGCGCTGGCACAGAGGGGGTCTCCAGCACAGCATCCTGCCGGCCCGGCCCCAGCTGGCCCTGGGCCAGGGCTGTCTGGTGCCGTTATCCCAGCAAGCATGGGACTCCCAGCTGCTCCTGGTTCACATCCAGAGCGCTAATCCGCCCCTCCATCCACCTCCAGCCTCCCTTTTACACGCCTAATCCCTCTGTTTCACCATGCTGCTCGCTGGTTTTCCCACCCCCTCTCCCCCGGGACACCCGGCCACCAGTGCTCACCCATCCCCTAAATTGCTTTCCCCTCCCCAGACACAGCCTTGCCGCTGACCCCCGCCCGGGAAGAGGGGCAGGGAGATGCCCCAAGACGGGGCTGAGACCCACAACCAGGGGCAGGGGACGAC
>NW_009649057.1:1216537-1219192 GCF_000708025.1 Charadrius vociferus | reverse complement strand
CCTCTTTGATTAGGGGCCTGTCATCAAGAGTAGCAGTTTCTGCGCCCCGCGGCGGGAGATGGCATAGGCCAGCGTCCAGTATGAGTACCCGGCCACCACCAGGTTTCGCACCCCCTCCACGGGTGCCTCATCCTCCGCGTTCACCTGCTTCCTCCCCAGGTAGCTGAAGGGCGGCCGGTGAGCCATGAGAGCCAGCCCCAGGGACCCCCACCCCTCATCCCACCAGCCCCAGCACCTACATGAGGTCCCAGTCCTGCTGTGCCCCCTCCAGCTCCTCCATCAGCCGCCGCAGCCGCGCTGGGAAGGCGGCTTCAAAGCGCACATCATCCTCGAAGACCACTGACCGCTCCAGCCCCCGGGACACAATCTGCAGGAAGGGGACAAAGGTGCAAACCCATCCCAGCACCACACTGGGCCATACTGGGTCCACTCACCCTGCAGAACACCCCTCTTCCCAGGTCCTCCAGTGACATGGTGATGCTCACGGGGTCCCTGCCCCGTGCTGGTGGCCCTTATGGACCCTGTAGCCCCCACGGCCTCATACCTCCTTCCAGATGTTGTAGTGGCTGAGGAAGCAGCCAACCTCGCCCTTGGTGAGTGTGCGGCCAGAGAAGGGGTCGTAGTAGCCGGGGAGCAGGTCCACTCCCAGCACCTTGATGTCACTGCTGTTGAGGGTGCTGGAAGGCAAGAGGCCGCATCAGAGAGGTGTCCCCCCTCCAGCCACCCCCTGTCCCCTCCCCAGGGTGACACCAGGTGGGCTGGCAAAGTGGGCACGCGTCCCTCCATGGTCACCTCCCATCCACAGCATCCACCACCCGCGGGGCAATCTCCAGCTCCTGCAGGGATGCCAGCATTCGCTGGCGCCGGTCCGGCCTCCGCACCAGGTTGATGAGGAAGATCTGGGGAGGAAGGGGAGACCCCACCAAGGGGGCATGTTGTCATGGTACAGGGCGGACACAGCCAGCCTGGCCACCACAGGATGGGGGACAAGGTGCTCGGCCAAAGCTCGGCGGGCTTTGTTGTGGAGGGATGCAACCAGAGGCACAGACAGAGGGACATGGGAAGGTCCACTGGGGACTTACTTCATCAAAGCCCATTTTCGTGAGCGGCTTGGGGAGGAGGGAAATGTGCCTGGAGCGCTGCATGGGGGGGCCATCCACTGTGGAGAGAGGGGACACCCCTATGGTGGAGCTCAGACCCCCCTGGCTGGGAACTGGGTCTGACAGCCCTGCCCCAGGGGCCGTCACCAGGTCCCCATCACCCCTGGTGTGGGGGACACCTCTGGGACCCTGCTGCCTGTAGGCGCTCACCCATGGCCTCCAGTGTGAGATGCACAAAGTTGGCGCGTTCATCCTCCAGCGTCTGGTGGGCCTTCACAGGGACATTGATGTAGCCAAAGCGCTGCTGGTTGCACACATGGACCTCCACACCTGCCGGGTGGGATGGGTGAGCACCACAGCCTCCCCAAACCCCCCCCCCCCCCTAAACCGCTGGACCCCCAGCTCTCACCAGCTGCCTGGCAGGAGTAGGCGAAGACGATGATATCGTCAAAGGCCCAGGTGTAGTTGGGATGGGGCGGGTAGAAAGCCAACCTTGACGTCTCCTCCTTCCGCAGGTCGATCAGGAAGGTGGCATAGACCATGGGGACAGCAAAGCAGCCCACCCGCTGCCGGTTCTTGGTGGGGAAGTAGTCAGCCGTCCGGCGGTAGTACCCCTGCAGCACACCAGCGTGATGCCTCCATGGTGAGGGGTTCCTTTGCCATGGGTGGGTTCCCCTTCCCCAAGGCTTTCTGGGGACGTACCTGGGGCGTGATGCCACACCAGAAGTTGGAGTAGAAGGTCTGCGAGTCCAGCATGGGCGCCACCACCGACTTGTTCTGTGCCATGAGAAACTTGAGGGTCTGGTTATTGGTCAGGATGCTGTCGGTGTCCATGAACTGGGGAGGAAAACACAGGACCTGAGGCGCGGGGACGCCCACCTCAGTCCCTATACCGCTGGTGCCTTATGTCCCTTACCAGGATGTAGTCAGCCTGCTGTTCCCGGGCGTAGGTGAGAGCCTCCTGCTTCAACTTCATCAGGTTTTCATAGCGTTTGTCACTCCAGTGCTTTGGCCCGAGCTCGTCAGGGTAGGAGCTGGGCAGGAGGGAGGCAGGGGTTAACCCCACTCGCTGGGAACGCACAAACTCGTTGCACACCACAGCTCGAAGGCTGCCTGCCTCAGCCCAGCTCTGCCTTGCCACCGGCTCCTCCTGGCGATGTCCCCAGCGGTGGGTGCTTCTCCAGGAGCCCCTTGCAGCCCACGCCTGCCCCCCACCACCCCCAGCCTCACCTGGGCTCCTCCTGCACCTTCCAGGCCACCGAGTGATAGTCCTTCCCCACCGCCCCCAGCCACTCCTGCAGCATCGCCGTCGTGTTGTCCAAGTTGTGGTCCGTCGCGCACCTGGGGTGAAGGGACATCAGCCTCTGGGGGTCCCCCCTCCAAGGGACAACCACGGCCCCCTCCCCGCACTAGGAACGCTCCTGGGGCTGAGAGGCTGAGCCAGTGACGGAGTCGCTCGGGAACGTAACATGTAATTTGAAGGAGCTGAGGCTGCGCTGGCAGGAGGGGGAACGTGGATGGGTAAATTCTTTCCTGGTGCTGCCGCCGGCTGGGC
>NW_009649057.1:1215961-1216405 GCF_000708025.1 Charadrius vociferus | reverse complement strand
CCAGCCCAGTCACCCTGCTGACCCCCACAGCACCCCTGTGCCCCCCGCTGTGCCCCGAGGCTCCAGCAGCCAGAGGAAAGGCCCCCGGCAGAAAAAAATCCCCTCCCTCACCTTCCCCTGCCATGCACAGCTGCCACCCCCAACTCTCCCACCCGACCTCGCGACGATGTTCACAGGGACCCCAGCAGAGACAGGGCTGAGCCCCATGTTGCACGGGGGTAACCCCCAAGTCCCCACACTTCCCGGCACCCTCGACCTGTCAAAGAGCCCCGAGCTGTGCCCCACAGGCACTGGTGTCACGGGGACCCCCTGGGACGCAGGGGACAAGGCAGGAGCTGTGCCCCGCCAGCTCCCAGCTCCGCAGGCAGCTGCTCTTGAAACACCCCACAGGGCCCTACGGATGGGGGCTACCGGGGTCTGCGGCGGGCGAAGGCAAGGACCCCC
>NW_009649057.1:1215369-1215774 GCF_000708025.1 Charadrius vociferus | reverse complement strand
CTGGGGCCGAGCCCTGCAGGGACGGGGAAGGCAGCGTCTGTCCCTGATGATGCAGAATCCCCCCCTCCCCCGAGCCCAGGGCTCCCCTCACTCGGACGCCCATAGTTTGGGGAGGGGGAAGGTGGGGGTCCTGCCCCCTCGCCGTGGGGCAGTGCCCAGACCCTCCGGGGTCCCTTCTGGGTCCCACATCCCGGACAGAGTCACTCCTCACCCTTTGGGGCTGGGGGGGGCTGTTACTGCCAGGGTCCCCACTCCTCCTGGTGGTTCCCGTCCCCTCAGGTCCCCATTCCCCCACAGGTCCCCATTCCTCTAGAACTCTGTTCCCCCCTCCCAGGCCCCCGTTATTCCAGGATCACCCCAAGTTCCCAGTCCCCTCATTCTCCCCAGCTCCCCATTCCCCCCCCC
>NW_009649057.1:1213351-1213747 GCF_000708025.1 Charadrius vociferus | reverse complement strand
CCCCCGGCGCGGGGGTGCCCCCCCCCCCAGCCGCTCTCACTGGTTCCCCGTGTCCCCCCGCTTCTGGGGGACCTCCAGGAGCGTTCAAGCAGAGTGCAGAGAGGGGGTCGGGGGGTGAACAATCCAGCAGCACCTGAAAGAAGCAAAAGAGGGTGGGGGGAGACACGGGGAGCACCAGGGAGCCCTGCGGCAGCTGTAAGGAGAGAAAAACTCTGTTTACAGCCCGAGCTCGGACAAGTATTTTGGGGAAGGGCTCTGTGCCAGCGCGGCTGGGCACTCCCCGGCATGCAGAGGAGCTGCGGGAGGGGGCAGGACCCCCAGAGCCGCGCACAGCCGGACCCCACGCGTGTCCGACCCCACGCGTGTCCGGACCCCACCGGCGTGTCCAGCCCCCCC
>NW_009649057.1:1210296-1213320 GCF_000708025.1 Charadrius vociferus | reverse complement strand
CTGCCACCTCCCGGCGCCGCGGCACGGCACGGCACGGCCGGGAGCAGCCGGGAGACCGGGGCTCCAGGGTCTGTCAGGGCCCGGTCTGATCCCCGTGTCCCCACATCCCTCCATCCCTGCCCTTCTTCATCCCGGCATCCCCTTGCCCCTGCATCCCCACATCCCTCCATCCCTTCGCCCCTACGTTCCTGCATCCCTGCCCTTCCTGCATCCCTGCCCTTCTTCATCCCTTCCCCCCTGCATCCCTATGTCCCCACATCCCTCTATTCCTGCGTCCTCTCCTGGGGGTCACAGATGGCCCTGCCCTGCCCTCAGCACCTAGGAAGGGCAGAGAGGGATTTCGGTGCAGGATTTTGAGAGGCCTGGATCCCAGAGAGGCCAAGCAGAGCAATTCCCACCTTGCAGACTGGGATGAACCCCCCGCAGAGCCCTGACATCCTGCACACACTGGGGCTGGGGGGGGAACTGAGCTCTGGGTGTGCCCTGGCCCAGGCTGTGGCAACACCTGACCCCCGCCAGCAAGTTTTTCTCAGCAACTTGCCCCCCAGCTGCTCAGCCCCCGCTGTCCCCTGCCCCAGGGACGCAGCATCCCTGGCCTGGCACTGTTCGGCCACCCACGCACAGCCACAGCCCACACCAACCCTCCCCGGCGATGGGCTTGGGGGCTGGAGAGGGACAGTCTGCCCCGGGGCAGGCAGAGGAAGGGGGTGCTGTCACTGAGCCCTGACGTGGGGAAACTGAGGCACGGGCCAATGCAACTGGCAGAGGGATGAAGCATCCTGCACCCTTACAAGCTCAGCTGGGGTCAGAATCACCCCTGCCTTTGCAGCCACCTTTGCAGCCTGTGTTCCCCCCGCAGTTCGGTTGCTGCAGGGCTCACAATGGACGCTCGGAGCCCACCGCGGGCCAGGTGACACCTTACAAGCGGCTTTGAAAATGCAATGTTAAAAAAAACCCACAAGCACGCTCGGGGAGAAGGAGGAGATGGAGATTACCTGCCAGCACACCGCTGTGCGGTCCTCGGCTCTGCACTGCGGCTCAGCACCTCCATCCCTGCCACTCTGCTAGCACAGGGCGGTGACAGCCCCCACACCCCAGCAGCAGGACTAGTAGGGGGGATGGCAGGTCCCCGTGGGGCTCAGGGCATCCCCACGGCTCCACACATCCATGGCGGTACCTGTAACACAGGGCCAACTTCAGGCCAGAAAGCATCCCGCCTGGAAAAGCACCTTCCCATCCCCACGCTGCCGGGCAGGCAGCAGCGCTGCGCAGCATTTCCAGCAATCTGGTTGGTTTTTACAGGAAAAAGTTGCTTTTGGACCCGGGGCTGAGGCTTTTGGCCACCTTCTGCCTCCCTCCACCCCTTCTTTGAAATTTTCTAGGATTTTCAGCAAAGCCTTCGGAAAGCTCCAGGTACCTCAAACATCACATTTTTCTGCTTTAAAAGGCTCAGGTTTAGTTGCAAAAAACCCCCAGATATATAAAGATATATATATGTAGATATAATGTGTATACGTGCATGGCTGGGGTGTTGGTACAAGTCCACCAGCCACCAACATTTTTTTTAAACTTATTTCACAAGAAAACGCATCTTAGAGGCCCCGCTGGCCGCCCAGGTCCATGGTGCCCCTGGCTGCCCCTGGTTGCCCCCGAGGGTCCCCGCTCCCGCACTGTGATGCTGCCCAAGTGACGCCATCCCCTCCAGACCACTGCCCCGACTTATCCAGCCCCATGATCTAAGCCCATTTCGCAGGTGGGGAAACTGAGGCACGGACCGTGCACAGCCTCCCAGCAGCTGCACAGCCGGTGGGGACCCTGGATCTGAGGGAGTGCCTGTGACCCTGCGATGCTGTCTGCCCTGCCAGCCCCTCATCTCAAGCTGCTCCAGCTGTTCCAGCTGTTTTCGCCATCCTCCAGCTGTTGGGTAGCTCAGGAGGCCGGCACTCCCCTCCCAGCTGGGCTTTCCTCCCAGGTCTCTGCTAAACCCATTGTATCTGCGGGCGCCGCTCTGCTTTCTTCCTCAACAGGCTGCTCCTGTGGCAGGCAAAACCAATGAACAGATCCTCCCACCTGGAAAAACCTGGGGGGATTTCGGCCATCCTGGGGGGGGGGGGTGGAATTTTGGCCACCTGGGGGGACGATGGCCCACCCAAGAGATGCTCTGCCAGAGGAGCTGGAGGCTGTCGGGAGCAGCATCCCCATCGCGGCTGGTGGAACAGGGAGGTCCGTACCACCGTAAATGGGGCAGAGATGTGTCACCGGCCCCAACACCCGCTGGGCTGCGTCACCCCACACCTCAGCCCATTAGGAGACAGCCTGGGGTGTTCCTGGTGGGTTGTGAACATCGGGGAGGGCGAAGCCTCCCGCAGGACCCCCCTTCATGCCCTGTTGGGATGAAGGAGCTGGGGACGTGCAGGATGCTCTGCTCCACCTGCGAGGCGCTGCCATGCTTGGAGCCACGTTCGAGCCACGCAGGCACATCCCTCCTGGGTGGCACAGCAAGCTCAGCCCCCAAATGGTCCCTTTCCCCCAAAGTTGGACCACATCTGTTAGCATCAGAGTCAGTAGTGTCCTAAGCCGGTGTCCCCCAGCTCCAGGCATCAAAGGGGACCCGGGACACCCATCAGCCCTGGAAGGGACCGGTAAAGGGACGACTCCCTCAGCAAGGGGAAACTGAGGCAGGAAGCTGAACCCGGGCTGCCGCGTCAGCGCTGGACAGGGAGTGGCCGCACACCCTGAGGGATCTTCACCCCAGGGACGATGGGGAGCTGCTCCCCATCCCCCTGCTGCTCCTTCTCAGAGGGGTGGCAACAGAGGGGTACCCCGATGGGACGGGTCCCCCCCCACCCCGATGCTCTGATCCATGTGCTCCTGTCCCCTCCATCCCCTCCCTCCTCTCCTCCCGCAGCGGGGCGGACGGTCGGTCCCCATCCCAACCCCGGGCAGCTGTGGCCCAAAACAAAGCTGTCCCCTTCGGCACAATACCCTTCTCTGTGTCCCCCCCCCAGATGCTGACCGCTGGGG
>NW_009649057.1:1208892-1209449 GCF_000708025.1 Charadrius vociferus | reverse complement strand
CCCCGGGGCCGCCGGTGCCCAGCACCACCCGCCACCGACGACGGCACGGGCACCGCGCCGGTGCCCACCCTGCCTGCACCTCGCAGCTCGCACCCCACCAAACCCCCGCTCTTTCCAGCTGCCCCCTGCCCCGACCCTCCTCCTCCATCCTTAGGGGGGCTCAGCCCCAAACTGGGACAACAACCCCCCAAAAACCCCAAGAAACTGCTTGAGCAGACACCCAACTTACAGTGTCCACCGCCGCCGAGCTGAGCCCACGTCTCCGGCCAGTGTCCCGGTGCCGAAGGGCTCGGAGCCTGCACGGAGAGGGTTTTTTTTTACAGGACAAATATTTTTCTCCCGGTGCTGGACGGCTGATCCGAAGGAAAAGCTGGAAACAAGTTCATTGGCTTTTCTCTCGCTCCCTCTCCTTGCCCTAATTTTTATTTTCCTGGCAGCCGGCAAGAGGAAGGGAGCTGGCAAGGTGATGCTTTTTTGGGAAGAGGGGAACTGCTGGTGAAAGAGGCATTCACCACGCCGGGAGCCTGGGAAAGCCGAGAGCCGGGGGGCCGGCGGGA
>NW_009649057.1:1207820-1208625 GCF_000708025.1 Charadrius vociferus | reverse complement strand
GGTGCCGGGTGTGCCGAGGCGGGCCAGGCGGAGGCCGGCGGCAGGTGGAGGGGCGCCGGAGGGATGCACCAGAAAGCCAATGACATCACATTGTGGTTTTTTTTTTTCCAGGATGAAATGTAATTTGCAGACGACTTTCCGGGCCGCCCGTGAGTGCTGGGGCTGTGCGGAGCAGGACGGGTCCCCCCAGGACACACAGGCGCCCGCCAAATGAGCACAGGGCTGGGCCGAGGCTTTATTTTTTCCTCCTTTTGGGTCAGAAAAACTACATTTTAGTTCCTAACCTGCCGGCACTCTGCTCCCTGGCACACAGAGGGCAGGTCCGGACGGCAGCCCAGCAGACCACAGCCCAGCACAGCCGGCGCCAGCGCCCCGTCGGGGACCCCCCATCCCCACGGTGGGGCAGGATCCGTCCCCAGCTGCCCAACCCGGGATGGCTCCTTTTGCCTCTTCCCTCTTAATTTTGTTTAGAAACTTGTCAGGTTGGTACATAAAGGAGGTGGAAAGATCAATCCTGGCTTTTCATCAGTGTGGGAAAAAGTATTTCACTAATCCATATTTATTGGTGTAAGGAGCCGGGGGGGAGGGAGGGCGAGAGACCCTAATGGTCAGGAGCAAAGGACAGAAGGGACAGTTTAAGGCTGCCCTTTTTGGAGAGGTCACATGTCACCAAAATCTTTCGGTTGTCTCGGGATTGGTTACATTCTGTTCTCTTTTTTTCTATTGAGGTTGCCAAGCAACTGGCTAAGACCAGCCAAGATATTTTCTTTATTACAAGTGGAGCAGAAAGCAGCAAGGAGGAGAG
>NW_009649057.1:1206647-1207605 GCF_000708025.1 Charadrius vociferus | reverse complement strand
AAGGGGAAGAAAAAGAGAAAAGGGGGAGAGAAAAAAAAAAAAAAAAAAAAAAAAAAGAGAGAGAGAAGAGAAGTTTAGACAATTAACATTTATAGGATCACATAACTTCATTAACTCGGCTGAGATTTGGGAAAGAGACTTCAAAAAAAAAAAAAAAGGAGAGAGAGAAGAGAAGAAGTTTAGACAATTAACATTTATAGGATCACATAACTTCATTAACTCGGCTGAGATTTGGGAAAGAGACAAAAAAAAAAAGGGGGGGTGGGGGGAAGAGTTAGGAATTAAAGCAAGTTAAAAGGCCGCAGGTCCGGGCCTAAAACAATGCGGGAGCACCCGGGAGCGGAGACGGGGGCTTCCCTCTGATGGTTCCCGCTTCCCAAAGAGCCGGCCAGTCACGGGCAATGGCTGCGACCCAGCAACGGGCCCTTCAGCTGTTGCTGATGCTTTTTTTTTTTTTTTTTAAATGCCAGCTTTCTTTTGATTTTCACACTCCTAGGAAGTGGGTTTATTGCTAATAGTGCTGGCAGGGAGGTGTGGGGAGGCAGGGGAGCCCTTCCCAGGGAGGTGCATGGCCATGGCAGGAGCTGGGCATCCCCCTTGGCCCCGGCGGCGTGGGGACATGGCTGTCCCCAGGCTCTGGGACATCTTCGTGCCTCTGTGGGTGTGCGGGAACTTCCTGGGGATGGGAATGAGCCTCCCTGGGCAAGCAGCCCCCGCTCGCAGATCCCTGCCCCATTGGTCCCTGCTCAGGGCTCAGGCCTAACCCCGGCCCTGGGGTGTCCCCTGGCCCCTCCGCGGGAGGGGACATTGCTGAGGGCCGGGGACAGGGACCGGCATCACCCCGCATCTCCGCGGGGCCGGGCTGCTCCGAGCATCCTCGGGGCTGAGGGGGTTTCTCTCCCAGCACGAACCGACCCATCTCCCCCCGCAACCAGAACCCGTGCGAGGAGACGGGGGG
>NW_009649057.1:1204287-1204702 GCF_000708025.1 Charadrius vociferus | reverse complement strand
GTGAGGCGGGGCGGGGGAGGGCGGGGGACGGGGGAGCGGGGAGCGGGCGGCGGCGGGCAGCCGGCTCGGTGCCCGTGTGTCCCTTCTTTTCCAGGCTCCAGCCGGATTCCCCCTGGAAGATCCCGCGAGCCCGGGACGGGAATCTCCGCTCCTGATTGTCCAAACGCAATTCTTGTGCGATGGAGCCGTACGAACCAAGAATTGTGTCTGGACATCTGTAGCAGAGATTTCAACTCCGCCGGCTGGGCTGCAGGAAGGTGCTTTGGGGCGGAGGAAGAAGGACGGACCTTCCCCGGGCCCGGGGCACGGCCAGGTAACCGGGAACCGCTCCCGGCTGCAGCCCGGGGAAGCCTCGCCGAGGATTTCAAGGAAACTAAAATCAAACACCGGCGGGGGGCGCCCCCAGCGACACGCG
>NW_009649057.1:1184743-1203916 GCF_000708025.1 Charadrius vociferus | reverse complement strand
CACCGGGTGGGCTCGGCGGAGAGCGGCCCGGCCCCGGGCTCCCCCCGGCCGAGGGCTGCGGAGACGGGGTCCGCAGAGCTGCCGGAGCAGCCCCTCGAAACCACGGCCGGGAGGGAGGTTTGTAACAGAGCGGCTTTATGACTCCTCAAGCCGAGGGGCTCGGCCGGGGCTGCCAAGGAAACCCGGGAGGAGGAGGGAAGCATTACAAGATCCGAGCAAAATTTCACCAAGAGCCTATCTAGGACAAAGCTGGAGGCAGAGAATGTTTTAAAAGGCTTTTATTTCAGAAACTTTTTTTTTTTTTTGTTACAGGATTTTGCTGTACCCCTCCTCTCCCCTCCCCTGGCTTCCCTCATCTTCCCATTTCTAGCCTTTTTTTTTTTTTTAGCAATGATTGGCAGCTTTTACTACAGCAGGAGCTAAGCCATCCGGGTCTACCTGCACTAGCGAGGGGAGTAACACCTCCCAGGGAAGGAACTCATCCTATCATGAGCAAACAGCTGGGGGGGATAAGAACAGACAAACCCAGCCTAAGGCAAAAATGCAGCGTAGAGGCCCGGCAGGCAGCAGCGCTCAAGACGAACCTGCATTTTCCCACTTGGGTTTAAGTCGGTTTCAAGCTGCACACCACGCAGGTTCGTTGTTTTTCAGCCAGCTCCTACCATCACCTGGAATCCCCTCTCCGCTCCCCTGGCCCAGCAAAGCTTATGGCCACGAACTGAGGACAGAGAAGAGCCTTTGGCCTGTCTGTGTCATTTACAAACGGCGCAAGCTGGACTCGAGTCGCGGCTGGATTTGGAAAAGGCTGAATATCAGTTTGTTACCAACAGTGGGCTTGAAGTTAGGGTTTCTCAGATGCAGCAGCATTGTAGTCTGTGGGTGCTTTTAGTTACACAAGTTGTGGTGGGGTAAACGTGAGAGAGGAGTCACCGGAGAAGTCAGACGGGGGAATTACTCTTTGGCACTCCCTCCACGTCAGACAGAGCAACTCCTGTCAGGCGCAGGACGGTAAAGGCTCCTTGTACGGAGCACTTGGGGTGTGAGGCCGGGCTGCCCGAGCAGGGACTGGTGCACTGCACTGCTCACCGCCTCCCAGCGCCTCCTCGGCAGCTCCCGGAGATCGAGGACAGGGTGAGCAGTACGTGGTGCAGACCAGCTCTGAGATGTGTACCGACTGAGATACAGCACCAGCGAGCACTCTGCCCCGGGAGAGCCACTGCTCGGGCAGGAGTGCCACTGCTGGGGACCACCGTGTGCTGCCGGAGCTGTGCCAAAACGCAGGTGAGCAGGGCAGGGGGGAGCACAGGAAGGACAATCCTGGTCGGACACTCCTGGTCGACACTCCTAGAAGCTCACGCAGCACGTTTCAGACCTGTTGGCACCAACGCTATCTCCTCTGACCCCTTCTCTGTGCTCTCACCGTGGCCTCCCGGCTGGAAGGCAGGCCAGTCTGTCTGTCCGAGGAAACTTCTGGAAAGCCAACAGCATCCATGCCCTAGCAAAACCGTGCACACCCACTTCCGCTGCGCTCACAGGACTTCCTCAGGGTGCGCAGTAAGAAGCCTCCCCCTCCCACTGACGGAAAGAGTTAAAGCCACTGACTTTCTTTCCCGGGTCTCCGTGCATCTCCATCCCCAGCCCTTCCCCAGCCAGGCTGCAGCAACGCAGCTCCCCACCTGCACAGAACGCAAGACAGGCTGATCAATTCTGTCCATCACGGTGACGGAAAGATAATTTGCTGCCCTTATCACTCTGTGCTGTCTCAGGCTGGGCACGGGTTTGTTTCCCCTCCAACCAAATGGTTATAAATTGACATTGTTCATGGGCTTGTACTTCACCCTGCCTCAGCTCAGGTATGAAAGAGGCATAAGGCATCAGAAAAACAAAACCAAAAAAGCCTATTTCTCTCCCACTTCCCACAAATAAATATCATGACAAGTGGAAAGCCCCTACAGAGGGCTCTGAAGCTGTAATGTCTGCCACCTCAGAGAAAAACTAGTAAAGTCACCTTTTGTTTCCTTGCACTTCATGTCTCACCCTTCCCTGATCGTCCCTGTGGCTGGCGCACAGACTGTACCAACACTAAGTATTGTGTTAAAAGAATCCCGGTACCCAGCACCAACGCAGAGACACCCCAGCCTTGCCCCAAAGCAGGCACAACTGCCCCAGAACGCCTCATTGCCTGCAAAGACACACCAGCCTACTCGAGGTTCAGCACCCCTCTTCCTCCCGTCACAGAAAAACAAAGTCCCACATGCTGCAGGTGCTCTCTGCTTGTTAGGGTACCTGGAAGCGCAGTCAGGAGAGATGAAATGAGGACGAAAAGATGGATGCTGTTGTGGTTGACAGCAGGCCGCGTGCTGGCAGGGCTTTATTTGGATGTCTAGTAACAAGTGAATGCGGTGGGAAGATGCAGAGACCGGGCACAGGCAGTTCAAGAGAGGTTTGGGTGGGTTTAGGTTTTTGTTTGGGTTTTTTGCCCAGGGGTTTGGATTTACATCCTCTTGTTTTTCCAGGAGTTCACCCGCCGTGCAATGTCGAGATGAAAAGCACATTATCCTGATCCTGGAGTTTATAATCCAGCTCGCCCTGCAGGCCAAGAAAAAAAAATGAAAAATGGTTTAAATGTCATTTCCAAATACTAGCTGCAAAGAGAAAACAGCTCATAAAAAGACGGTGAGTGTTAGGGAGAGCAGAAGGGGATAGACTGACGTTTTCATCCTAACAGAGGCAAAGGTGAGAGATCAGACAAGGAGCTAGCGCCCATTATCCCACACCGCTGTCTGGACCAGGGTTTTGACACAACAGGTGGTTGCCTGAGGCAGGAAAATAGTCAGGGGCTGTTTGTTGTCTGAGCACAACAGTGGGCTGAAGAGGGAAGATATTTACAAGATATTTTCTGCCTGTTTGGGCAGAAATCTCCCCAGGGCTGCTTTCACCTGCTATGGCACCACCTTACTCTAGCCAAGGGGGTCTCCCTGGGGCTGGGAAACTGCCTGGTACCCAAAAGCTGTTGCCCACGCGTGGGGGAGACCTGCTAGCAGCCAGAGGTGCGAAGCCCATTGCCAGCGGCCAGGGAATACGGGTGATGTCTCTTCAGACGCTGGCTGGCTGATGAGTCTCAGCAGGTTCGAGAAAGGCTCCAGGCTTCCGAACAGCCACAGTACAATACAGGGAGAGAGATCCCAGCCTGCCCCTACCCCCTCAAATACGAGACGCTTTGCTCGGGGCAAGAATCAGAAATAGCTTCTCTGAGAGCAACCACAGAACAGACAGAGCAATATTTTCAACAAAGAAAGTCAAACTGAAGGAGTACAGACCATTAGTTCCCAGTCTGCGTCGTTGATGAGCACCAAAATTCCCGGCCTCCTGCAGAACAGAGAAAAATAATTAGGATACAGGGCTGCTAAAAAGCTTCACAAATAGTTTAGAACAAGGGATGTTACAGCACAGATCACAAGCTGACTGCCTACAAAGCCAAAGAGAAAAAGGAATCCTAGCATGGAGGTGGAAACAGGTACAGTCTGTGCCCTTTCTAGATCAAATAAAGGGGAGGCAGGAGCGATCCCAGAGCTCATTTGAATCAAAATGCACCATTCCTGAGGATGCTCCAAGATGACTACATTTCCGTACTGTGTAGAAAAGCCAGGTAATTAAAACCCACGCGCTACAGTCGAGCGCAGAGAGCTCAATGTGAAGGCAGGGAAAGCTATTTCGCTGCCCCTACCAAAGGCACTAAACACCCGGGATCCACTCCGTGCCCCTGATTACAGGCAAAGGGATTCCCCCTCTTTGATCTTCAGTGTCCTGCAATTGTCTCTCCCGTTACCAGGGGACCTGGCACACGCTTCAGCTCACAAAGATCCATGACGAATGTTAAACACCCCCAGCGCCACCCCGCAGTCAGGGATGGCTTGCACAGCTCACTCTGCTCCATTTCTCTTGGCTTTTTTTTTTCCCCTCCACGAGGCTGGCCCCATTTTGACAATAAAAATACATTTCCCAGAAGAAATATTTGTTGGCGTTTCTCTGAGTGACTGCTTCAGTCCCAGTGATGTCAGCAGGGAACAGACAGACCTGCTAAAACTCCTGGAATTGAGGATACATGCTCATGCTGCTTCAGGTGACAACGGAAAGTATACATGGCTCTGCTTCACATTTAAGGTTTAAAGATTTGGGTGAGGGCTGCAAAAGATGCTCTCCGTGGAACAGGGTGAGGTGTAACGTGGGACATCTCCCATTATCACTGTAGCAAATCCCGTATTTTCATGGTTATTAACTTGCTTCTTGCAACCAACAGGAATAATATATCCCAAGCCGTGCGGACCAACAGAGAAACACAAGGAGGATTCATAACAGTTGTACTTACACAGATTCCCCTTGCATAAATAATTCTGGTCTTTCTTTCAACAGATTCTGTTTGATCCACTTTAGCAGGTTTCTGATATCCCCTGAAAGGAGAAAGGACAGCAGTTTACAAACTAGCTAACGGCTCCTAGCTGATGCGAGAACAAAGTGATTGTTTATCCACAAAGGAGCAGATGAGGAACATGCAGGATGGATGGGGATAGCTGAACACTTCCAGTCAAAGAAACCACCTAACAGGACTGTCCCTTACAGTATTTAACAGGCAGCCCTGCCTCAAGGCAGCTCAGACCTCAGGGCTCTGCCCCAAACCCCACAGTTTGGCAGAAGAGGTTTCCCATAGAAAAGGCATCCCACAAAGAATGAATGCAGTTCGTGCTGAAGCACCGATCCAGTGGGAGACTGTCAATGTTAAGATTTCTTTAACACATCCCATATCCTGCATGTTCCGTTATCACCTAACAAATTGACATTTAACTCTGTGTGTTTAATTAGATTTAAAAAGTCCAAACAAGCAAGCCTAAGAACATGAAAGGAGTAAAAGTAGACACTATTGGTACCAAAACCAGGATGAACTCTTGGAGACGTGAGTTCTGGGGCACAAATGTGGGCATAACCATGCATTAAACACGCACGCAGGCACCGGACACAGTAGCTGTATTTTGGACGCTGGCAATATCCCTCGGGATTACACCTGCTGCCGTGGTGGGTTCCCCGTGCCATGCCTGCTCCCTCCCTCTACACTTCGTGCTTATAGCTTCTTTATTAAAGCTCAGCCTTTATCTTTCCATTTCAGTAGGTGACAGGAAGGATTTGTCTTCATGTAAAAGGAGGAGGAGACACTGCTGGCGGGTTTTTATAGTATCAATTTTACTTTGTGAGGCAAAAACAATTTCTTTAGTGATAGCATCAGTTAATTTCCTATTGGAGAGGTGAGAAGCGACAGAGGGGGGGAATAATCCGTTACAGGGTTTAGAGAAGCTGACAAATTGCAATGTGGAGTTCTCCTGCATTTGCTTCTATATTTCACCGTTCCACAAACCACTTCATCATTCTGAATCCACAATCAGTTATTCTCCCGGGGCTCCTTTAAACAGCCCTTTGAAAGCCCTGAAAGAGTTTTGTTTGTTTTCAAGGCGTGAGGAAGCTTTCTGAAAGCACAAATCCACCAGTGAGGGCTGGAGCCCCGCTCACAGGATGAGCAGGGACGCCGGGATGGGTTTCCACGTCTCCCTCACGTGCGGTAACCTTGCCCTAGTCATGGGGAACCTTTCTGCACGCGCCTCTCTGAGCTAAAATCAAGCTCTGTGTACGGTTCCCCACGTGTTTGCTCCACAACCAGCAAAAATAAATGCACTCAGTCCCTGCCTTAGCCCAGGATTTTATGGGATCAAAGATGCCACCCAAAGCAGAGCTGGGGTTCTTCCAAATAATGTTACCCCCCTCACTTCCATCATACCAAGGATGAACAGTCCTGGCGTAGGCAGGTGCACATCAACTAGGCGATGGGGACACGTCCATCTGCAGCAGATGGGGGCCTCTTTTCCTAGGGAAAGGGGGAGGGGGATGCTCTGAGATTCCCTCTGTTCCCCACCCCCCGCCATTTCCCAGGGCATCGGTGCCTCCGGATCACAGCATTCCCCGCCGGCACGCTGGTCCCACTGTGGGGCTGCCCGGAGCACGACAGGTATTGCTGATCCAGTGCTCTGATCAGGGCAGAAAGATCTGCTTTGTGCCTTAAAACTGCCTGATGAGCTGGATCACCTGCCTGGGGCCAACCCATGATTCCCTTGTAATGATACGTAGTTAAGAGCACAAAATAGACAAAATTCTGCCGCTTTCCTAGCAACATGCACTGGGGATGGCGACCGCTGCACAGAAGGTATATATATACACCACGTCAGTCGGTCAGTCACCAGAACAAGAGTTAACTATTTTCACCTTCCCCTGAAAAATGCTGCTGCAACGTAAAGCCCTCAGGATCTCATACCCAAACGGCTCCTGCTCTCCATCACCAAGAAATGAAAGCCGGAGAGGAAGAAAGATGGAGAGGAGCCTTCAGGAGAAGGAGGGGGGGCACAAAGGGGACACCAGCCCCACCACAGCAACGCCCGCGAGCTGTTTCATATTTATGCACTTGCAGCAGGGCACACAACAATGAGCTGTGCCATATACCATTCTCCTTGCGTGGAATAAGCAGCCCTTTCCTCTGGGACCTTTCAGGAGCGATCATTTAAACAGAAACACGCCGCACCAGCTGGATAAAAGACAGACACCTAGAAACAGCCTGGACGAAGGGGCGAGAGGACTGATTTATTCCAGGCTGAGCTAGAAGACTCCCTCACCCCTACTCCTTCCATAATAAATGTTATTTTCAGCCCCACCTGAGCCTACATTCATTTACTCCTCCCCAGAAGTCACGTACACACGTCCTGAAGAATTTAGACAGTAGGGAAAAAAACCTGATACCCCTATGCATGCCTGGAGCTTCCTTGCTCCAAAAGGCAATGAAAATTAGGACCGCTTCTCCACAGCCAACCTTAAGACATAATACTTTCAGCTGCTTTCTCAGCATTGAATTCCCCCCCCCCTTCATTCTCTACATTCTATACACCAATATTACAAGAACAAATCAATTATAAAAGATGAAAAATGACCAGAGCCACACCAAAACCATCTCCCACAAGTAAGATATTGAAAAGGAATGAGATTACTTCCATTGCAAGTGGTCTGAGGAGAAGCCATCTTGCAGCTCCGTGCCTCAAATAGCAGCCTTGATCAACAGCTCCGTGTTACCATGATGGAAATAATAAGAGGTAAATAATAGCACAACCGCTTATCTCTTACAGTTGACTTACGTAGTGTTCCTAAGACATTTTCGTTCTGATACTATGCTATGGGTCTAACCAGTTTCCAGCTCCCTGGGCTGAGGATTTGCTATGCCAACAGCAGGTCCTCTACAAATGACATACAAGGAAGGAAAAAAACCTCAATCTGGTCAGACACCACATCCACTGGCAAGTTAAACCATCACTACAACACAGCAATTTTACACTCATGTTGGTTCTGAAGCTGTCTCCCCATCACAGAACAGAGGCATTTGCTATTTGCAGGAGCACAGTTGTACTACACACGCTGCCATTTGGCTGCAGAAGCAATTGTGCATTTTGGCCCAGGAGTGAGGTAGAGGTGAGAGCTGAGATAATACGCTCCCGCATCACCAACTCGAGCCCAGCTTATTGCAGTAATGATGTATTTTTATCATTGCTGCATGGTCTCAATGAAATCCTTTTGGTAGCCTACTCCATTTCATTCACAGCAAACAAATATCCACACCAAACAATCCACTCTAATTATCATTAACTGTCCTCACCATTGCCAGCATCAGCAGAGAAGCAAAAGTGAACCAGACAAGGAAGCTGAAATATTCTCAAACTGCAAAGGAGGGACTGAAGCACATGGTAGGAAATCCCTGTCTCATTTGTATACAGAGACAGCTTCTGTTGCCTGTGCTAACAGTACATCAAACCTCTCCAAATTCTCTGGAAAAATAATCTAAAGTTAATTAAAAAAAGAAAAACTGACAAACGTTTGAGAAAACTGCTTAGTTCAAGTGCACAGATGGGAGCTCAAATCCACAATACATACATAAAACAAATCACCCAGCGAAACACACGGCTCAGGAAAACGAAGTGTGTGCTTGCAGTGACACAAAGTCATTGGCTTGTCACGCAAGCGGACAGGATGCAAAAACTGCAGTGAGTGTGCATACAAAAACCCAACAGCATCGGCTCATTTTCAGCCCAGCTGTATCATAAACGCTCCTGGTTGTGGCAGACAGAACTGCACAGTCCTTGTGTATCCTCCAAGGCCCGATCTTCTGCATTACTCCAAGTGTTCCTCGATGAAGAATCTGCTGAGCTCCCTCTGCAAGAGAAATGCATCTAAGACTCCATCTTAGCACTGCCTGGAACAAGAGTCTGGGTTCATTTGCACCCTCAAAACCAGGGCTAAAATTCATAGATCTTTCCTAGCTCAATAAAACCTCCTGGGCCTGACAGATTCATTGGTGATAACTCAGCAAAGAGGACACTTGCTGTGTGCAGAGAGAAACCAGGTGCCTCACATAAGAAACACCAAGCTGGGTGTTGCACTAGAAGGATCTCACACTGAACTGAAAAATGTGCAGAAACGCAGGATTTTGTGCAATCATAATACCAGCCGACATGGATGCGCAGCTCCCGGCTTCCAGGGAGCTGCACAGGTTGCTGGCAGATTCACACACACACACATGAGATGACCAGACATCTCCGTGTCCCCTGCCTTAAAGTGCACATACAAACCCACACGAAGCAGACAGTGCCTTGAAGGGCACCCAGAGGGTGTAATTACACCCATACTCTTGCCTTGGCTGCAGAACTGGGAGCTTATATCAGGGAAATAGGGAAACCCTATAAAGGCCAAACCATGGAAAATTCCCTTCTGGTCTGTAATAAATAAGATATATGCAACACTGGTCACTAAGGGGTCAGTGCTGCAAGAGCACAGCGCTTTCCCGGGCCGCCTTGCGGATACCTCCCTGTGGGGTACCATTTCTTTGACCCAGAATAAGATCATTTATCATACTGACCATGGCTGAGCTCCAATTTGCTGAGGTCACTAACTCTGGACGAGCGCCGCTCCACCCACATTCTCAGCCACTGGCCTGTAACCATGACAAAGCCCCTTCCCTGCCGCTCGTCTGCCATTATTCCCCCTGCCTGCATGGAAATGTATGGAAAGACAATTTGTGTGCCCCTTTCCCTGCTTAAGCAGCTTGTTTTTAAAATCGACAAACCAGCTCCCAATACCTGCTGCCCCTCCAGGTGCATGCCTTCTCTCTGCTTCCGAATCTGACGACCCTCCAGGATTCTGCTCCCTAAAAGAGCTTGGGACCGAAGGGATCCTTCAGGCTCCTCCAGCCTCCCATCTGATATGCAAATCATTCGCTGAAGCAGATGATAGTGTGCCATAAACTGCAGAAGAAGACCTGGAATAGCTGATATAAATGGAGTCACAGGCAAATGGGTTCAGTACTACGCAGAGTGAGCAGCAAGGCAAAATTTTGCGGCAAGAGCAAAATCCATTTTCTCTGACAAGAGCACAAGCCAATCCTGCCACGCACTGGAGTGGGCAGTGATTTAAGTACTACGGAAAAAATTAGGGGGTAACTACAGCCAGACACAAGAGAATCCCAATCGTTGCTCTCATCTGTTCTTGTCTGCTACAAATGAATGTCAAGGTCTTGGCTTCTGTAATTTTTAATTGTGTTATGACATCTTTTTCTCACTTCTCATCTAAAAGAGCAATGCTCTTCTCATTTTCTTGTGTCCACAGAAGGGTAAGGGATTACAGGAGTCTTTCATAGCCCTCCTGTTAGCAGCCAAGACTCGGATCCCAGCCATCACCCAGCAATTCTCAGCCCTGAGATTTTAATCACAACACTCGTAAACTGCAGAGGAGCTGCTTGGGATCTTCCACTCCGTGGTAGGAGAACACAAGTTCAAGGGATCTCCCATCCCACTTGCTAGACAGCAGCAAGCCTCCAGATCCATCAGCTCCCGGGACAAAAAAGCAGCTCCGAGCTGATCCTCACAGTAAACCTAATCCCTACTCATTTCCAAAGTCAGAACATCTAATTCCGTAACACCCAACGCTATTGTCAGTTCAGGCTCCCAAATAAATGCCAGCGCACCAAACTGTCTCTTTTAATTAGGATCACAGATCACTAGTGCTGGTCCAGGGTCTTGCCTCTCGTTCAAAATTGTCAAAGGAAGGAGCCCGGAGAGCTTCAAAGTCTATCGCACCAGCAGTGAAGTGCCAGATTGGGAATCGCAGACATTAAAAATAACATCTTGTTAACAGGTCCTGTAATTTTATCCCTCTGCCAGTGCAGAATTATGCTCAACAAATGAACATCCCAAGCCTTGCCCGCTCTGATTTTAAGATGCTTGAGCAATGTGGACCTGCTACCAAACCCCACGGAGACTGTGCCATGGTTTAATAGTTTTGCAGTCACGAATCTTCTGCTAATGCACCAAACTCCCATTTCTTCATCCCTCCCTATCAATCTATGCTAGATGATATTGCATCACCCTGGCTATAATCTGTCCTTCCCAGTGATAAAGGAGATATCCCACCTCATCGCTTTTCCATTCATTTATCCTGCTTAACCTTGAATGTTGCTGGTTAATTTTTTTAAGCTGCTCAGGAAGACAATTCAGAGAATGCATTACTAACTGCGGGCGTCAAGCTTAGCCGAAATCCATCAAACTGAAATTTCCCCTCTCTCCTATTTTCCCGGCTTCTGGGTTTTGTGTGTGTGCACGCGCACCGAGGGTTAAAAAGGAAACCCTATTACTATTACAAAAGACTACACAGAGCGATGTGAGACCCCAGACCACAGAGGAAGGTGGCTGCTCCTGCCAGCGTGCAGAGGGATTCCCTGGCAGCCTGGCACTGCCCTGCACGCAGCCAGCCTGGCCGAGGGAATCCCCTGGGCTGGGCTCTCCCTGGCACTGCCAGCTGGATCAGAAAGCGCCTTGAAGTCAACTCCTTGCCCCTCTCCCAGCCTGGCTGGTGGCTGGTGTCCCCTCTGGCTGCTGGATGAGTCAGTATCTCAGCTCGCTCAGGAACTGCCACGATTTTATTCTTCTAAATACAGAAATCATGCAGAGTCCAGTCCTCGCCTCTCACTTTCAGGCTCGGATCTGCTTTGCTATTATTGGAATTTCATATACGGCAAGCACCATTAAACCGATTCCTGTCCAGCCAACCCAGCCACCCCCACAGATACTCCAAGCCCCTCAGTCTTACTTGAAAGGGGAAAAGAAAGGGCCAGTGAGATGATCAGGGTGGAGGAGAGGGGGGGTAAGATTTACAAGTGAATGGAGGTAAGAATGGAGCAGTTTGTGGGATAAAGGGGCTGCAGAGGGAGCTTTACAGATGTGCAGAGGGACGGCGGCTCATTGTTTAATTAAGCAGAAAGTGGCTCTTTTGAAAAGCAATTTTGCACAGGAGCTCTGAGCTCAGCAAACAACTCCTGCGAGTGAGGGCAGGAGGAGAAAGGAACAGCTGGCCCGGAGCCGTGTGAACCGCATGCTAAGCGGTTTAAAGGGCCCGGATCCTCCTCCCCAGCCCTGCTCCGCTGCCACCCTCTGAACAGTGCTGTCAGCACAGCAAATCCCACCAAGAGAAAAGAGAGAGCAGAGCGGGGGGGGCTGGCACAGAAAGGTTATCCTGCTAGGTGTCCGCACTGCAATACAGCGGCTGGGAAGGAGGGTGGAACAGCCAGGCTTTGTTATCCCAGGGATTTGGTCACACACAAGAGCTGGTTTCTCGGTGCCTGGGAAGCTCCTTCCACAATGAGTTGGGATGAGCTGATCCAGTAACGCGGCTCCACGGCCTCCCGGGAGAGCGCTGGGACTGCTCCTGCGAGGGCGCACGTTTGTTTCCCTGTTCCCTCTGAAGGACTCGGCTCCTTGCGCAGAAGCGACGCGTGGCCTCGCTGGGACAGCGACCCGAAGCTGTGCAGGCAGCCACTGAGCCACGCACCAGGGCTGCAAACGCGGCAGGGACTGCTTGATCACGGCGGCGGCAGCCCTGCAGCATCACGCCAGGCTCCGGGCGCTGCAAACGCGGCTGCTCACACCGATTGCTGGAAAGAGCGGCCAGGATGCAGGGCTGAGCTAGTCCAGGCTGAGGTCCCACCCTGCATAACCCACTGAGTCCTCTTTTCCTTGCCAGCCAATACATAATTACCTTCCTAAGAAAGATGCACAAGTAGCGGAATAACCCCAGAGTCATTTGAGACCTCCGAGTACCATACACTGCGGTTAAAAAGATTTGACTGCATGAAATTCCATAGAGCTACAGTGTGGTTTTTTTTACCATTCTTCTAATAAGTCTCTGCATTATCAAATATATTTTTATTCTTTCTTTGGAGCAAGTTTTAAAATGTTAGGAATTATAAACAGAGGAATAAAAGCATTCCAGAATATTAATAACTTAACTGCAATGCACTACCTACCAATAGCACTGGGCATTTACAGACAACCGATGCCAACTGCCACTCTTGATTTTACACGTTGTTTTGGCATAGCACAGCAGCCCAGTCAACTCTGAACACATGCCATGCTGTATTTTTTAAGCCACTCTGCCTGTAACACAGGTCTGATCTCTTGAGATCCCCAGGCTCTTTTCCGAGAAGATGAATGCTCCCAACTCCCCGGCAGTCCTCCATGCTGTGCAGAACAAGGCCCCTGGAAAGCAAAGCTCACGAGGAGCACACCATGCTCTTCTCTATGGGGATTTAACATAAGCAGCACTTGGCAGATTATTTTAATTTTCCCTCTGAAAAAAATCTGATTAGCAACAGGCTTTTTCCCCGGGGTTTCGGTAAAGGGAAACCACAAACAATTACCAAAACACACTGATTAAAAATTTATCCTTCCAGACTTGTAAGTGCCAAAACACACAGTGAATTCTTAATTACCCCAGAAGGTCCGAGAGACCACTGCCGAAACTGGTTCCTGCTGCTCCAAAAATACAAGTCCCATCACTGAAACCATGGGAGAAGTTGGAATTCGAAGGCCTGGACCTGCAGCTGAGCAGCCTGCAGCACAACTGCCAGAGACTTTATAAACAGCCCCAACCTCCGGATACAACATCCAGTAGAGAGCACAGTAGAGGGGTTTTGTAAACACTCTTCATCCGCATGATATTGCTGAGCTAAAACTGAACTGACTACAGGGGTTAAACAATGCCAGTGACTTCCTACCCTTCCAACAGCGTCCATGCAACTCGCATGGCCATAGACAAATCCACCACTGTGAGTCCCAGCGAGATGGAGGAAGGAGCTCCGGCATCACTTGCAGAGCAGTCACACAATGATCTATTTGATTACTGAAGCACTTGGTTAAATTACTGTGGCTTGTTTCAGGAGGAGGCTGCCAAATACATTTTCAGTTTTTAATTTAGGGTTTCTCTCTTTTATGCTCCATTGTCTCTAATAGCCTCTTAGATGCTTGAAAATAAAGTTGATTTCCCTGCCAATTTAATCCTCTCTCCATGTGACAAATATCGTTATTCCCCCAGCTGCTTTCTCCCACACACACTGTTTTTATGCAGAATAAGCCAACAGGGCATTAATGCCTTTAGATCCTCTAACAGCATTATCAATGGGATCATCAAAATAGCCAGCAATTTGGGACAAGATTCCTGTTTAACCTGAGGTCTTCTTTCCACCACAGCTCTAAACGATTACACAGTCTTGCACAAAGTGTGGCTTATGTAAATCTGTCTGCCTATACAGATAGATCACACCTCTTTAAGTTCCTACTTGGCAGCAACTTTAACCAGGAGGCTAAGACAGCTCCGCTTTGGAAATAAAGAACTGCTGTTTTACTGACGTTAGGATACAAAAAGCCCCTTGGATAATAAAAATAGGTCCCACCACACGGCTGTACCCTTCGTGGCTTGCTCTTGGCCCATTTGCAGCTTCCTTCCTCCTGCCTTTCCTAATCCCTCCAGGAGCCCATCTCCAGGCGTCAGAAAAGGACAGAGAATGAAATCTTCTTGAAAAAGTTAACTGGATCTGGAACCCACCTACTTTCTACCTAGTGCCTGTTACCAGGAAAAAGGAAATGATGATATAAGAACTCGTTCAAACATTATTATCATGCAGAGAACACTGCCCTCGTCAACTATGGAGCACAGCTTGTTTTATTCCCATAAACATTTGCAGGTACTTCTTCATATAATTTTCCACCTGCCCTCACCTCTAGGATATATATAAAAACGCCTAAAAAATAAAATATAGCTGGGTCCAATGTCCCAGAGAGAAGCAGCTGCTCTGCAAAAAGGAGGACAAAGACAAAAATAACCTAGAAAGAAAGCAAGAGTGGGTAAGAGAGGCCAAAATGGCCAAAAATAAGCTTGAAGGCTAATGAAATCAGTTAAAATGGGGTTAGAAGTGCAGGTCTTCAAGCAGTGTTCATACTAGCAGTGTTCATACTACAGATCTTTCCCCAGAGTATTAAGCGATGGACATACGGGGTAAGGGAAGCAACAGGAAGTATGCACCAAGTAGAACTGAGCTGGTTTTTTAATTTAATCATTGTAATTCTGGCTGCACGAGGGCAGCAGGGAACATACTACATACATTTTATTTACACAGAGATGGGTGAATTAAGCTTTCTTAATGTGTAATAATGTGAATAAGGAAAATGCAACGCATTAGGAATAATCAAAAATTACAAGAATTTACCAAATTTCTTATTCACGTGTTTCTGATCTGTTTCTACTGATTCCTCACTTCTACAACATAATTCTCATCCAGAAATATTATGAAGGGTCTCTCCAGCGATCCCTTACCGTCACGCATTAACTGCACGTCTGCCTACCCCATCCCTGTGCTGGGTGTAAACGTCACTATAGCAGAAGCCTCACAATTCAGTCAGTGTCTGCTCCTCAGCTGACACAATCCACAACCTGCCCAAAAACTGAAACCTCTCTGTCACTTAACGCACATGGAAACAGCACACTGCAAACCAGGGGACCTGGCAAGTGGGCACATTGTCCATTCCGCCACTCTTGTTACAGGCATAGCAGCATCTGAAAAATGAGGCAGTGTAAAACGCTAGGAGCAATAATGAGTTAGATGAATCTGGAATGAATCACTGGAGATCACAAGTTTGAACCCTGAGACTGAGCCAGATCTTCAGGGAAAGATTTATCCCTTAGGATAAATCCAGCTCCTAGTGAAGCCTACAGAAGTCTTCCTGGCAATTTCAAGTGGGAATGGATTAGGCCACGTACAACTGCACCGCTGACAACCATCAGGCTAGAAGAATCATTCTTTGATATTAATCTTCCCCCTTCCCCTGGTGGAAATAAAGATCTCATGTAATAAGCCCTTCTTCTTGAGCATCTGATCATGGTTTGAACACCACCAATGCGGTGGATATCAGTGGGCATTTTAAATTTACAGAACACTGAAGAAAATGATGCTCTAGCCCCCAAGTTTATAAACCAACTAAATTAGCGTTTTGGTATTTCTTTACTATCTTCCATTTAAGGATCTTAAGTGCTTTAACAGTGGTGGAATTTAATGCTGAACTCTCTTGTGATACATTAAAGTATCACTACTACTTCACTAGCAACAGGGGAAAGTTAAGCAACACGACTAAACTCACAAAGCAAATCAGCATTAGGTCATGTTTCTGGATCCCTAGTCCCTGTCCTTAACCACAAGATAATGCACTATTCCAGTGCTCCTATTATATTTGAATTACATGTACTTGTGTCCAAGCATCAAAAGCGCTTCTACCAATCTCTAATTACTTCCCGGCACAGCAAGAAGATTTCAGGCCTGAACATTCACAGCACATAGATTATGGTATTAGCCATTCATGAGATACTAGTTGTTAACATTCCCTGACGCTTTGTATTATTTCAGTTTATAATCCCACTCTCAAATAGCATAAAGCATTACTATCTAGCTGGAAGAATTCAAAACATACCTGCAGCAAAATTACGTTGCAACTGAAGTATGCACACACATAAGGAGAAACAAGAGAGTCAGTACAGCACTTCTCAGTATTGATATTCCAAATCACGAACCAGAGATTATGACTGTTTATCACCAGGACACTCAACTCTTCATCTTAACAGCATCGTATTTTTTATTGTATAGGCAGGATGTCCAGCATCACATTCGAGCATTAGCTTTGCCATTTTCAACTGCATAGTTAATATAAAATTATTACATACAGCGGAAAGTCAAATGAGTAGATAACATACATTTATGTTACAGTGCTGTATACACACCCACATATCTATACACTACCTATATATGCGCACACAGATATATATATGCCTCTTGGAAACCCCAGAACAGGCAAGGTAAGACAAGGGAGAGAGGAGGTTATTGGTGGTTTCATGTATCAAGCAAGACAAATGTAGACTTGATGGAAGTATTCAGAGGCTGTTGTCTATCCAGGAGGAGTGAGGCAGAAGTCTTAAGGAAGGACTCAATTGACAAGTGCTTAGAGGACAGGAAAGATGCTCAGGCTACGACTACTTCTGCTTGGTATTTACTTTGAGGACTAACCATCACCTGCCAAGCTATCTGATCCACGGCATGTCTGAAAGTGCTTTTAAAATACATTGATTCTTGTTGCCAACTAATGAAACTGTTCTACAAACCAGCTTTGTTTCATTTGTTGTCATTCTTTCAAGTTATCCAACAGGTTCTGATACTCACAAGGCTCTGGTTGACAGGGCAAAGTCACCTGATGCTTTTTGACACCATCAAACAAGAGTTCTGCACCACCTCTGAAATAAAAACAATGAACGACTTGAGATTTTGCTTTATTGTCAAAAGGACGACAGTACAAAAGAGGCGATTTACATAGATGCCACAACAGAGAAAACAAATGACACAGACTATATTTAGCACAGGATTCTCTTTGTCTTTTTTTCCTCTCGCAAACCACAAGTTCGTAGGGGAAGTTGCCATCTCCCATCGCCAACATATACAGGAGGCTCCGTCGCGGGCCAGAACCCCACGGTGCCAGGCATCGTCCCAACGGAACAGGAAAATGGCTCCCGTCCCAATGCACTTACAAACCCCCGTGCAGCGTCTAGCCTAACGCCTTCCCTCTCCCTTCAGCTATCGGCTGCTTCAATTCAAACAATATTACAGCCACCACGCTATATCCACCATCACTCGTCCCTAACACCTTTTAGCCAGAAGTCTCAAGGCATTTCACAAAATGTGAAAAATCGGAGCATCCTTCTGGAATAAATATTCCCCCCCATTTCCACTTGTAAACAGAGAGAGGAAATGACTCACGCGAGGTTACACAGCAAGTCCTTGAGTCCTGGCAACCCTTTCTTGATCTACTTACTACAAAACACTCCCTCTCAGGAGGGACTTAACTGGGAGAAGCAAGTAGAGCAAGCGACAATGATGGCAAGTTAAAGTAAAAATAAATAAATAAATAAATAAATAAATACACCATCCTCCTCCACTGAACAACCTGATGATTATCCCTCTTCTGATATTCAAAACATACTGGGGAACTAGGCTCAGATAATGAAGTGATGGCCTCTGCAAGCACAAGAGATCAGGCATGAGCAAAATATGCAGAGGCTGGCAAGTACAGGAGCTGTTCCTCATGCATGACAAAAAAGCGATTTAAATTGGGTCCAGGTACCTAATCTCCTTAGGCTCTTAAAAAAAAAAAAACAAACTAATTTTTGTAACTGCAACTTACAAGCCTCAGTAAGCACCTCACCTACATCCCTTTTCCGGAAAAAGAAGAATTGTGAAAATCATGAACTTTACAAACATTATCAGTTTTCTTGATGTTGTGACACCAAAGGCCAAACTCAGAGTATTATAAAACTTTATCATGTGAGTAGGGACATGGACAACAAGCATGGATGCTACTTTAAGATACAGGACACAGAATTAGATAGTGTGAGCTCTTGACTCTCGACTGAACAGGATTGCCAAAGTTTTAACAATTAGGAAACTCTTAAAAAACTCAACTCACTTGATACTCAACTGAGGTAGAAAAATGACCAACCCGTTTTTTTGCCATATAATTGTGGCAAAATATTCTTCCAACTTAAATGTAGATTATTTTAGAAAAATTTTCTTAAAAAGTGACTTTCTGGAAACTTATTGATGCCTCGCATCCCTTGGAAACCAACAAAATAAAGACAAGTATTTAAAATTAATAATCCCCAACTAAATATCAACTAAGATACATCCACACATTACTAAGTTCCTTTAAGTTCAATATCTAAAAATGCCACGCTAGGTTTTCTTGGCTCTGCAATGGAAGAGCACAACGGAACCCTTGTTATGCCCTCAGCAGCATTACTTATATGCAGCAACTCTCCTAAAGAGCACTCTGTTGGTGTTCTTCCACCAGCTCACAAAAAATAGTTATCTGAAAATTGAAGCAGCAATTATTAACGTGAGCAGAGATTCATGCGAGAGAACAAGTCACAGCAATTATATGAAAAACATTTTTTTATGTAATGAAAACAAGGTCACGCTTTGTTACAGCGGGAAATGTAGATTGCAAGATAAGGTCCTTCTGTAATGCGCTAGCTGTGGGGAACTCAGCTGTGATTTGTACATAGAGAGCTCATTTATGCATTTCCAAGGGAAGCAAAAATGCATCTCACTCTTCTGGGAAAATTAGGAGAGCTACTGCAGCTGGAAGTGGGAAAGACTGAGGAAAGAATTCTTAAGGAGAAGGGCATTTAAAGGGTTATGACATCTCTGTGTTTGTGAAAGGGTGGGAAAAAGCAAATAAATAGCAGCCTTTTAGCTTCTGCTAAAAGGCGGCTTTAACAAAATAACACAAGTATTTCCACAAATGCGCACAGACTTCCACTGCAAACACTTTAACTTCCCAGCAACAGAGCATTAGCAATGCAGATCCTACAGCAACGAAGACCTGAAAACCAAAATGCTACAAAGCGGGAACCCGGCTATTTTACACTGAACTGAAACAACTGAAACACAAAGCAAAGTGAATGCGCGTGTACACACACATACAGACACACACATATGTATATAGACACACAGAGAAAAAAGCCGAAAAACGAGTGGAAGTTTTTTATAAATAATTTTAATAATTAAAAAAAAAAAAAAGTTAAAAAGGGAGAAAGGAAAGGACTTGTACAAGACGCTCACACATAGTCGTACCCGCGGCCACGACGCCGCCGCCGCGGTGGAGGAGGGCA
>NW_009649057.1:1164160-1184305 GCF_000708025.1 Charadrius vociferus | reverse complement strand
GGGCGGTGTTGGTGCGGGAGGGCCGCGGGCCGAGCGGGTTGGCCTGGCCTAGGGAGAGCCCTCAGCAGAGCTTCCCCAGCGCCGGGGCCCAGCGGTCGGGTGCACGCTCAGTTCGGGGCTGCTGGAAGGGAGGCCCGTTCCTCCAGGGGTGTGCACTAGGCTCTTAGGCCAGGCGATGTTATTTTAAAATACCTATTTCTGCATTAAGTTCACACCTTACTATGCACAGAGCCCTTTTTCACATGTTGAGAATGCTTCAGCTGTGCAAAGGCAAGGAGCCGCAGCAGAGGTTTCCCAGCAGCGAAGCCAACACGCTGCCTCCCAGTTAATTTGAATTTTTAGTGAGGAAGCAGAAACGGCAAGGCCGGGTGAGACTAATGACTGTTTCTGTCACCACCATGGGAGATGTTCTTCTGCACATCAGACAAGGCAGCAGTTCAGCATCCCCTTCTGCTCAGGGCCACCTCTCCCAGCGAGCACATCTCCGCGGCATCGGGCACCTTCCAGCACTGCATTAAACAACGCGGATCACATCTGTCGCCTGTTTGTTTTCTCCTCCTATCCCCAGAGGGAGAAGCATGTATGCGAGCGGGATGCAGCCATGGCGGTGACAGCTGGGCTGTGCAATGGCGCGGGCTCCTCTCCCCCACAACATGGAGCCGCACTGGGCAGCGCTGGTGGAAAAACTGCAGCCCCTTAACCCTGCCTCCACTCAGTGGAGGGTTTGGATTTGAAAAAGACATGTATGCATGCACACATGCACATAGAAATGTAATATATACACATATACATAGTGCATTATGTGTAAGGGGCATAAATTTACGCAGACAGATGCCTCCTCGTTTATGCTAACGGGGGTCAGAGTATGCCTAACCCTGAGAGCAGAAGGTGGTGGTGTTTGTAATGGCCTTTTGTTCTCAGAGGAGATCATTCTTCGGGCTGGGCCCCAGGAAAGGCCAGTCCCCAGCGCAGATGAACGCTGCCGTCGCTGCCGGGGTTACGTGATGGCAGAGACATGAAGCTGTTGACCGTGGTCTTCATCCAAAAATTCCAGCTGGGTTTTAAATATTGCTAAATCACGGAGCTTTTGGGTATTTCAGAGATACGGCCCAGGATGTTGAACTGATTGTACGGGAAACCGGCTGAGGGAAGAAGCCTTAGACAAAAATCTTACTTCTATACACTTCAGAAATGACTGAAGCACTCTGTATACAAAGGATCTGGTAATCTGGACTCCAGATCAGTGTTTGCAGTTATGGTTTTATATGACCTATTCTTCTTGCTTCCAGAAATCATTTATGAGGCCAAATAATAGGAGAACTGGCTCCTAAAAGAATCTTGATTCCTGAGTTATAGAAATACAACAAAATATTACAGATTTAGTGTTAGTACTTCCCCAGAAAAGCAAAAATAATTTAAAAAGAAAGAGAATAGTAATCATAAATAGCAATTTGGCTCATTCAAGCATTCAAACCTGGTTACTGTTAACAATTGCCCTGGAAATAGAGTCAGCGAGCACATGAGATATGGGGGACGTTTTTATGGACATGGTGTGCTTGGGAGAGGAGCGAGTCTTGTCTCCATGCTGGGTGCTGAAATCAGAGCATCACAAATTCTCTGGCATATGCTTGGGGATGGGGAATGTAATCTCCTCGAGAAAGTGTAATGCTGACATTGTTATTTCTAAAGTGCTGTAAACATCGATGGTATTTGATAAACAGGTACATAAAGGAAAATGAGATAAAGACAAGGCTCCTGCCTTGAACATGTACCCCAGGTTCAGTTGGCTGTAACACAGTCTTCTTGTTCAAACCCAGGGATGTGTCACTGTGCTTTACTTCAGCTAAACTTCTCTTTTTATACCCAGTTTTCCGTGGCAGGTCCCTCACTCGGTCCCAAGTGTAGGACCGTGTCCCCAGGTAGCTGTGCTGCTCACCCCAGTTTTGTGGGGCACAAGGCAGACGACCAGGGTGCTCCGGCTGCACCCGCCTCTCCCCTCCCGCAAAGTCAACTGCGCCAAACAAAAGAACAGGTTGGAAATTGAGCCTGGCGGGTTTAATTTCTTTTGTCTCAATCCTGTCTTACCCCCCCCAAAAGAACAGGTTGGAAATTGAGCCTGGCGGGTTTAATTTCTTTTGTCTCAGTCCTGTCTTCCCCCCCCACCCCCCCCCGCTGTTTGCATGCTCTTCCCTTGAGCGCAGAAGGGCCATGTCTCCGTCCCTGCACCGAGGGTTTATTCTGGACCAAACGGTCTAGGTCGCCATCACGTTTTACAGGGAAGCGTAGTTTATAAACACGGCGGGGCCCAGCGCTACGAGGAAACATTTTATCAGAGAGCCCCGAACTGACGATTCAATTATTTTTCAATAAAACATCAGGGGAATGCACGAACAGCTGCTCGCATCCTTCCACACAGCAAGTCAAACTTCAAGGGGAACAATAGCTGGCGAAAGGGGAGCCATCGCAGAGGCGGTGACAATGGGTTTCCTTACTCGGGGCTTTGTTTGATTTCCCCGTCTCAGTTTTGAACTCCCTCCGTCGGAGAAAGGCGAGGGGGTAGGACGGGGAGAGGGGGAAGCAGGCAGAGGGGAAGGAGGGTCAGTGGGAGTTAAAGCCTTTTGCAGCCTTTCTCTCCCATTCATGTGGTAATTGGGTGTCAAGCAGAGATCAGTAAGATGGAGCCCGGCCTCTGTGCCCGGGTTAAACTGCAGCAGAAAGAAAGCGGGAGCTGAACCGATGGAGGCCTGAATGTCATTAGGGCGGGAGGAAGCGCCTCTCCCCCAGGAGCCCTTCTGCCGGGGTGCTGGGCTGGGGAGGCCGCTTCCCATTCAGGGCATCCCTGAAAGCGGCCAGACAAAGCGGGAGGGCGGCCGAACAATGCCGCACCCCCGGCTCTACCTTCAATAGGGAGCTCTAAACAGGCGTTTAACCTTCAGAATAGCTGAAAGTGATACTCAAAGCCGAGGAGGTGGCTCGCCCGCCGCTGTTAGCCTCTTCCTGCAGCCGAGCCGGAGGCCACTTGGATGGCCGGAGGTGAGGAGGGAGGCTCTGGCTGTCCTCGCTTCCTCGGCCCCCCTTGGCACAGTGCTGGGGGTGTGCAGGACCCCGTGCGGTCGTGGGAGCTGTCACCTCCAGGGCAGGATCAGACCCTGACTCCTGCTCACGCTGGTGAGATGCTGTCGTCCATGAGGAAGGCCGCTCAGCACCCTGGAGGAAGTCAGGGCCATAGCCAGGAGGGGGAACATGGCATAGCAGGGGTTGTATCCCACTTCACAAGCCTGGGATCATTTAGCAAGGGATCTGGAGAGATCTGAGATCCTGAGCAGGGGGATGTCCCGGCCTCAGACAGATTCACCATTGCCTGCGATTCTGGGTCTTGCATGGCTCCAACCGCCCAAAGCGCTCCTAGAGCCTGGCCTGGCATTATTTGTGCCTATGGGTGGCATTTTTAATTAACCAAGAGAAAAGAAGGTGAAACTGCAGGTTATTTTGGAAGGTGGGATTTACCACTGAAACAAGCCAGGCTCGAAAAGAGCAGAGCAGGACCCGTCCCCTGCTCCCCGAGTCTCACCCTGCGGCAGAGCCCGGCCATCCCGTGCTGCTCAGGAGCTGAGCAGCAAACGGCGCTAAAGACATTTGCTTCCCTAGTGAAGCCTTTCTGCTTTAAGGAGGAAAGCTGCTGTCCCTTCCCTGCCGCACCCAGGATGACGAGACGCAGGCGCTTTCCGCAGACCATCATTTTGGTGGAATCCCCTGCAACACAACCCCTTCAAACTGGAGGGGGAGAAGCTGTCCCTGGCCCTGCTCCTGGTTACACTGGAACCACTCAGGGGAATCGCGTATTTCCATTTCTAAAGAGTGCACCAAAGGATAGGCCCTTCTTTAGCCCAGAATATTTCCCTGTCGCCGCCGTTTAAAGGCAAAGCTAGCTCGCCAGCGTGCGGAGGAGCGGGTGGCTGTCATTGTTTGGGAAGGCTCCAGCACGCCAAGAGTGGCAGGAGGTAGCTGGAGAGATGCGGCATTAAAGACTGTCAAAGGCTTTCTCAGCAGCAGAAATTAATTTCACCCAGGAAAGTCCTGAGCAGCTTGCAAAGCCCCCACCTGCATTTAGGCTGAAATACTCTCCAGTTTTGCACACCAAGCATGGCCTGGCTGAGCTGGACCTAAAGCTGGAAAGAGATGCTGATTGGAGAAAAAGTCACAACATTATTTTTATTGATATTATTGTCACTGTCCAGGATGCAGGGTCTGGGAGAAGCAGTCATCTCCATGGTGAAAAGTACATTTGGTTTGTAAAGATCTTTGTCTTTGCTTAAATTAATAAGCTAATAATAACGTAGGAAAGGATTTTAATGTTTTCTTAACCTCATGCAAACAGCTTTTTAAGTATTTAATTAAAAAAGAATAATACCTCATACTTTAGATATAGTACTTTTATCTACATACAGCTGTTGAGCCAGACTTTAGCTTATTGATCAAAAGAGAGAGATAAGTGCAAAGTGTCTCTAATCATAGAAAAAGGATTCAGTTAGCTTCTCCCTTAAAATTGCACAAATAAAAAGAAATAATAATAAAAAAAATCAGACTATGATTGACCACTGACAGCTTCTTTCCAAACACCTCTCTGCTGGGAGCCTTTTGTCCCAGCACTGATCCCGGGCTCGGTACCACACTCGCACCTGTATTCCTGGGCTGAGAGCTTCAGGGACCCTGGCACCTCGGCTTCATTTTTCCAGAAGAGCTGGGACTTTAAAAAGGCCCCAGGATTTCAACCCAAAGCTGATAGCCAGCAGAAAAACCTCTAATTGGTGCAGCTGAGTGTTGCAGGGAACCTTGAAACATTGCCTCATGTGACACAACCCTCCTTAGTAAGGACAAACACAGCCAAAAAAGGTGAATTGTCCCCAGCCACCAGATCTCCAGTGGGGACCAGAGCAGATACTTTTAACCCCACCAGCGCTGCAGTGCCGTCAGCATCTCCAGGCACGGTGTTTCCTTACAGCATAACTCACAGCTACGAACACACCTTCACGGGGCTCCCCTCTCCCTGGGAAATCCAGCACGGAGGCGTGCGTAAGTGGTACGTGCACGCCCCAGCCCTCTGGCGCAGCACCGCACTCCATTGGTACCACCGAGCTCTGTCGAAGGCCTGTGTATCAGAGCCCCCCCGCAAGGTTTGTTGAGCTGTTTCCCAGTCATTCAGCACCCCCATCTCCCCGGAACAGGAGCTCTCAGCTTGGGGTGGCCCCATCCTGCTCCTCCTGCTCATACCCTGCAACTCCGACCTTCCTGCCCCTCACAGCTGGCCGGGAACGCAGGGCTCAGGGTGAGCTCCCTGCTACGCTCCGGCCAGGTCCCAGCCCCTGGGTTGTGTTGGCACCAGCAAGGACTAAACCCTGCTCCTTGCACGGGCCTCGGCTGTGCCTATAATCCCCCATCCACCTCCAAAACCCAACAATACAAGCTGGTTTCTACTTGGATGGGCTTACTTGCAAATAAATAACAGCCGTACTTTAGAAGTCCTAAGCTTCTAAAGCTATTTGCATCTGCGTTTAACAGGCAGTGCCCTGAATGCAGAAATGCTTGGCTTTTTTTTGCCTAACCTGCTCTCAGACAGACAGAAACACAGCGCCGAGCCTTGCCCCATGGCCCCTCTCCCTCCAGAGCGGCTTTGTGTGCAGGGCAGCACTCCCATCTCCTCCTGTATCACTTCAAACCATCCATCATCCCCAGACAACGACATCCAGGGCCGACCCCTGGGAGGCTGAGCTTTCCCCCATTCCCTTTAGCAGAGGGCTGGGTGAGGCTGGGTGGTTTGGGTCGCAGCCCACCACCCACCTGGCACAACAGGGTGACCTCAATGCTGCCAAAATCTCCGCCAGCACACACTCCGGTCAGGAGCCAGAGTGGAGGGAAACACCAGCACCTGGGATTGCTGCCTCACACCCAGCACCATCGTCTATACCCCAAAGTTCCTCTCCACCTCAGCCAGGGTCTGACCTGTCACCTGCGTGGGTAACATCCCTGCTCCCAGCACCCCGTGCCCCCTCACTGCTTCCCAGGGCTCTGAACCCCCATGGGGAGGGAGGCTGTGAGACCCCAGAGGAGCCCCTCAAGAGGTCCCCCCCTCAGGCGAGATGTTTGCCAAGCCCAGCCCGCCCTCCACCGGTGGCTGCGAGTGGAACAGCATCCAAAAGTGGGACCGGAGCATCTGCAGAGGTGGCAGCCATCGCTGCACACCCTGCACCCGCTGTGCCAGGAGGTGCACCCTTCCAGGAGCAGCGTTGGACCACAGTGCTCTGCCACCCCGCACTCGCCCGTCCCAGTCCCCTCCTGGAGCTGGCTGCGGAGGCCAGATGCAGCTCCAAGCTGGGCCTTCCCAGGGTCACTGTGTTCAGGGGATCGAATAAGCTAAAAGCTTTAATTTTCATTTGAGATGCTGGAGAAACCATCAGTTTGAGCATGCCTGAAGGTGCATCTGGTATATAACGGAAGCAAATTTCCAGCACTTTTCCCACAGTGCTCGCCAGGCAATACATGTCATCCACGGTCACACAAGACATTTCTGTTTGGTACCTGCATACCATGAAGGGGCCGGTTTCTCCTGGCCCCAGGGCTGGATGCTGAGGGTCTAAAAAATGTTTCTGGCAGTGAGGGAAGGAGAATGGGTACCAAAAAGTACTCGTTTCAAGGACAGAAATGAGCTGGGAGGTTAAGCGTGCTAAAGCAGCAGGAAGAGGAAAGAAGGAACAGGAGGGGGGCAGAGGAGCCAGATGTGCCAGGGTAAACAGGGAGAACTGGGCCAGGACAAACTGGGATGGGCAACACTAACAGGACCGGGAGAAAGGGGGAATGGGGAGTCAGTGGAGGGGTCTGGGGAGGGTCTCATCAACAGGTTGTTTTCACACAGTCATCAAACCCAGCTGGAAGGAGCTTGCTTCCCCCTGCTCCGAGAGGAGCTAAAGTCTGCACAGGGAGGTCATGCTCTGGAGTGGCAGTTCCCAAACTGGCACAGTCCCCCACCTCCCCACACAGAGCAGCACTGCGCAAGGAAGAGGAAGGAAACTCCAGCATAGCCCATACTCGCATTTAATTGTGAGGAAAGGACAGACTGGGGCAGGCAGGTACGTTGGTGTGGAAGCACAGCTAGAAGAGCAGACAGACCCTGCCCTCACAAAAGACAGATGTCATTTTAAGGAGTAACACTGCTAAAAGCATAAAAACAAATCATTAAAAAAAAAAAAAAAAGAATAAACCCCAACCCAGAGTTTTCTCTGGAACAGACGTTTTCTGTATGGTCTCCGAGGACTGGAATCAGACATCGCTGCTAAGGCTGTTTCACATCAGACACAATGCAGGGAATTCACGTAGCGCAAGTCAGGTGTTTAACATGGACATTTCAGTTTGGGGCCCATCTCCTGCAGTAGAACCAGGGAGGGCTCTTGCGGGAAGGGATGCAGAGCACATGAAGTCAAGTTCTCACAGAGACCACCCTCCAGAGGACCTTCTCTCCCCTAAGCAAGTTGCCTCCTGTATTCAGAGCACAGACATCGCAGCAGGAAACTCCCAAGAGCTGCTCTGTGGTGTTGAGTACGTCCAAGCAAAGGCAAACCAGGCCCTTCATTCCCACTCTCCCACCTGCTTTCTGCAAGGAAGAAGGCGCACGAAACAAGGCTGCATCCACGAAAGGGGGAATAAAGAGACCCAGAGAAGTGTCCACAAGATAGTGGGATTCACTCATGTCCTTCACCATGGAGCAAGGCCACAAGGACATGCACAGCTGCACCCACGCTGGAAGAAGAGAATCAGTCCCAGATGAGTGTCCCATCTCCCTGCGAGAGAAAAGGACTCTCCAAGAGAGGACAGGTCTGGGCTGCTCCTCCACCTACTGCACAAACCCGGGACACATTCAAAAGTACAGACAATAAATTAAGATTGAAAAAAAAAAAAGTCAGCGTGTATAATATATATATATAATATAATATATATAATGTGCGTGTGATTGTGAAAAATAGAAATGTCATCCCAGGAGACAGCAAGGCATGGCAGAAACACATCCCTGGCCCTCTCCTGAGCCCAGCACTACCCTGCTCCCCTGATTCACAGCAGAAACACACCAGCAGGGCCACGCAGGGGGCAGGGGTTGCGCCTGGTACCCAGCTTCCCTCTGCCAGCGGGGGCCCTGTGCCAAGGAGGAGCTGGCTGCTTGGTGGAGGAGTGGGGAAAGAGCCCAGCACTGGTCCCTTCAATGGCCTTCACAAGGAAGGGTTGCTGCAGGCAGGAAAAGGGAGGGAAAGATAGGAAAAGCAAAGTGGAATGGCAGAGGCACCCCACCCCTCCTCAACTGGCCGGGGCCCTGCCCCTCCCATGGCATGGGACCACCACCGCTGTACCAAATAGAAAATAAAGCCATAATGAGTCTATGCTTTGGTATGTAACCATCCCCCTCCCCTTGGTCCCCTCTGTGTTCCCCCCAAACCATTATCTGTAAAACTTGTCAAATAAAATCTCTAGTGTGCCTTTATATCACTCCTTGAACCTTTTCCTCCCCAGTGCCTGCCTTGCCCCCCTCTCCCCAGCAGGTTTCAGGGAGGTGCCTTGCTTGAGCCCCACCAGTTACAGTTTCTGCTGTCCTGACTGGATCCTGCCGAACGCTGCCTGGTCCAGCTGCAGGTAGCGGCCTTGCCTGGAGTCCAGGAAGTACAACCTGTCCTTCACCAGCGAAGGGTCAAAGCCCTGCTTCCGCAGCTCCATCTTCTGGAACTTGTAAGTGCCTGGAGTGGGGAGAGAAGGAATGAGGGGTCACCAGCTGCACATGCTCCCATTCCCACCACCCCTGTGCTGCCCCAGACACAGCCTCACACCCCCACACCTCCAAACCACCAGAGGAACTGGCTAGGGGCTCTATGGGGCAGAGGGGCTCCATCCTGACCCTACCGCAGATCAGCCTCTGTAACTAGGTTCCCCCCCACAGCTCCATGCCCAGTGCAAGCCTGCACGCTACAGCTCACTTGTCTTGGAGACTTCGTGCAGGAACCGCAGGAAGACGGGCCGTGCGTACAGTGGCAGGGCCTTTTTTAGCCCACCCACCTGGCACAACAGGGTGACCTCAATGCTGCCAAAATCTCCGCCAGCACACACTCCGGTCAGGAGCCAGAGTGGAGGGAAACACCAGCACCTGGGATTGCTGCCTCACACCCAGCACCATCGTCTATACCCCAAAGTTCCTCTCCACCTCAGCCAGGGTCTGACCTGTCACCTGCGTGGGTAACATCCCTGCTCCCAGCACCCCGTGCCCCCTCACTGCTTCCCAGGGCTCTGAACCCCCATGGGGAGGGAGGCTGTGAGACCCCAGAGGAGCCCCTCAAGAGGTCCCCCCCTCAGGCGAGATGTTTGCCAAGCCCAGCCCGCCCTCCACCGGTGGCTGCGAGTGGAACAGCATCCAAAAGTGGGACCGGAGCATCTGCAGAGGTGGCAGCCATCGCTGCACACCCTGCACCCGCTGTGCCAGGAGGTGCACCCTTCCAGGAGCAGCGTTGGACCACAGTGCTCTGCCACCCCGCACTCGCCCGTCCCAGTCCCCTCCTGGAGCTGGCTGCGGAGGCCAGATGCAGCTCCAAGCTGGGCCTTCCCAGGGTCACTGTGTTCAGGGGATCGAATAAGCTAAAAGCTTTAATTTTCATTTGAGATGCTGGAGAAACCATCAGTTTGAGCATGCCTGAAGGTGCATCTGGTATATAACGGAAGCAAATTTCCAGCACTTTTCCCACAGTGCTCGCCAGGCAATACATGTCATCCACGGTCACACAAGACATTTCTGTTTGGTACCTGCATACCATGAAGGGGCCGGTTTCTCCTGGCCCCAGGGCTGGATGCTGAGGGTCTAAAAAATGTTTCTGGCAGTGAGGGAAGGAGAATGGGTACCAAAAAGTACTCGTTTCAAGGACAGAAATGAGCTGGGAGGTTAAGCGTGCTAAAGCAGCAGGAAGAGGAAAGAAGGAACAGGAGGGGGGCAGAGGAGCCAGATGTGCCAGGGTAAACAGGGAGAACTGGGCCAGGACAAACTGGGATGGGCAACACTAACAGGACCGGGAGAAAGGGGGAATGGGGAGTCAGTGGAGGGGTCTGGGGAGGGTCTCATCAACAGGTTGTTTTCACACAGTCATCAAACCCAGCTGGAAGGAGCTTGCTTCCCCCTGCTCCGAGAGGAGCTAAAGTCTGCACAGGGAGGTCATGCTCTGGAGTGGCAGTTCCCAAACTGGCACAGTCCCCCACCTCCCCACACAGAGCAGCACTGCGCAAGGAAGAGGAAGGAAACTCCAGCATAGCCCATACTCGCATTTAATTGTGAGGAAAGGACAGACTGGGGCAGGCAGGTACGTTGGTGTGGAAGCACAGCTAGAAGAGCAGACAGACCCTGCCCTCACAAAAGACAGATGTCATTTTAAGGAGTAACCCTGCTAAAAGCATAAAAACAAATCATAAAAAAAAAACAAAGAATAAACCCCAACCCAGAGTTTTCTCTGGAACAGACGTTTTCTGTATGGTCTCCGAGGACTGGAATCAGACATCGCTGCTAAGGCTGTTTCACATCAGACACAATGCAGGGAATTCACGTAGCGCAAGTCAGGTGTTTAACATGGACATTTCAGTTTGGGGCCCATCTCCTGCAGTAGAACCAGGGAGGGCTCTTGCGGGAAGGGATGCAGAGCACATGAAGTCAAGTTCTCACAGAGACCACCCTCCAGAGGACCTTCTCTCCCCTAAGCAAGTTGCCTCCTGTATTCAGAGCACAGACATCGCAGCAGGAAACTCCCAAGAGCTGCTCTGTGGTGTTGAGTACGTCCAAGCAAAGGCAAACCAGGCCCTTCATTCCCACTCTCCCACCTGCTTTCTGCAAGGAAGAAGGCGCACGAAACAAGGCTGCATCCACGAAAGGGGGAATAAAGAGACCCAGAGAAGTGTCCACAAGATAGTGGGATTCACTCATGTCCTTCACCATGGAGCAAGGCCACAAGGACATGCACAGCTGCACCCACGCTGGAAGAAGAGAATCAGTCCCAGATGAGTGTCCCATCTCCCTGCGAGAGAAAAGGACTCTCCAAGAGAGGAAAGGTCTGGGCTGCTCCTCCACCTACTGCACAAACCCGGGACACATTCAAAAGTACAGACAATAAATTAAGATTGAAAAAAAAAAAAGTCAGCGTGTATAATATATATATATATAATATAATATATATAATGTGCGTGTGATTGTGAAAAATAGAAATGTCATCCCAGGAGACAGCAAGGCATGGCAGAAACACATCCCTGGCCCTCTCCTGAGCCCAGCACTACCCTGCTCCCCTGATTCACAGCAGAAACACACCAGCAGGGCCACGCAGGGGGCAGGGGTTGCGCCTGGTACCCAGCTTCCCTCTGCCAGCGGGGGCCCTGTGCCAAGGAGGAGCTGGCTGCTTGGTGGAGGAGTGGGGAAAGAGCCCAGCACTGGTCCCTTCAATGGCCTTCACAAGGAAGGGTTGCTGCAGGCAGGAAAAGGGAGGGAAAGATAGGAAAAGCAAAGTGGAATGGCAGAGGCACCCCACCCCTCCTCAACTGGCCGGGGCCCTGCCCCTCCCATGGCATGGGACCACCACCGCTGTACCAAATAGAAAATAAAGCCATAATGAGTCTATGCTTTGGTATGTAACCATCCCCCTCCCCTTGGTCCCCTCTGTGTTCCCCCCAAACCATTATCTGTAAAACTTGTCAAATAAAATCTCTAGTGTGCCTTTATATCACTCCTTGAACCTTTTCCTCCCCAGTGCCTGCCTTGCCCCCCTCTCCCCAGCAGGTTTCAGGGAGGTGCCTTGCTTGAGCCCCACCAGTTACAGTTTCTGCTGTCCTGACTGGATCCTGCCGAACGCTGCCTGGTCCAGCTGCAGGTAGCGGCCTTGCCTGGAGTCCAGGAAGTACAACCTGTCCTTCACCAGCGAAGGGTCAAAGCCCTGCTTCCGCAGCTCCATCTTCTGGAACTTGTAAGTGCCTGGAGTGGGGAGAGAAGGAATGAGGGGTCACCAGCTGCACATGCTCCCATTCCCACCACCCCTGTGCTGCCCCAGACACAGCCTCACACCCCCACACCTCCAAACCACCAGAGGAACTGGCTAGGGGCTCTATGGGGCAGAGGGGCTCCATCCTGACCCTACCGCAGATCAGCCTCTGTAACTAGGTTCCCCCCCACAGCTCCATGCCCAGTGCAAGCCTGCACGCTACAGCTCACTTGTCTTGGAGACTTCGTGCAGGAACCGCAGGAAGACGGGCCGTGCGTACAGTGGCAGGGCCTTTTTTAGCTCACTGGCAAAGCCTTCTAGGTCACAGGAGTTTTCCGGGTCGGCGATGGCTGCCATTCCTGCCTTCCCTTCAATCCCTAAGAGACAGAGAAGAAGGGAGAGCACTCAGACACACTGTCCCTGTAGCATCATCTCCCTCTGCCCCGCACCACCAAAGCCTCTGGCACAGATCCCGCTTTGTACCCAAGCGCTGGTGCGTCCAGCTGTGTCACTGGCTGTGTCACCACCCTGCAGCTAAGGCTACCAGCGACACCCTGCGGTCACGGTCACCTCCTCCCAGAGAAGGCACTTGCAGCCTGTCCAGAAAGGACGCAGGGTCCTTCCAAACCAGCCAAAACCAGACCAAAACTTGAAGAAGGGAAGGAGGGAGAGAAGAAGGGTAAGAGGGAGGGAGGGAACCCTCTGGTTCCCACTAGGCACATCCCTGGTGGCCTCTTCCCAGCTCGCTTATGGGGAGCCTCAGTCCAGCCTCTTGCAAAAGGACATGTCGATCTGGACGTGCAGGACACCCTCACATTCAAGTGCCGGAGGCCCACCTGCCTCCCCTGATCATCCTTTCCCTCTCAGCTACCTGGGATCTCCACCCCATAAACCACCACGTCTGTCAGGTTGAGGATGCGGCTCAGCGTCCCCTCCACCTCTGTGGTGGAGACATTCTCCCCCTTCCAGCGGAATGTGTCCCCAGTGCGGTCCCGGAAGTACATGTAGCCGTATTTGTCCATCACTAGGACATCCCCTATAGAAAAGTGAGGAATAGACAAAAAATGAGGTGTCAGAGGAGGTGTTAGGAGCAACCCTGGAGCATCTCAGGGCAGTGCCACTAGCCTGGGACACCCCCATGCCCACACAGGTACCCTTCTCCGCTCTCAGCAGATGGAAGGGCTCTGCTCGCCTCACCTGTGAGATAGGCAGCATCCCCTTTTGTAAACACATCCCTGGCGATTTTCTTGTTGGTGGCTGACTGATTCAGGTAGCCGTCAAAGTGCTGCAAGGGGTTGCTCTTGACAATACGGCCTACCAGCTGCCCTGGCTCCCCTGCAGGGAGAAAAAAGGGGATCAAGGGGGGAAGCAACCATTTGCACCCACACAAAAAGGGTGTCTAATGGAGTTGGCGGCATTTAAACGAGCAGAGACTCAAACCTAGGTAAATTATCTTGAAATATCGGGAAAGACTTGCACGGGGCTGAGGAGACTTATCCCTGTGGTTGCCCTCACCTGGTTTGCAGCGGATACAGACACCATCTGGCCCCCGGATCAGCTCCATGGTGTCTTCATCCACCCTTACCAAACCAATGGGGTACACACCTGGTAGGATCCTACTGTTGAAGCCACATGACCCAACCTAGGACAGAAAGAGCTCAGAGCCTGGGGTAGCAGGGACATCTCTCTCACCCTGAGCCTGCTGCCCACGCAAATCTAGGATAGGGGAGAGCTGGCACCACACAACAGCCAAAACCCTTCTGGGTGGATGGCAACCCACACAAAGTCTCTTGGAGCAAGAAACCAGGAGCAAACAGCCTGTCTGGGTTTCCAACCCTGCCCAGGCCAGCAGGCACCCTTTGGGACATGGGGAGGGTGGTGGGGCCTTACGTTGTTGTCAAAGTTTCCCAGGCTGCAGTTGCACTCAGTGGCCCCATAGAACTCAGCCACCTGGGCGATGCCAAAGCGGGCCATAAACTCCCGCCAGATGGAGGCACGCAGCCCGTTGCCCAGCGCCATGCGCACCCGGTGCTGCCGCTCCACCTCCTGGCATGGCTGGGGGGTTTTTTTTTCTGTACTGCACAATCTGGGAGGGACAGAGAGGAAAGACTCACTAGGATCCCTCCACCAGGCCCTGGGGTGTTTGGGATTTCTTCAGGGCAGGTAGAAATGGCACAACACACCCAAAGTCCCCTAAAGAGGCTGTGGTAAAACCCAGGAGTCCTACTAGCTCATCTAGTGCCTGTCCCTTCACGGTTAACCCACTCCTCCAGTCTGTGAAACCTATCTGAGACCTCCTGGCTAATGCTGGAGCATGGGAAGGGTTTGGACACGTGGCATTACCACCCCAGGTGGGAAGGACACAGCCCCACCACCTTGGAAGGTGGTTTGGGATGGACAGGCAGAACCGGTCCAGGCCTCCCCCTCTTCTAGCAGCTGGGCTCTCCCCAGCACGGCACAGATCCCCAGGCTCTACTCCCCAGTCCCAGCTGGCTCCTTGCCTCATGGCCTCACCGTGCAGTTGTATTTCACGCAGTCCTCCCAAAAGTGCGAGGCCGAGAACTTCTTGCGGATGACAATCGTCATGCCCTGCAGCAGGCACTGCCCGACCCCCACGATGTTCCCTGCGGAGAGGCAGCCAGGGGAGCCCTCAGTCCCCAGACACCTCCAGCCCAGCCCGCTCAGGAAGAAGCGTGGCAGGGCAAGGTGGAGGCCACATGCTGGCTCACCGCAGGTGGGTGTTCACCTAGCAAAAGCCCCCAGGACCACAGGCACCAGGGAGGAGACACATGGCAGTGAGATCTGAGGCAGCACTTTACACCTAGACATCCCAGCGTGTCTCAACCAGTCAGGTGGGCATTGCTTCCCCTTCCCTCTGACTTTCTGCATGGAGCAGCACTAAGGTGCAGCTATGCCAAAGCCAGGCTAGGAGCTGGGATAAACCCCCCCCTCCATACACACTCCCCACTCCAAAGGTCAGCCAGATCGATTTTTGCCTCCCACGGAAAAAGCAGAAAGCCTCTGTCAGACGCTGCCAGCAGCAGCCAGCTCCTCCTCAACATGGGGATCACTGCCGCGCCAGCCTCCAACCTGAACCCTGGGCATGGCTGAGGGGAAGAGACAGTCCCGGCATGCAGGGCTCCGCATGGCACACGTTACCTGCAGCATGGTAGAGCGGGAGACAGTCGTACATCACATCATCGGGCCTCATGCGAAAACCGTAAAAAACTAAGCTGGACATGCGGAAGTACCTGGGGCAGGAGGATAAAGGGACACGTCAGCAGCAGGGCCAGAGGCGTTGTGAAAGGACAGGGCAGAGCTCAGCTCCATCCTCCCCTGAGCCCTTGCCCACAGACTTACCGGCAGTTCACCACAATGGCAGCCTTGGGCAGCCCTGTTGTGCCAGAGGTGTAGATGTAGAAGAGTTTATCTGGAGAGCAATGAGGAGACAATGTTACATACCTGCTGGCTGAACTGGGAGACAGGGACAAGACAAATTTATACACTCTGCTCGTGCTAGTTGAGACAAAACTTTGTTATGTGACAGCACTAAGAACACGCTGGCTTCACCCTGGTCAGATCAGGTCTGTTGGACACATGGAGGGCACAACAGGATACTGCTCCACACAGGGCCAGGCTTCAGACCCCGGCGTAGCACCCACCCCAAACACCCCAGGCCCTGCTGCAGACATCTGCCATTGGCATCCTGAGCAGACATTCTTGCCAGTGTTGTAACCAGCTGATCCACAGAAACACCACCGCGAGTTTGGCCCCCAAGAGCTGACCACGTACCAAGAAATCCCTTATCAGGAGGGGTTGGCTGGTGCTGCTGGGCCGTTTGCAACAGGGGGTCCAGGTGTTTTGCACCAGGAAGCACAGACTCGGGACTTCCTTCCCCGGACCAGAAGAGATGGATAGACTTCTTCAGGGAGGGCTGCACTTCCTGCATTGCTGAGAAAGTAAAGAGGGGAGATGGAGAAAGACCGCAGGGTGGTTACAGCACAGAGATCCCCTACCCTTCCAGAAGACACTGCTCCAGGTAGCAGTACCCTCACTGTGCTCGGCAGAGCCCCCAAAGGGCTGACAACCATCCCAGGCAGATGTTGCTCCCATGATTAACAGATGCTGGGGCCACAGCCCAGGCTTCTTCAGGGACCAGAAGATCCTGTTCTTCACCTCTCCCCAGCCAAAACCTCTTTGGTGCCAAGAGGTCTGTTGACACCATCAACCCCAGAGGCGTGGGCTGAAACACATGAGGAGCTGGAGCTGAGGAGCTGCAGGAATGTGGCTAACAGCCACAGACAGCAAGGGGTGGCTCATCCTGTGCAGCGGGACAGCCCAGCCCAGGGCTCCACGCAGGGGACAGACCCAAGTGGCACAAGGAAGGATCCTCACACCCAGGCTGGCCTGCTTGGGAGCCAGACAGCACTGAACTCCAGATCCTGCCCAGTGGCCAGAGACCAACAAGAAAAAAACCCCAGATCCAATTCCTGGATAATTCAACTTTCCACTCTCTTCCAGATCCCTGCCCTGTTCTGGGCAGGAAAGGAGCACTAAATCCATAGACACGTGCCCCTCTCCCCACCCCGAGTCCAGAGAACCCCTGATGGATCTGTCTGCCCCTCACCTTCCATCATCTCTACCCCAAAAACCACAGCCTTGGAGTTGGAGATAGTGATGCAGTGCAGTAAGGCCTCCATGCGCAGGTGGGAATTCACGAGGGCAGTCTCCACCCCAATCTTGGCCAAGCCAAGCCACAGCCCCACGTACTGATTGCGGGACTCCATGAAAAGAGCAACCACGTCACCAGAGCGGAAGCCTTGGCCATGGAAAAAATTGGCCACCCTGTTGGAGTACTCATCCAGCTGCCGGAAGGTCCAGCTCTCGCCTGTGCCTTGGAAGATCAGAGCTGTCTTCTCTGGATACTTGCTCGCAGTCTTCTGGAAGATCTTGGCAATTGTGTTCTTCTCCCTCACATGCCTCCATACCTGCCACTTCACCCGCAACAGGACCAGCCCCGTGCTGCCAAAGGAAGGGGAACAAGAGGGCAGCTGCTCAGTGACCCCTGCATAACCACTTCCTCCAGCACAGCGAGCACAGCACGAGGACCTTGCTAGGAGCTGCAATAGCCTAGCACGACTCCAGGCCCTACTCTAGGTCAGCAGCAGCTCTGGGTGCTCCCCTGAGCCACATGGACACAGGCAGAGGTTCTTTGCAAAGACGTTTACAGCCAGGAACTGATGGAGGTCAGGGAGAGATAGGTTTTGGGAGGCTGCAAACAGGGATGTCCCCTGATCAAAAGGACATTTTTGAGCCTCAGGTGCTCTCCAAGAGGTGCCACCGCTCCCTCCCCACAAATTCTTGCCAGGAGCTGGCACAGCCTGGTACCAACTCAGAACCAACCCTGCACAGGCACCTGGTGCCACGCCAGCAGCTTCAGGGACAGGTTGAAGTACAAGGACAGTCACTGGACTTCAGAGCTCAGCTGAAATCTATCTTTCCCGTGAAAACTTTGCCCGAGAGTTTGGAGCCACCCGGGCGCGGCAGAGGGAGATCTCCTTCCAGCCGGGCCGGGTGCCAGTAGAAACCCAGGGCTATGCAAGGAGCTGGGGGCTGCGCTCACACACACCAGGGCATAGCAGTGGGCCAAGGGGAGGGTGGATGGTTGGGCCATCCCAGCCAGGACACCTACGTGACGTCCCTTCGTATTGTCTTGATGAATATGAGGAAGAAGTCCCATCCGCCAGATCCCAGGTAGAAGATGAAGAGAGCAGGGATGGCCTGAGCCCAGGACAGCTCCAGGCTGACCCTGAAGAACAGCAGCAGTGCTGCAAAAGCAGCCAGACGCAGCATCGTGGCCTGCAGAGAGAGAAACCACGGTCATCAACCCATGTACACTGGACTCGGTGATAACTAACCCATGGGTGTGGGATGAGTTAGCAGCCCCCAGTTTCCTGGATGAGGTCCCTGAGTCATCATTCCTCATGGCAGCGAGGACATAACCCAGCAGCCCTGAGCTCCCACAGATGTAGCTTTATCGAACCTTGGAGATGGCCTCCAATTAAGCCACCAGCACAGAACTGCTTAGTGCCAGCTGAGAGCCCAGCCATTCCCACTTGGGGAGCCACATCCTACCCACCAGCCAGGGGCACAGCCGCACCCCAGCAGCATGAGATACAGGATAAAGTCAATTCACAGATGTGGGAGTGGAGTCATGGTAGGAGACCCTATGCAGGTGTTTGGCAGGCACCAGGGCGATACCAGGCAGGGCTAGCTCAGCCCCTCACCTCCAGCCTGGTAAAGCCCAGCTCCAAATTCCTCCCTATCCCAAGGATCCCTCCATCCCCATAACCCAGGTCTCCCAGGCCCCCAGCACCAGCTCTCCTGCACACCTGGCTCCAGGACAGCCAGCATGGCTGGTGGAAGAGCACAGCTCCACATGCTCCCCGACACAGCTCAGACAGGAACAGGGACAGGAAACTCAGTCCTTTGAGCTCTGCTCGTGTTTGCAAACACTCATGTCGGCAGGCTGTTTCCTGGCCTGGCTCTGCTGGAGACACTGCCAGAGCAGGTCAGGGATGAGGCCAGACGCAGGCATGCGCTGGCCAGGCTGGAGCAGGCAGAACAAGAGCTGTCGCTGCTGCCAGGAGCATCCAGACCCCCACCCCATGCCCTGTGGATGGCAACTCAGTCTCTGGTACTTGTTGCCCAAACCCAGCACCTCTGTCCCCATCCTAAACACACCCCAGCTGTGCCTTCAAGACATGCAGGGTACTGTGATCTAGCAAAGGCTCTTTTCAGGTGACAACATCGGGCAGAAGAAAGTGAGTGACATGACCCTTGCAGCTCAAGGGCTCCTAGACAAAACTGGTCCTTCCTGGCATGGACAGGCCAAAGAGGAAGGAAACACGTCATTTCCCTTTCCTCCTTGAAGGTGGATTCACTGCTCCAAAGCTGGCAGCCTTGGGTGGGCTCTGCCACAGCTGGTGGGGCCAAGAGGCACACTTGCAGCTTTCCCTCTGCTCAGTGCAGCTCCCCCAGGTCCGAGGAGCCTCTGTAGATTTGGTACGAAATGCTAGCAGGGTGAGAGCCGAGGTGGTCACCATGCCCTGGCATGTGACGCAGGCTGTCTCACCTTCGAGCCGTGCCACCGGCAGCAGGCAGGGATGCACCAGCACTCAGGATGCCTCTCCCGAGTGGGGGCCTGAGGACACCCCCATCCACAGCCCCTGCCCAGAGATCCCCACTCATGCCAGTGGCCTCTGAGCTCTCTCCACCAAACACCTCCCAGGCCTGAGGTCCCACAACACAGTTCCTCAGCCTTTTATAGCAGGGCAAGACCCGCAGCATTTTTGCCTAGGAGCCTTTTTCTGCAGTTAAACAGGGCAGCTCTTAGATCACCATCAAACTACTACACCACGGCCAAGACCTGAGCCCTTTGTTACATGCTCACATCAGACAGACAGACGTGGAGAGCCAGCGGTGAGGGAGCCACACTCTGTGTGGGCAGCAAGGTGCTTAATCTCCCACTTGAAGGCAAGACGGGCCCAGACAGGCCCCCGTTATCCTCTGCTGGCATCTCTGCCTCACACTGGTGAGAGATTACTGAGAGATAACCAGTGCCTTACTGCCACACCCCCCCCCCCCTGCCGTTAAGGATTCAGGTCTTGTCTAGCTGCATCAGCACGGTGAAAATTAAGACCTGCCTGTAGCTCCACAGCCAGCAGGCATGAAGGCAAACCGCAGGGATCCATCACCTGGGGGCACAGAGACCCGAGGAGAGCTGGGGAGAGGGACCGGCCTGGGGAGCAGGTCGCGGGGGGAAATGACAGGCAGGTGACCGAGCTCCAAGAAGCCCCAGCACTAATGGTTAAGCACCAGGGGCCCAGGAGATCCCCAGAGGCGTCTCTCCACCATGAACAGCTAGGGAGGCACCTGTCCACCCCCCTACTCGGGCCTGGGCAGGGTGACAGGGATGAGCCCTCCGGCCCTGGGGAAGGACGGGGAGGGCGAAACGGGGGTCCCCCCCGTTTCGCCCTCCCCGTCCTTCCCCAGGGCCGGAGGGCTCATCCCCAGCAGGGAGGGCGGGCAGACCAGCCCCACCTGAGGGGGG
>NW_009649057.1:1156137-1163045 GCF_000708025.1 Charadrius vociferus | reverse complement strand
CTCGCAGGCTCGGCAAGAGACAGCCGTGGCGAACAGGAGCCGCGGTGACCGTTAGGTGATGCGGCTCAGCAGATGCAGTTTAAAATTCCATTACGTGCCATTTCTGTAGCGCTGGTACCAACCCACCAAGCAACACGTGGCTGCGCAAAGGCGGCACAACCGCCGCCGGCACCCCGAGCACTGCACAGTCACGCTAAATAACCCAAAGTGCAGCAAAACCCTCTCCCACAACCACTATTTCCCACATTTCCTTGACTGCTGCTCATGGCTTCTGGAAGCGGCGAATCTTTGCTGCCCTTCAGTTTAACCATCCCAAAGCTCTGATATGTTTCTGATGCAGAAAAACACGTTTCCGGGTCGGTTTAGAGCCAAACACTTCTTTCGTCTTGACTAGTGCAATAGGACAGCCCCACTGTGTGTGTTTTACTGGCAGCTGAAGGATGCATTTATATGATATCCTTTATTTTCTGCTTGAAATAATTCTGGAGGCCAAGGGGCGGCGTGGGCCCGGTTTGGGAGAAAAACCCGAAGTCTGACTGGTGGGCAGATGGAGGGAGAGGTTGAAAGCAGGGAATCAGGGGAAGCTGGAAGGAAGCCAGTCCCTCTGCCCTGGCATCTGCTCTTGAGTGTACCCCAAAACCCAAAAGTTTTGCCCCTGCTCAGCCCTCTGGGATGGAGCAACTCCAATCCCCAGTCACACCATCAGCCCCTACTCCTGCCTGTCCGTTCCAGCATCCCACAGAAGGGGATGAGGACAGTGAAGCTCACAGCAGGGCAATGCCACATCCCGTGGCTGCGCAACTCCCCCCCTGGAACCACCAAAGGATGCAGTCAGGGCACCCCCTCCCTCCCCCAGGAACCGGGATCGCTTTAGGAAGCCCCCAGCCTTGCCCCCCTCCTGCCCCGCACCTCGTTCTTCCCCTGTCCTGCTTTTGTGCAACCACAAGGAGCCACTCAACATCCCAGCATCCCCAAATCCCAGCTGGAAAGATGCGGCTCCACAGCCGGCTTTGTGCCCTGGTCCCCGGGGATGCGTGGCCACGCACGTACCCTGCCGGCTACCGCCAGACAAAGAACAGCAGACCCCACTGGAGTCAAAACGGGATGGGGGTTTCACATCAGACCGCCCCCTCGGAAGGAGGGGAATAACGAACCACAAGCTCCACCATGGATTTTATTAAGCAAGAAGGAATTTCAACAGCAAGCCCACACATACAAAGAGCCCCCAGCCTCACGGCTCTCTGCCCTCACATCTGACAGCTCTGCACTCCAGCCACTGGCAGTCTGGAGCCCCGTTTAATTAACTCAGACAGCAATCAGCTCCCAGACACAGCGCAAGCAGCCGCCGTTTCTGTGCTCCCAGGATTCAGCCCCTTATTCCCAGTCACGTCATTTTGTTGCCTAAAGAAGGGAGGATTCCTATTGAAAACCCAGCACAATCACGTGGCTTTCAGCATTTTTGATGGGGAGGGACTACAGGGAGACACAGCAGCCTGGGATCGGCTCTGGAACAGCCAATCCAGCAGGGATAATATCCAAAAGTATTTCCCTGCCTGCTCCCAAGGGCACGCAGTCACACACTGCCTGGTCTCCACGGCGTGAGACACATCCCATATGACCCATCAGGAGACCCGTTAGGCACCAGTATGAGATGGGATTTCACTGTTGCACAGAACAAACCTGCCCCTGGGCTGCTCTGTAAATCACTGGTTTAGCTCCAGTCCAGGGTGGCTCCAAGACTTTAATCCTCGATCTTCCCAGGCAGGGTGGGAGGAGGAATTTACCTACACAGCCCCGGAGCTGCAGAAGGCCAAGGCGGTGGTTTGGTGCGGTGTGTTGTAAACCAGCTCAGTTCCCACTCATCCCAGCATTTTGGAGCATCAGTATCGGAGCGCTGCTGGTGGAGGGATCCGAGCAGCCAAACCCAGCTGGCAAAGGCACGGTGGGCCTTGTGATCCCTCCACTGAATCGCAAACAGCAAAAAAAGGTCAAGTTTTGTCGTGGCACAGGGAGGTGCCACTGGGCCTCCACCAACAGGAGGGTGCCAGCTCTTGGCAGGAGAAAACTCAGCCCCCGGGTCCGTGGCGGCTGGCAGCAGAGCCACGCTGCGCTCTCGGGCAGGAGGAGATGGAGCGTGGCAGGGGACGGCTGCCAGCAGGGATCCCCTGTCCCCTCCCTGTACTTGAGCTCTCACACTCGAACGGCCGGAGGAGGGAAGATGCCGATCTCCTCCCGCAGGGACTCCACTGGCTGCTCCCAGCGCTGCTCGTAGTAAACGTTCAGGATACAGCTGGCATTGCGCCCACTCCGAATCGCCCAGGGAACCAGCTCGGTGGCCAGGACCTGCAGCTTTCTGGAACAAAAGACACAGACGGTGACAGTTTTGATTTCCACGTTTTGTTTTTGATTTCCTTCCCCAAGTCCCCATTGCAGGCAGACGCCAAACCCATGTGTCCCATGTACCCCTCCACCCTTCTAGCATCCCTCCTGCCTTTCTCACAGGGGAAACTGAGGCACAGAAGAGGAGAGTGTGCTGGGAAGGCTACAGTCAGCAAACCCAAGACCAGAACTGAGGTTCCCCAAACTGCTGGGCCACCAAAACAGGTGTGTTGGGGCACGGAATGGCCACCAGAATGGTAAGGGTGCTGCTGGCCCTCAACATGTGCCCAGCCAAGGGCAGCCAGGCCTAGACACTGCTCCTCCTGCCTGGCACAGGAGATTTGGTGCCAGAAGCAGACGAAGCATCAGGTTCTGCTTCAGTGACCACGCAAAGCCATGCCTCCAGCTGTCACCGCTGCCGTGGGGACAGAACAGCAGGTTCACACGAGGCATCCCTGACTGACTCCCTCCTGCAAATTAGCAGTGTCCCCTCTTCATCCCCAGAGGACCCTGGCAAGCATCACCCAGGCTGGTGCGTCCCCAGGGCAGAGACTCCTTTCATCGGCTGGTGCCAGTGCCTACCGTGCGCTGAGACGGATGGGGCCGAACGCTGCTCCCAGGACACACATGGGCAGCCCCGTCTGGATGGCTTCAAACCACTTCACCACGACCTCGCCTGGGGGAGAGCAGGGAGGTCGTAAGCGGGTAAGGTGCCCAGGTCGAGGGCTAGCCAGGGCCACCAGGTCCCACAATGCAGGCTGCACCATCTGACCCTTCCCGAGGATGGCTACGCACCCATCCCCTCCACCTCCATGGCAGGACTCGGAAATTCTTCCCAAGTCTGGCCGTGGCCTCTGCCCGTGCCAGGACGAGCCTCATCATGCACCACCCACCTGAGAGGGACAGCCCAGGGGAGCAGCACCCCACAGGTGATGCCCCACGAATTTGGGAAACATCTCCCGGGCAGGCCGGCTCCCCGCAGATCTTTAGCAACGCAATTGCCGAAGTCTGATCTCACACACGGCTCTCCCCATCTCTCAGCATGGGACAGACCTTTTACAAACGCCGCCAGAGCTCAGCCAAAGCCTGCGTAGGAGACCTGACACGCCGGTTCCCGCAGGCTCACCAGCAAGGCTCGACTTGCGACTTGCTATTGAGTCAGACACAAAATGAGGGCAAAGGACACAGGGACGAGTAGATAAGGAGCAACCAGGAACCCTCGGCTTCTGCCTTCCCTCAGAGCTTGCGAAACATCCCTCCCTCCGTGCCACCCTCCCTGCCAGGCAGCAAACACCCACCTGCCCACCCAGATGCCGCCTGCACCCAGGGCTCGGGCAGAGCACCTCCCAGCGGGGAAAGGTGACATCCCGCAGGCTTTCGGTTACCACAGAGCCAGCGATGCAGGACAGTGATGATGCAAACCTCCCCGCGCACCTCCCCGGGCTGAGGATCGATGAGCCCAACTGGCCCAACCCGCTCCGTTCCTGGGAGAGGTGGCTGAGCATCATCAGTGGGGTTTGGCAGCGCAGCCCCCTGACCCCGCTGCCACTCACCTAACATGTTGGTTGGCATGCCCAGGAGTGTGTGCATCAGGTCGTGGACCTCCCGGTACCGCTGGATCACGTACGCCAACTCTTCATCATCAACAAACTTGGGCGGCATCCGGGTATCTGGAGAAACCTTCTGCAAAACCGAAGAGGTTCAATTCAGCTTCCTCCAAAACTCAAGTTTCCAGTCTCACTCTTTAGTGCACAGCAGTATGTGGTCCCCTCTACCAGCACATTTCCCAGTCCCAATGACGGGGGTCAGCGTCATTTACATAGACAAAAACCAGGGACTGCACAGCACTGGTGACAAATCCAGCACTGTCCAACACCCAGCGTCTCAACCCATCCTCCCGACTCCCCCTCATTCCCGGAGGGCTTCCCACAGGTTTCTCCATGGCTCCAATCTCCCTCTGAAGTGCATCCATGCTCCCGGCATAGGGATCAGCTACAGCCATTTGCAGCCCGCGAAACCCCACACTCACGTTGTCCTCCAAGAACCGGACGTACTCTCGGCCCAGCGTGCCGTCCGGCAGCCCCCGCAGCCTGGCCATGTCCAGGGTGGAGAGACGGATGCGAGGTCGCTCCCTGAAAGTGAAACACAGGTCAGTGAACCTCCCAGGGAAACCCACAGCGGGGTGGGTCCTGGAGAAAAGGAGCCCCTGGACACCCCCATCCACTGCCTCTGCTCTTCCCGGGTGTTTTCCTTGCACGATCCTGACTGCTCGCTGCAGGGATAGCACCATCCTTATTTCTGTTGCCAAGACTGGGACACAAATTGCTTAAAGGATCTACCTGAAGCCCTGGCAATAAAAGAGCTCTCATCTTGCACTCCTGTAAAACTCTGGTTAGAAAAACACTGATGTCCCCTGCACCGTAGCGCTGCCATGCAGGCTGCCGGCCAGGCACAGCCCCCAGCAACAGCCAGCCCTGGGGGAGCACAGGTCTTTACCGCCCCTGCAAAGCAGCCAGAGCTTCAAAGGAACAACCCTAAAAAGGGGAGGGAATTCATTCTGAACACTGGTTTAATTTCTCTCCTGCTCAGGCTTTTACCACCAGCCACGTGGCAGCCATGCACGGCCAGGCTGTTGGCAAACAGGTGCCCCACAGCCCTGGAACTAAACAAAAGCCCTTTTATTTCCATGCACAGGATAAATTCTTCCCATGATAAAAGCCCTGCAGTGGAGGTGGCAGGGAGATAAGCAGGACTCGCACCAGCTTTACCCTGGCTGCAGATGCTTCCTTGTGTATTTGGTGTCAAAGGGACCTCAGCAGCCCGGAGGCTTAAAAAAACCCTGCACATCTGCGAGCACAAATGAGACCACTGCAAATCCCTGCAATACCACAGGGCAAGGAGCAGGTGGGGACCTCACTCCTCAGCCCTCGGTGCCTTTGCTGTCCCCTCTCCCTGGGCAGTTCCTCTGGGGCTCAGCCCCATCCTGGTGCTCCGTGTGCTTTGCCACATCAGTGTCTGGAGCCAGGATCAGGCGGCTCTGCACAAACACATGGCAAAAAGCAGCTTTTCCCCAGCACCTTCATGGTATCACCCAAATGATACACAAGCAGCAGGCGTGACATGTGACGAGGAGCAGGGAGAAGGCAAGCAAATAAGGAGTAAGATCTTGGTGAACAAGAGACTCATGAAGTCTCTCCCAGTCCTCAGCCTTGCTGCGCTTGACAAGTCCCTGAAGACAAGGAAGGAAAAGTGATCAAGTCTTAACAAGGAAGACAAGAGAAGTGGCCTCATTTCACAGCTTGGGGAGATGCTGCGGGCACCAGGAAAGAAAATGTGGAGGTGTCTAAGGAGGAGGCAGACCAGCGGAGACCAAGTCTCCAACGCAAGAAGATGCAGCAGGCGCAGGGGAGAAATCCACAGATGTTGTGGGTTTGCTTTGCTCCTCAGCAGCAATGAAAACCCACCACATCCATGGATTTCTCCCCTGCGCCTGCTGCGGCATCTCCTCACGTTGGCACCTGCCAGTTCCAGCAGCGAAGCAGAACAGACAGACGGCAGCGCTTGAAATAGGGCTGGGCCCAGCGGCTGCTGTGCTCTCGCCTTCAGACTTGCCACAGGGCTCTTGTAATCGTTAAAAATAAAGTAAAATAAACAACCTGGAGGGTTAGGGCTAACGAAACGCCCGTGCTGCTTTCAAGCCAGGGTGCGCAGGGCTCTCCCTTCACGGGACCCAAGGAATGTGCTTGGCCTCGTGTCTCCCTCCCCACCACAAACCACACGGCGAGGGAGGGATGCGGAGGGACGCACTGGAGGATGCGGTAACCTTCAGGGTGGTGTTTCATCTTGTCTCGCAGGTTGGGCAGGGCAAGGCAGCCCGTCGTCTCCCCGAGGACTGCCACCATGTCTGAAAGAAAGACCAGAGAGTGACCCAGGAATGGTTTTTGCACCACCTGCCTGTCCTCGGTTGGCAGGGGAGGAAATGGGGCAATGACCCCCTTGTCCAGGAGCAGGCAGGAAGCCTGTGGCAAGGCAGGGACCCCACAAAGCATGGATCTTCAGCCTGGGGGCTGTTCTGCACTGGTGTCACCTGCAGGGAGGGATGCAGGAGCAGGCGTGAGGCCTGCGGGACCAAGGAGGAATGAGATGGGGTTGGGTGGCATCATAGGGGGGTCAGGAGGAGATCACTGGGGGGTGTTTGGGGTTCCTCACCCCCTCTCTTCCACAGCTTCCTGCCTGGGGCCAGGTCTCAGCCCTGCACTTGCCCCATGACCCACCAGAAGGAGAAATTAAGTCCCCTGAGAAACTCCCAGGAGACACAGGGCAGGATTTGCTGGACGTTAACGAGAACCTCGGGTGGAACAAACTCCCCTGGCTCGGCTCACCGTGTCTGTAGGGGTCATAGAGCGCCATGAACGCCGAACCGGCCGCCAGCAGCGCCTTCTGCAGGGGGCTGGTGGGGATGTGCCCGGGGTACAGCCGGTAGCACCCTTCCTCCTCCTCCTTCTCCTGCTCCTCCTCCTCCCCGCCCC
>NW_009649057.1:1151300-1155503 GCF_000708025.1 Charadrius vociferus | reverse complement strand
GCTGTTGGACCCGCGGGATGATGGAAGCCCCGGGATGATGGGAGCCCCGGGATGGTGAGAGCCGCGGGCGGGCGCTGTGGACCATCCCTGACACTGTCCCCGTTGCAGTCCGAGGTCCGCGGTTCAGGCAGCTGAAGATCGGAGCAGGTCACCGGCTGGATGTGAAGGCCTCGGGAGTCTTTGGTGGGTCTCATCCCGGAGCGGCATTGCGTCCCACCGGCTGTGAGGTGATGGGTTTCCGTGTGGGGAAGAAGCACTGAACACTCAGCCATTACACGGCAGCACCCCTGGGTCTCACAACTCAGCCAGGAATATAGATGCTAAAACACAGGAGAAATGACCCAACAAGACACTGGCAACGCCAGGGGACGGGAGCAGTCCCTTACCCATGGCACACAGGGCTTTGCTGTGAGACACCCAGCTCCTGCCCGGGACACCATCCGTGATCTGCCACGTAACCGCCCATCTCTGCTCCACCACTTGAATTGGCTTCACCGTGGTGGGCACTGCTAGACGTTTGCCACAAAGTACCCAGGTGGAAAGTTCTGGGAAATCCAAGTGCCCTTGTTACAGGCTTATCGTAGTTTAAATGACAGGCAGTAATTTGGGGGTCCAATTGCACTGCTCAGACACGGCTTCTAAGGAGAGATGGCCACATCCAGGGGGGAAGAAAAGCAGCGTGAGTGTGCAGCGCTGTGTCAATGCCCGTCAGGAGCTTTACATGTGGCTGAATAACATGTTCCCCATCTTCTGTGTTTCAGTACTCGGCATAGGCCACGGGAACAAGCTACTCACTGACCTGTACAACTGCCACCTGACCAAGGTAGGTGATGGCTCTGAAGGGCCCCAGAACATCCGAGCGCAACCTCACCCTCGAATCCTGCCCCGGTGCCCCAGGCTGGCCTTGTGGCGGTGATTCTGCTTTAGAGTCTCAAACCCACCAATGCTTTTGAGAGCTTTTCAGGGTCCAGAATTTTGTCCTTCACGTGAGTGTCCACACATGGCTGTATGAGCAGAGGACGCTGCTGTCTTATTGTGCAACACCACCATAGCCTGCGCTTCCTCGCTGCTGCATGGCGGAGTATTGCTATTCAATTGCTTGGTGTATTTCTTTGACTAATTGCACTCTTTGCTCTTCTTCAAGGTTTACACTGTTGGTGGGCTGTTCGGTAAAGCCACTGATGACTTCTCCGACACAGGGAAGCTAGTAGAGAAGACAACATTTGGTAAGAAACTGAACTGATGTATTTTTTTTTAAAAAAAAGGAACACCAAACAAACAGCATGCTAACTGTGAAGCATTTAACCAGGTAAGTTGCACAAAGATGAAAGGTGTGCCTTGCGTGCTTTCTAGTCATTATTTTTACACGCAGCCCACGTGCAATCCAGACATCACAGTCCATGTGTTCTAAATACAACCACAATACGCACAAAGCCAGTATGAGTCCTGATGACAGTGGTTGCTGCTGGATTGGGTGGCGCCCAGATCTCTCCGTAAATCATACATGGAGATAGCGGTTAGAAGCTTTCACTCAATGAAACTCTTCAAACACCCGATAAGAGAAACTGGAGCCAACATCTTGAAATCAATTAAGCAAAATGATTCTTCCCTTTTTAGTCCAGCGCTGTGCTGCTCTGTGCGTTACCATGGCGCAGCCTGGAGCAGTGACTCTGCTCTGCTGAAGCCACCTCTCGGCAGGTCTTGTCAACCCATCTCGATGTGACTGCCTGCCAAAGGGACCGTAATACCCTGATGGCACATTTCAGACTGCTGTCTCTTTCCAGTTTCTGGATGGATAATTGAGAGTTCGTTTCTGCCTTAATATTTGCAGATCATATCACAAGGGAGAAGCTGGAACGGATTCTCGCTGTCATTCAAGGAACAAATCATAAGGCCCTGCTGATGTACGTATCCAGTGGGGAAACATATCTGACCTCATCTGACTGCCATTTGCTGGTCTTTAAAACAAATGAGATGATTTTGTTTGCCATAATCAAGTCTTTAAAGGTTGGAGTGCTAGACAAGAACAGAGAGAAGTTACTCTGAGTGCTCTGTATTCTGGCGAGAGGTTGCAGTTAAGTGTCCTTCTTGTATCCTGAAATCTCCAGCTATTTTAGGACCTATTAGCTACATTAGGACCTACAAAAATATCTTGCAGACGTGACCAAGTACCTCCCTCCCAAACTGTGCTATGCTGACAGTACACGTATCATAGCATTAAAATGTATGCAAAGACTCGTCACAAAGGCAGTTTTAAGAATAAAAATCGCGGTTCTACTTTATTGGGGGTGGAGATATTTTGCATCCCATTGAAAAGAAGTAGTAAGTGTCTGCATTGCTCACTTTTTTTTTCTTATTCCAGGCATTCTAACATTGATATGAAATCACAAGAGGCATACGAGCTGGCTGTCAAAGGGTTGATTCGCCCCATGGGAAAAACCCCTCCGATAATCACAGCAATCCGCTGCCTCCAATTCACACTTCCAGAATTCCAGCTAGGTAGGACCGGTACAAAAACTACTGGGGAAGTCTGAGTGTATATTATGGCAAATAAGTCAGTAAACTTCAGTTTCTTACTCGCAATTTAAGGCAAAATAAGTTGGTGGGAACTTCGGATCAACTTGTAACTGGTAATCCCTGCAGAAAATGTAATGGTTTGTAGTTTCCAAAGCCACAAAAGCATGTCCTCGTTAGATTAACTCTGTAGTGTGGTGCAAAGATTTTTTGGTAGCACAAGATCTGGAGCCATCACAGTACTGAAGCTGCTGCAGTAAATCAAGCCAGCTGTGCACCCAGCTCACAGGTTTTTCCCTGCCAGTTCCACATCTAAGACGGAGGCAATAAAATTTGCAGCATGAACACTATAGGGCAAACATTCTTCCTTATCCTAATATTTCAGTGTAACACATTTCAGTGGGGTTTTTTGTTTTGTTTTAAAAGTGTGATTTGCTTTCCTGCAGCCAGTCTCCCTACTCCTCGCAAAGTATTTGTTTTATTAAAAAGGTATCTCTTCTTATCCCCTTTGAAATACCTAAATATCTACATTACTTTCCTGTACCTATAGGTTTGTTTTCTAAAACATTCACTTTGGGAGGGGCTAGGACACCCTGCAGTATTCCAGACAATCATAATCCACCTGTGCTGTATCTTAAATAGTCTCTTCTACCAAACCAGTTCTTTCGGCATAATGATGTCGGGATTTACAGACCAGGTCTGAGTTTGTGTCAACACTTTGCTGCTTCTGATAGCAATCTCTCTGTCCTTCCAGAAATCCATTGCTTGCATGAGACTCAGCAGTACCTCCGAAAAATAGTTCATGAGATCGGTTTGGAGCTGAAATCATCTGCTGTGTGCACACAAGTGCGAAGAATACGCGATGGTGTTTTCACACTGGATGATGCTCTCCTGAGAACCCAGTGGAACCTGCAGAGTATACAGAATGCAATTTGGGACTGTCAGCTTAAAGTGAAAACAGAGTTAGAGAAAACACTAGGCCATCAGGATAATAGTCGTCTTCATCAGATGGATGCTGAGATGGCCCACGCTGCCGACAGCTGAGTGTGTGCTACAGAGGGAACGTCCACAAGCAATCTCTGTCACACAATAACGCAGCTACATGCTGACAGCGTGATGGACAGCAGAAGGAAAGAGGTTAATTGCAGTTCACTTCCACCCTTTCCTTGGGATGACTTTAATCAGAGAGGCATTTTTTTTTTCCGTGACAGGCTGTATAATTTTTTTTAAAGCATCGCAAACAGTTCATTAACAGGAGTTAGCTGTGCCAAAATTCCTGTTGACTTCGGGAACATTAGGTTGCTAAGGGATATAAAAACCCATCCCCAAATTGTTTAGCAGCAGGAAACAGACAGTGTCTTACAGAGCTGTATTCCCTTGATTGCACGGATTTGTTTGTTCCTTGCAAGTGGCAGCATAACTTATCTACTCCACAGATTTTATTTTCCCTCTGTTGTCCCAGAGTATTTTCTTTCCATTAGTCCTGCTTTCAGACACGTATGAGCTCAAAATCAGACTGAGAGAGGGACGTGCAGGAGAAAACACAGCTTACACAAAGCAATGCAAGGAAATGGTTAGGTTCAGAGTAGGCATGTGTGATGCGGAAAGTGACTTGTAATAGGGACTGATGCATAAGATACAAGAGAAATAAAACTGAAAGTGACCTAAACGGAGAGAGGTTGGGTCGTG
>NW_009649057.1:1146353-1151276 GCF_000708025.1 Charadrius vociferus | reverse complement strand
TTAGAAAAGAGCATGCTGCTTCCCCCCGCGACCCCTCCGAGGAACCAAGGGTGTTTGGGGGTCTGTGCTGTCCTGCTCTGCAGCAGCTCCACGCAGACAGCACGTACTGCCCTTCAGTGAAACTCTGTAAGCTCTGTAACACCATTTGTTCTCTGTTAGCTCATTATAGCTGGGTCTGACTAAGCAGAAATACACTTTCTAAATTTAAATTAAAAATCTGAAGTTACACTTACCATTATTGCACTCAATATTTTTCCAGCTATACCCTTAGCTAGCAAGTTTGGAGATTTATTTATAGAAAGCAGATTTGTTCTATTCCTCTTCTGAATTTGGACAAAGGCCAGCATATTTCATCCTCCAGAGAGATAGCCATTAAGCTACAAGAAGTAACTCTAGGAGCAGCAATAAGAGGGCCTGTGATGAAGTACCTAAGTGGCAGAGTCGAGCCCTGTCCTGAAGTACCCCAGGAGTCATTAAATTAGACCCTGGAATCTTTCCGTTGTTCTGGGTTTCCCTGCTCTGCAACAGAGCAGCCAAAACAGCAGAGGAGCAGAGCTGCCACCATGCGGCACGTCCTTGTGCCAGCTGCAGAGCCGCAGGGACTCCCCAAGGGCAGTTTGCTCTTACCTCAGCTGGGTGCTTCTGTGCGCATTCTTCCTCCACGGACAAGGGACGGGGGTCAAGGGCACCTTCCACAGACAACGGTCCAGTGCTAACTGGAGCATAAACCCATAACCGTGGAAGTGTGAGTTCTGGAGCCAGGCAGAAGACTTGCACGGCTACAGCTGCAAGTTTTAATACTCCTACAGGGAGGAGAAAACATGGACTTCTCAGTCCTTAAATAACCTTCAATAACTTTGTTAACGGAGTATATACTTCATCCCCCGCAGCTTACACCTAACGCAAACTGAAGGAAGTTCTGTACATACTTCCCATTGCAAAAAACATTTCCAGTTGTGTGTGCCAGTGCCAGACTAACATTTTGGTGGGAACACTCCAGGATAAACCAGCTCTTCCACAGAGAAAACACCAGCCAAAATAACAACGTGGGCTTTGAGAACAAAGTTAGCATTTCCCAGTTCTGGCCTTCTTGTGATTTTTTCCTCCCCTTAAAACTACTCCAAAACACGGGATTTTTTCACACTTGTCAAAAGGGGGGTTATGGTGGGGAAGATATACCTGTAACCATACCCAAGACAGTCCAATATTATATGGCCATAATAAATACCTGCCAGAGAAGCACAACTGCACGTTAGCAGAAATTTGCTTGAATGAATAGAATCATGGAATCATCTAGGTTGGAAGGGACCTTTAAGATCATCGACTCCAACCATAAACCTAACACTGCCAAAACCACCACTAAAACACATCCATGTCACAGAATACAGATATTTTGCCTGTCCCCCTGCTTTCGACCCCTCCCCACAGCTTTTGTGGTAAAACAAGATACTTCTTAGCGATGCTTCTGGGCCAGGTCCAGAACTGAGGGCACAGAAACAATTGTCTGTTCTGAGCAGCAGCCTTGTGACCTTTTTTGGGTTTCCAAGCAGTACAAAGAGAGATTCATTTGATTCAAATTTGGAAATAATGAGCAGAATGCAGCATGGGCCTGACCAGAGACCGGGGGGAAACTTACTGGCAAGAAGGTCTTAGAAGTAAAAAAGGGCAGAAGGACATCAAGCTTGAGTGAAAAAGGGACAATAGATCTGCAGTCAGCAGAGCACTTTATCACTTAGAACTGCACGAAGCAGCCAAATTTAGTCTGTACAGTCACCCCCAATCCTAACACCTGACACTGAAACACTCATGCTCTCAACACAATTTTGTGTTTAGGACACCGCTCGTTGTCACGGTGACTCTGCATTTAGAAGAGAAGAAAGGTAATTCGGCACCTACCCATTACTGGGTAGCGCTGCCACACTGTCTCCATTAAGCCCTCAGAAAACATTTAAATAATAGATGTTACAGTTGTCTCGGAATATAGTTTAAAAATTTGTTCCCAGGTTCATGCAATGTTTTATAGGCTCTTAAAGTGAATTACTGAGAAATGTGATAGCTGCTTTATTCAGACTGGACAGTTCAACACAACTTCACATTTTGCCATTTACTACAGAAATGATACAAAACCTCTAGATACCAGAGCAGTTAAGTACAAAAATGCAGAACACCCAGACTTATCCAGATTTGATCATAAAACAAAACATAAAACTTCTTTCCTCCCTAATCCTGAGGGTGTTTTCTTTTCTTTCAAAGCAGCTATTACATTGCACATTCGTATGCCCTCACTTCCTCTACCCATTCAGTATCCAAATAGTCCCTGGATTCATAAAGAAGCAAAAGCTTCATGTGAAGTCTTAACATCAACCTGAATTACGACCTTTCCAATAAAAAACCCAAAAATACTGTTGACCAGGTAGTAGACAAAATTATCCAAAATCCTACATCCCTTTCCCGCAAGCAGTAAACAGTTGATAGATTCAACAACTTTCATGTTCCAAAGCTTCCTAGAAATAATGCTGTTAACCCACACTCTGTTGCAATTCTACGTACATACTTCCGAGGCCACCTTATCTCAGTTCTAAACTGCTATGACACCAAAATATATTGGTCCAGTAACAGTCATTATTGCAGGATGTAACAGTCTTCAGGTTCAATACTAGTCGCTAAGCTCCAGATCGTATTCAGGGTAGAGCTGCTTTGTAGTAACCCCTCGGATAACAGCTAGAAAAGAAAGAAATACCATTGCTTTCATTAAACAAAGATCAGAAGAGTTGTGTTTTCCTCCCAGTAGCCCCTGACTATCCCACAGAACCTCCCATAGCTAAGAAAGCAGTCGAAAGTTTTACAGCTATGCTCCCTCCTTGTCTCAAGACTTTTCTTTTTTTAAGTACATGAAGAGCAAAACTGAGAAAAAATAGCAAGACTTATAAAGATTTGGTAATTCATAACACAGATTAAAATACTGGTAAATAATTGTTATTTCACTTGTTCAGTTCTAAAAACATCCTGAGAAAATAATGACAGAAGCATTTGTGCTTGCACAAGTGATTAGGTCATACAAGCCTAGAACTGAAGAATCTTTTAAACAAGCTCTGCCTTCACGGCATGGTAGCTTCTCTCTCTGTGTCTATATGAAAACATTGGCCAAGAAGTTCTTCAACAGCATTCCCCTTCCTTACCCAGCTTGCCTAGCAGCATCTGTCCAGCATCTTTAATATCATTATACTCATGGAGCAGAGAGATGTGCTTCTCCAATTCCTCCAGGCTGTAGCCTCTGTAACAATAAAGCCAGAAAGGTCAGAAATGACACAGCGGGATTGCTGCTGCTGCTGCATAGCAAGTGCTGCCACTACCGACCAAGCACAGCAAAGATATTTGAGATACCCAAACCTGGCACATCAAAAGCAGAATCTGAAGGCAGCAAGTACAGTTGCTGCAAGTTGTCAATATGAAACCTACAAATGAGCAGATCCTTGTTTTGAGGGTTATTGCCACATCAAGGCTTATAAAAAAAACCCAATCCACCTGGATTCTCAGAATCAAGGAGAAACAGGAATAGGCTGTGGTGAATTCGATTTGTACGCATCTCTAATCTGCAGCTTGGTAAAAAAAAAATTAAGGTGGTCTGTTCATCCTTGAGGATAAAAAAAATCCCAGCTTTTGGAACAGCCTTTATTGTCCTACCATTTTCATTTTACACACTGCACTATCTTAGAAAATATCACTCCTTCACAATGAATAACCTACAGATATTCCCTCTCTTTAAAAATCAAGCCGCAATTTTATCTCAAAACAGTTGCTAATAAGCAGCTGCCACAGTGTGTCATAAGAAACCACAATAAAGCAGTTGCACTACCCTGTGCGTGGCACCCATCAGGCTGAAATGTTCTGCAGGCCACTTGCTTGCCTGGAAAACCCCTCTGTTTCTCAAACACAACCGTTTAACTCACTTGCCTCAGACACAAAACAACCTAATACTTGATCAAGATGGAATAAAAAAGGAAACAGTTTTATCTGGGACCAAATTTGGCAGGTCATAGAAGTCATGATCTCAATTTTAATCCTCACGTGAACAAGCTCTTCTGGTAGCATGACATGTTGTAGTATCATGATGGTTAAAATTATTCGTTCCCAGTTTACATGTAATTACCTCAGCAACATCTGGGCTAAAGTTAAAATTTTCTTACCCATGCTCCTAGTAAAACTTGTTTTGCTTTGCCAAACAAGTCAGAAAGAATTCCCTTTTGTCTTTAACAGGTCCCATAACTCAAAACATCATTGTACTGAACATTGTATCGCACCATGATAAAAATGGCATCATAAGAGGTCAGCTTTTAGCTCTAATTCCTGGACCACATTTTGTTTTAAAAACAAAAGTAACTGAGGCATCACAGTGAACACTGAGAATGCCAAGGACATACTCAGACAATAATTGTGCAATTTCCTGGTCTAGAGCAAGGTCTTTCTGTTTCAGCTCTTCGATTTCGTACTGCAGGGCTTCTCTGTTGGCTCCATTAGGTTGGCAGGACCTCGGAGATGGGATCTGTAGAGCACAGAAGACATTTAACACTAACTCAGCCCTGGATAAGATGCTACAGTGCTGGAGGGCAGAGATCAGAACATAGTCTATGTGTCACTGGATGAAAAAAAAAAAAAAGAAAAGGAAAAAATACTTTCTGGCCAGGGATGGGGGGAAGCTCAGGTAAAATATTTATGTAACATCAGCGCCCTCCATAACATATCTGACAACAGTTTGTAGATTTACAGCATGAAGTGAAAATAAAACAAATAAAAATCACAATTTGGCTATTAAGAGAAGCTCCCAGGACGGCACAGTGCCAAACCGCGGGGCCGACAGTGACTCGGGCAACGAACAACTTCACCTCCCGGTAAAAGCAACCCCCCGCTGGGCCTGGCCGAGCC
>NW_009649057.1:1144945-1146074 GCF_000708025.1 Charadrius vociferus | reverse complement strand
ACCCCCTCAGCCAGGGCTGCCGCCTCCCGCCGCACCGCGGGGCACGCCGGGAGCTGGAGTCCCGGCGCCGCGGCCGCAGAGCACGCCGGGAGTTGTAGTCGCGTCGCCGGCGCAGGGCACGCCGGGAGTTGTAGTTCTCCCCTCACTAGGCCCAGCCGCCCTTCCCGCCCGCAAAAACGCCGGAGGAACAAACTTCCCCCTGCGAAGCTGCAGGTGGGGCAGGACGTAATCATCCCAATTACAGCAACTGAGGCGATGACGACCTGTGCCTTACGAAAAACGCCTCAGAGCCACCCCGGCCCTGGGGCTGCCCCCGGGATGGGGTCTCAGGGAGAGCTCCGGCTCCCCGCGGCGTCACTGGCGCCATTGTTATACTTGTAGGGGAGAAGCTGCTGCCACCGGCTGCCCTGCGTGTCCTGCCTGGAGGAACCCACAACAATTTATTGTCATTGGGTGATAGAATAATTGTCTAAACGACCCCTCCCCAGCCAGGAAGGGAAATCAGGGAAAAAACAAGGAAAGCCAAGGGTTGAGATACAAACAGATTTAATAGAATACAACTAAATAATCAGTAACGCTAAAGACCCAACATAGATCCAGATGCCAGTATAAAATACACAAGGATTATCCTCAGCCCGTTCTATCCGTGGGGAGCTGTGCGCTCCCTGCAGTGACAGCCAATGTGGGAGGAAGGGACGGGCTCAGGGATCCGGCACCGGGGCGAGGAGTTCTTGGGGTCACAGCCATCACGGGGGAGAGAGAGAGAGAGAGAGAGAACTCCTCAGCAAACTTCTAATTTATATTGAATGTGCCATTCCTGGTGTGAAATAATGCTGTTGGGCAGCTTGGGTCAAGTGCCCGGGTCTGCCGCTCCTCATCCCCACACCTGGCGAGCTCAAAAACACGGAGACCTTGAAAACTGCACACCATAACTGACTATAAAGTAAATATTTTCACAAATTCAGACACTAGAGGCTTCTAAAAGTGCAGTTTCCCCAAGCATTAGAAGAGACACTGGTCCCGTGTCACTCAAACCAGGACACCTTCTGAGGCCCCGACCCCAGCCTGGCTGCCCAAGCCCGCTTGCAGCTCCGGGAGCCGGCGCGGAGTGGGGCTCTGTCCCTGAGCC
>NW_009649057.1:1141803-1143871 GCF_000708025.1 Charadrius vociferus | reverse complement strand
GGGGGGTGGGGGGTAGAAGTGGGTAATTTACATATAACTGCCCGGGAGTCCCTGGGTTTGGGTTTAGGTGTTCAATAACATCCATGACAATGCCGGAAGACCTGGCAGGATTCAAGTTACAGCTTATCAGACCAGCTTTTCCTGGGCAAAATGGATATGATTTTAAAATCAGTTGTAGATTGCTTCTCCCGCGAGTTCACAGTTATTACAGTATCTATATTAATGTGTTAGCTGTCTGTCACTTTCCTTCTTAGAATCTTTCACAGAGTAAAAGATGTTACTATCAGGCACTGCTTTTTCCGGATTATGTGTCCTTTATTAATTTTTCCTTATTGCTCTTAGTTATAACCTAAAAAAATACCCAAATATTTCTTCTAATGTCCTTTTAACTGCAGTATGGAGTATCAAATTGTTTCCCAAGAACATCCTTAGCTGTATACAAAAGTTGAACGTTTACAACTCTGAGTCTCTTGTCATAAACCCATTACACCAGTTCTTACTTTAGGCTTCTCTGGACTTGTTTTGATCCCCCCCCAGAGGAACAAATGCTTTGAAGAGCGTTTCTCTTGTCCTTACACTTGACCTGTCCTTCTACCCAGTGGAGGGTTTTGTTGTTTGTTTTTTCTTTTTTTCATATTACACTCATAGAAGGCATGTTCTATTTGGACTTAAGATTATTCTTTTTTTTTTTCGCAGCTGAAGGAATATCAGCAGAAGAATAACCCTGGAGCAACTGCAGGAACCAAGAAAAAACGCAAAACTAAAGAAGGCAGTAGACCCGAGACTCCCACCAATGATGACCAGCAGCCTCCAGAGAATGTGAGTGTCTCATTCTTTCTCAAATCCATTTGTTCTTTGGTTTCCTGAAGAACATGACCAGAGCCAGGAGAGGGTTATGTCGGTGTAATACACAAATGGCGTAGATGCCTGTACTGCCAGTGTACGAAGTGTGCTACGTTAGTTAGCACTACCTCTGCTGGAAGGTGGACGCTCGAGTCAGGGTGTCTGATCATACAGTGCTGTTGCGCAGCCCTGGGTGTGTCCAGAGCTGCTGTTTTGAGGTGCGTGCTCCTAACGAGCTGGAGGGTGCTGGTTTCTTCGGCTGCCTTTGATTGATATTTTTCTCTCTGTCCTTTTCTGAGCCGTTTCTCTTTCCCCTTTTCTTTCGCCTCCTTTAGATTCAGAACATTCTGAAGGTGCTGGTGTCAGACCTTAACCGCTCCAATGGGGTAGCCATACCCTCATTGGACAAGAGGAAGGTGAGGCAGTGCTCGCGTCCCTCGCAGTGACTCGCTCTCCCTACTGCATGCTTTGGGTTCTGTTTACACTGACCTCATTTTTTTTTCGGATGGAGCCTTGTCCTGACGTATCCACCATCAGTTGCTTGAGTTTTGTTGCTGTTTTTATTAACATGAAGCTATTTGTTAACATGCGTTTCCATTGCTCGTAAGTGCTTGTTTCCTTCTGATTTGTGTCAAATTTAACGTGTGAAAAAGTGAACCTTGTCAACAGCTCTCCCTTGAGACAGTTGAGCTTTGAGAAAAACCAGGAATTTGGGGTGAGGCAGTAAACTAACTGAACTGCTGAGGTGAACTGCAGTAGGAAGGGGTAGTGTTTTCTTAGTCTGTATTTCTCCTGTTCTGCGTGTCGTTGCTTTATTTCCTCGAGCCTTGGTTCTGAAGGGCTCATCTCCAGGCAAGCAGCTGCCCTCAGTGAGCTGTCTAGTTATTCCAGCCAACCCATTTTATGACAGGCGATGAAACTTGCACAGGTGATGTACAGTCTGGCAAGTACCATGGGTTTAAATATGTCAAATACTTCAAGTCAAGTGTTTACAGGCTTCCTCGTGTTCCCCAGCTTCTGAAGAGGAGAGGGCAGGAAGTACACCAATAAGCAATAGAAAAGTGTTCAGGAGCAAATGTAAACAAACAACCTTTTTAAAAAATTTATTTCCAGACAGTCAGTTTGTTTAAATAAGGCTCAAATTGTGACAGAAACTCAGGGAAGTAAAATTTTGTAGCCCAGAATTTTCTTGTTCAGTTTTGTTGTACCAAAGCTCTGCTTTTCA
>NW_009649057.1:1121880-1141789 GCF_000708025.1 Charadrius vociferus | reverse complement strand
TGTCTTCTTCCCCTACCATTATTTCAATCTGGTTGTCATAAAGTAACTCATTATTGTATTTACTGCACATCTACGTGTCTCCGGCAATAAATATAACTATAGTAATCACCGGGGGTACCAGACAGATGCAGGGGAACCTGCAAGGTGGAATGGAGTTCACTCAAAATTGCCTTTGTATCCCTTTTCTCCCTTTTTTTTTGTGTGATAATACAGCAGCTGTTCTGCCCAACACACAGAGTGAATAGCAGAAAGTTCCCCCATGTGGACCTTATACGTGTAGGTTGTGTATCAGTAGAACTTGAGTGACATGAAGACTGCAAGCTTTGAGGGTGCTGGATGTGCCAGTCTAGCGTCAGAAAGGATGTTTTGATTGAAGTTCCACTCTTGTCACCGGGACTATTTTCACTTAATACTCCTAAGCTCAGTGTAAGTTAGATCTCAGAGGAAGAGACTTGTTTCACGTTGAAGGGTGGGACAAAGATGGGTGGTCCGTTGCTGTTGCTGAGATGGCATTTGGTCTTGCAGTGAAGACCTGCCTGTGTCTACAGTTTTAGTCCTGTTCTGAAAATGGAGAATTTATTACTTCTATTCATTCTTGTTTTCCCAGTTGTTTTTTTTTTCTCTGCTTCCTTAGCATGGAGGGATATATTGTGATCCAATTGGCTGTTACGGAATTTGTGGATTATTGTGTCTTAGGTTTTATGAATAATTTGAAAACTAATCTTTAATTGCAATACGTAATGAAAGAAAGATTTCTCTTTCCAGTTGCTGTCTTGTAAAAATCCTGAGTCAGGAAAATGCTCTTCAGAAACTCACTTGACGCTAATAGGGCAGAAAAGCTGATCATTAGCATCTGAGCTACTGCTGCCATTGGTGTCTTAATGGGAGGCAGAGCCCTCCCATCTCACCCACTTCAGCTTTCTTGGCTGGGAAACACAGAAAACCCAACAAAATAGGAACCTTTGTGTGAAAGCAAATGGATCCTATATGCAAAGCTGAGCAGAATTACTAACTTTTCATTTAACATTATTAGAACCTCACAACGTGCAATTTCCAGATAAGTGCTTTGCTCCTGAGTTTTTCCAATAAATCCAGCTGTTCAAATAGGTTTTGTTTTTTTTTTTTCCTCTTTTTTTTTTATTTATTTCAAAAATGCTTATTTTGGAGGAAGAAGTTCTTGTGGTTAAGGCACGTTACTGGTTTTGCATCTTGAAACATTAAGCAAAAACAGTGTCTTGATCAGAAAAAAATAAGGAAACATTTTTGAGATGTACCGGGGAAGATATTCCTTCTGTCCATCTGATGTTCTATATTGCTGAGTGTCTGAACCAATAAAGGTAAAGTAACCTGTAGGCGGAGGAAGTAAGGGAATTCCTGACCTTCCTATAAGCACCTAACATATGTTGCTCCTTGAGAGCACAAGTATCTGTCCTGCTAAAAAGAAATTGAGAAAATTCTATTTGTTTCCCTCTGCAGTCTTCCAGCTTAGTGCTTTCATTAAATCTGTCTTCACCATTACTGTATTCTCCTCGCTGCTTGGTTCATGAGTGAAGTGCTGAGCAGGTAAACAGGGAATGCCAAGAGAGAGATTTCTTGTTTCCTGGGAAGTACCAAGAAGGAAGTGACTGCAGTAAGAGGGAGCTCTTTCAGATGGAATAGCAGAGAGCTGCAGTGTATCGGTGGCATTGAATGTTGAAATATTATCTTACTTGCTTTGTAGTGTTGTGAAATGATGACTTACCAGAGCTGGACAATGAAATAAAACAAATTGCCATAAAACATTGGAACACTGCTCTGGGCCTTTATGGGTCTCTGATGCTGTACAAGATAGATGAAATTGTCCAGTTCGATGTGGCTTGGTAGAGGTGTCACCAGATGCTATTCATCCTCCTGCAAAGGCTGGATGAGAACTTGCATTGTGGTCCAAAAATAGCTTTTTGGCCCTTCTCTTTTCTATTTAGATTCTTCTCGTCATGGTATTCATAGCTCCAGCAGGGCCACAGGCGCCTGCTCCCAGCCACGCCGAGTTTGGCCTGTTCATAAATGTCCTGTTTCTAAACTTGTGGTTCATGCCATGCCACAAACTTCTCTGAGTTTTAGATGGAGTTTGACTAACCCAGTTTTCCAGTAGTCACTAACCTATTCTTTTCCATCTTAATTTACATACAGTGATCCGTGTTTTCCCCAGACACATCTTGAAGGTAGTGCTTTTCAAAGCAGAGTGACTGCCATCTGGCTTTGCCCTCGCTTGCTTTTTGGCGAATCCTTTGCAGTAAATCTAGTGGGTGAACTTAGAGTTGGGTGACGTTGTTGCCCCAAGTTACGGAGGCGAGTTTGATTACGGGACACTGGTTCTTCAGGCTGGCTCTGAGAGGGTGCAGGTCTGGGACAGTACGTGTTTGTGGGCTGATGCAGTCACCTGTTTGCTCTGGGGAGAACACAGATTCCCTTCCACATGTTTCTAAATGATTGATTGTTCACCTCTGTCTAGTTTTCACAGGCAGATCACAAGGTGATGTGCTCATGTGTGTGTTCATTCATTTTGCATGAAGGCTGTAATTCCTGTGATGTGTTTTGTGACAGGCATACTTTGACAGTGATGTTGCCACTCGTAATGCTGAACAGCTTGCTACCGATGTCCCTGTGCTATCTAACAGCAACAGTCTTCCTAGTTGTGGTTCTGTTCTGCCTGCTCCTGGGAGCATGCAGCTGACACAGGTTTGTGAATCATCATGAATATTGCCATTGAATCATTGAACATTGGTTAGCGATACCACATTTTTTTTTCTGAGAAAGGTGGTCTTCATAAATATGATACGACTAGTTCAGATTTTCTCCTGTTAAGAATACTACATTCTGCACTCTCCATCTAGTCATCATCTGTCTGTGAGAGCAGAGAGAGTAGTAGCATGCATGTGCCCCTGCGTCTCCCAAAGCTGCTATTTTCCTTCCCCTTCTCTCCTGTTTAATGAGCAGAAAGTGCCCTTAATAAGACAGGTCTCCGGTCAGATCAATCTGCGTTTCCTTTTACTGCTTCAAGATTCAGTCAAAGTTTTTCCCAGCAAAGCATTGATTATACTGATAAGTAGTAAGAGCAGACATAAAGCCTGTAACACTTAAGTTTCGACATTTCAAGAAACCCAGGCTCACACCACTCAGAAATGATGTGTAAGCCAGGGCTGAGTTGGTGGTTTTAAGTTCATCTTTCTTTGGGAAGCAGTAATTACAGGTGCTGTGGAACCTGAGCCTAGATGTAATCAGGGCTTAGTGACACATTCACAAATGTGACTCCCATCTTCTTTTACAGGCTTGTAAATTTTTGTGTTTTAATCCACAGATTCATGAAGCTAAGGATCATAAAAATGCTTTGGATGAGAACAGGTGAGTGTCTGTGTGTGTTTATCAAACAGCTTTGCAACGTGATCCCGAAGTGTCCAACAAATTAAGGTTTTATTCCTCCCCGGTGCTGTTCTGACTGGGGCAGTTCTCTGGAAGAAATTTTCATTGCAAGGTCTTTCTTTGTTCCCAGGTCTATCTCGTCAACAGAAAGTCTCCGCCAGTTGTCTGAACAACTCAATGGCTTGGTTTCTCAGGTACAGCCTCCTTTTGATCCATTTGTCCTATTAATTCTCTTGATGTTTGATGTGGAGCTTTAAGCAGTCAGCTCAAGAAAACATTCTTCAATCTCAGAGGTGTCTGCAGCCATTCCGCTAAACAATACAATATTTAAGCACTGAGAAGCAAAAAATCCTGTTTTAGGAATGTAAAATTTCAGGAGTAGGAAGAAAAGCAGAGTGGGATGAATGAACAGCATGTATTCATGGAAAGATGTATTCTTGATTTAGTGGAAAATAATATTAAGTCAATCTGCATAATTCACATCAGCTTGTCACAGGAGGAGTCTGCATCTATTCTTAGCCAGAAGAGTATGTTTTCTGTGCCTGTGTGTGGTAATTTGAAGTGAAAGGTGCTATAAGAAGTATTATTATGACAGTCGGTTCTTACTTAATAGTGATTTGTTGCCTTGGGAAATAAAACTGACTTACTTGACTGGTTTACTTCTAGTCTACGTCGTATGTGAATGGGGAAAGTGCTGTTTCTTCTACAAATATTAAGGAAATGGAAGTAAGTTGTTCTCAGTCTATAATTTTTTTTTTCTTCTTTCTTATTTGCTAGTGTGGATCACTTATTGGGACTCTGCGCTTACAGCAGTGTTAATGAGACCTAATTGAATGCACAGTTCACATACATCGCTGTCTAGTGTTGTCTTGTGCTGTAATTGGGTAGTTGTGATCAACAGTAGGAGGCAGGTGTCAGAGGTGTTTCCAGTTTGGGGACTGGGGATAATCTGGCTTCCATGGAACTGCAGTTCTTATTTCTCATTCACTTTTATGTCAAAATGAAACCTTGGCAGAAATGGATAAAATATGTTGACGTTCCAGCTGCTTTTGTTGAAACCGTAGATTTTGTTTTGTTTGGAGAATCTGATTGTATCAAACTGTGATAATGATTTGTTTTTCTGTCCTTTTTAATTATTGCTTTTTTCCTCCCCTCCTCCTCTTCTGCTCCTTCCTTTTTCTCCTATCTGCATGTGCCCATCAGACACGTTACCAGGAGCTGGCAGTAGCCCTGGATTCCAGCAATCTAACTAACAAACAGCTCGTTACAAAGATAGAGGAATTGGTAAGAAACAATCCAACCAACCAGTTTGACATTGTCTTTGCTGCTGCTCCGTGCTCTCTGGGTGTCTGCAAGGTTATGGGTTCTCTCCTAGTGCCACAAGGAAGACTGCTTACACAGCACTTTGTAAGGAACAAAATGGGCCGTATGGAAAACCTGTTAAGAGGATCAAAGTCTAAGGCCGCTTGTGAGTGTATTGGAATCTGAGGAATAAGAAACAGAGTTTTGTTTCCATTTAAGTGTGCCCTGTTGATCTTATCATGCTTTCCCTGGATGATAAGCATCCTGATAAAACAGCTATTCCTGGTCGTGGTCTGAATCCTTGAAATAGAGAATCCTGGTGCTGGCAGCAGTGTGAAAACCTCCCTTCTGCAGGTGGTAATGCTGTTCTAAATATATCTGCAGAGTGGGAGCAATAGGTCTAAGAGAGAGCCTGGGGCTGGTTTCTGATCATATCCTCAGCTTCTCTTGGCACGATGAATGAACTGCTTTGTCCTGTGGCCTGCATGGATTCCCGCTGCTGCTTTTGAGCCTTCAGCTTTAACACTGCAAGAAATGCAGCTAAGTGGACTTGTTTCAGTCTGAAAAGAGCCTTTCTTGTGTGAAATACTGTTCCCCATTTTGTTCCTCTCTCAAACTACACTTTTCCCAAAGTTCGGCATTTCCCAGTGTACCCCATGACTCTCTTGTTGTTTTATTTTTGGGTTTGGGTTATTTTTATTCCATTCTGTTTATTTTTGGGTTTTTTTAGCTGGGCTGTAGAGGTACCTGATATAGTGTACTGCCCACCCAGGATTCTCCTTGGTTGCCTGCTTTTCTGTTTGCCTGGAACTATGTAGGGCCTTTGCTGCATTTGTGGTCTTGCCTTTGCTTTTCCTGGTTATGTTGTGCACTGGCGCTGCTGGAATCAAAACCTCTAACTGATCACCCTCCCATCTGCAGTCGTGTTTCAAAATATGTTGAAGTAGTAGTAAAGAAACAGCTTGGGCAATGTCCATTCTTTGGGAAGGGGAAAAAGTACTAATTATGTAGTAACTTTTGAGGCATCTGTGAGAAAACTGCCAGGGGGACAACAGCAGCAAACGGCAAACAGCAGCACAGTTTGTGGCAGCCTGGGGAGACAGCTGCCACTCTCATCTCCTTCACCCCATATCTAAAGACACGCTATGTATGGTCAACAAATCTCCAAATACTTCACCCATAAGATTGAAATTTGCTAGGACAGAATTATCCCTTTTCTTTGCATTTGGCTTCAGCACTGTCTCATACCACCTTTTGTAGAAGCCTGCTAAGTGCAGCTCTGCATGACTTAAAGGCCAGTTGTTAAGTGGGATAAAGGTCTAAGGTCTCAGTTAAAAGAAAAGACTGGGTTTTTTTGTTTGTTTTGTTTTTTGTTTTTTTTTTTTTAAAGCATATTTAGTGATTATCCTAATACACCAGGATTACTACAATAATTTTGTAGATGTGGGATGCAAGTTTAACTGAAGATGGTGGATGCTCAGATATAAACATACAGGAGTTTCAGTAGTGGTATTTGAGAAGAACTACAGTAATATACTGAGCAACTAAAACCATATTGGCATATTTGGTATATTTGTGAATGGAGCCCTGAATCTATTATTTTTAATAGCTAAGAAGAGCTTCCTAGTCTTCTACAGAAAGGATAGTGGAAATTCTGTTTACAGTAATTGGGCATGTATCCTACTTGATTAAAGTGAAAATGTGTTTCAGCAGTTTGAGAGTATTTTCTCTTAATACTGGCATATCACTTTTCTTCCATAGAAACAGCAGAACCAAGAAGCAATGAATCAGCTGGAGAAGGTAAAGTGTGTCCTATTTTTGGATAGACACAGAAAGAGGTATCTGTTTCTCTGAGGAGTAGAACGCATAGTGGACTGTGGCACAGGCATATGTGATCTTGTCTTAGGTTAGATTCAGTTTCATTTGTAGCATAAGGTTGAATATTTTGACTTCATGAATTAGGCCAGGCAGGTAGCATTCTTTTTTTGACAAAAGCTAATATTTAAATGCTCCAGTATTGGAGGAGTGCAGTGGAGGCACGAGATTACAGTTTAAGTCCTTGCCAGTAGTTTGCATTCCAAACACTGTCACGTTTATGCTAGCAGTGATTGCGCTATGCTGTCATTGCCATTCTAGGAGGGATAAATAATGAAGTAGTTCAAATAATGGAAGACTGAAGTATGTCTTTAAAAATACTTGCATCATTTAGATGCTGGAAGTACTACCAATGAATCACTGCTTTTTTAGTTTGACATAAACCAACAAGGGTTAACTATTTACGTTTTTGTGCTGAATAGGCATCATTTGTTTATGCAGGAAAAGAAGGAGTTTGAACAGAAATTCTCTAAAGAGCAAGCGGCACTGCGGGAACAGCTACAGGTAAGGCAGAGCCTCCATTACAGGAATATCACCTGGCTTCTGGAAGCCGTCAGTCCATTCCTTCAGGAAAACTGGCAGTCAGTCAGCCAGACTGAACTTAACTGCAAGAATTATCCTTTTGTGGCAACAGCGATGTTGCAGTTACAAGCAAAGAACTTTTGTGCTGAGCTGATTTTCCTTTCCCAAAGGTTCATATCCAGACTATTGGAATTCTAGTTTCTGAGAAGTCTGAGTTGCAGACAGCCCTTGGACATACTCAGCAAGCTGCACGGCAGAAATCAGGTAATTGACTGTGAGCACTCCAGCTCAAGCTGTTGCTTAAACTGTGGATTTCAAGTCACAGGCATGATAGCTCCTGGCAGCCAGTTCACAACACTCACTGACTCCCTAATGAGCAATACTTGGCACCGTCACTGCTTCTGTCATTGTAGCTGCTCCCAAATTGAAGCATGTTGATCCCATGGCAGTTGGGGTTCTTTTGTGCATCACTGAAGCCTTGTCAGCCCTGTTTGGGCCTAGTGGCTACCCCAGACTGTTCCTTTCTGACTTTATGATTCTTTTAAAACTTTGTTCCTGTTTCTCCACCCTCTCTCACACACATCTGTCATGTTAATGTAGGTTTTACCCAAGTCTTTCATTCTGAACTAGATTTGAGCAATTCTATTAGGAAAAAAACCCCAACCAAACAACATATTGTCTATTGTTCTGCAAAGGAAGTTTCATCATCTCCCTCTAAAATTGAGGAAGGTAGTTAGAGGGAGCTTTACTGCCCAGAGTTGCTAGTGAGTCACCTGTGGAGCCAGGAGTGGAACCAGGTCTACTGATGTACAAAGCTCTGTGCTGCCTTAAGAGCTTGTTGACAAAGTAGAAAGTGCTGTTCAGCCAGTTCCAAAAAGCTTTTTGTGGTCTAGCATCAACTGACTCTGCTCTGACTTGTTCAGGAGAAGTTGAAAACCTGGCTGCTCGTTTACATTCATCTCGCCAGAGGGTATCAGAGCTAGAACGTACTTTGTCCTCCATCTCTATGCAGCAAAAACAGTCAGAGAAGGTAAGAGTCACCTCTGTTTATGCTTAACCAGCAGCTCTGCCTTTGGCTATTTGCGTGTCACTACACTACTGAAAAGTCTGTAGTCCCTTCTTAGAGAAGAGGCAGAAATTAACCTTGTTAATTAACCTTGTAAAGCCCAGTATTCTCTGTGATCAAGGCAAGCTTCATTCAGGTTTCTGTGACCACTAATCATATGGTCCAGTTGCTGTCTTCAGATCTGGCACCTTACTTCATTACTCTTGCCAGCTCCGCACAACAGAAGCCTCACTGAGACCTTGTCCCAGGAGAGTCTCCATCAAACAGACACTTTAGGGTTGATACTAATCCAAAGTTTGCAGAAATAACCTCACGTTCAGTTAGTAGCATCACATTTGAAAAGACTGAGCAGACTTATTCCTGGCAAATTCAGGAGGCTCTAAGCAAACCTGTCCCGAGAACTTTGCCAAAGTTATGACCTCTTCCACTTTAGCTGATCTGCTAAAGGTGAAATGAGTATTTTTTCAAAATCTTATTTGTTTGGCTGAAGTCTGTAGATTAATTAATAATTTCCTTTTTCTCCAGCATAATAAAGAGTTGGTGAAGGAGCGAGACAACCTGAAACTGGAACTGTACAAACAAAGGTGAGTCCATTCTACTTGTTTCTGCAGAGTAACACTACTGTTCTCAGTAGACCCACAAAACATAAAAAGGGGCACAGACCACTTCTCTATTTGGGGGGTTGGATATTCAGTTAAACTGCATTGTAAATTTATGACATGGACATCAGCAGACTTGTTACATCTAGTGATGCCATTTAAATGTTTGTTTGTTTGTTTCAGCAAAAGTAGCGAGGAAATAAAGCAACAGAATTCAGAGCTGTCGGAGAAGGTTCACTCCCTGGTTTCTGCGAACTCAGCTATGAAGTTGGATATGGAGGATTTGCATAAGAAACTGGAAATGGCTGAACTGATGATTCAACAGGTAACCACAGTACTTCTGGGATGTGAGGGTAGATCACACTGATCATTGTAAGACAGTGGGGGCGAGACTTAACTCTTGCTGTTAAAGGAAGGAGCAAAATCCCATCAAAACATCCTCTTAGTAAAGGCTTTCAGTGAGGCCTCTGAGGAACAGCAAGTCTATATTCTAAGGAGTTTGAGCTGTAGATGGAAAGACATTGTGACAATGGCCTGCTGAAAGAATGTTAGACAATACGAGAGGGTGACTGAACATACCAAGTGTGAAAATGCAGTGATTTTTCCTGCTTGTCTCTGTGCAGCATTTTGGTTAGTTGTTGTGCAGTCTCACTGAGAAAACAGTTGAGTAGGAGTGGTCTTTGTACCCACCCTAGCAGAAGAAGGTGAACTGGACAATGGCACCTTGAGGGTCAGCTGGGGAAGGTTGAGAGAAGAACGCCCCAGTTAGACAGGGAGTGCATGAAGCCAGCTGTTAGCAGTTCAGAGCGCGAGCTTGGTGTTAAGGTGAGCCTGTGAGGGAAGAAACTGCTCTTTTTTTTCCCCCCGATACAGTGGCTTAGGTTACCCTTGAAATCAAGCCAACAGCTTCTCTTCTAGGAAAAGTACTGTGACTCAACTGAAGCAGCCTTGCTACTTAGTCCACCGACATGTTCCAGACATTGGCTTTAAATTCCTGACATGTTTGACAACTTTTAAGGTCACAAGCTTTTATGCCATCTGATCTGGCTGTATAATACAGTCTCGGGAAATGCACAGGTTCTGAGCCAAATTATTTGATTAAAGCACATTTTCTTAATTAAAAAAATAGTAAATATAAAATTGGTAGGGAGGAGCTGCCCAATTCAGCCTGTTTCACAGGGCTAGAATCTAAGCTTTTTTCAGTGAACTTCACTGTGAGTTGGAGCACTTTAAAGAACTACAGAAGGTTACAACATGGATCACGTGGCAGGTTACTATCAGAGGAAAGGCTATACAGAAATAGAGTATTAACATTTCACTGTAACTTTTTGATTTTTGTTGGCAGTTCTCAAATCAGGCAGGGAGTCTGGATGCCAACCAGCAGTTGCAGATGGTACTGGAAGAGAAGGCGAGCTTGGAAGCCCAGGTTGCTCAGGTAAGAGGTTGTATGAAATATGATCCAAATCTCAACTTCTGTAAAGAAACTTGTGTGGCAAGTTAATGCAGCCTGAGCTTTGCATTAACACTGGTTTCTTCAAGCTTTATCCCTTAAGCAGTCACTGCCAAATTTATTTAGCCAATACGATTTTCTTTGTGTTTTATTTTTGTTTTGAACAGCTCTCAGAGTCACTTCACCAGCTCCAGGCAGAAAGGGATCAGTATGTAGAGAAACTGAAGGAGGAGCGGAGCATTTGGCAGCAGCGGGTACAGCAGCTCTCTGAGCAGGTAACATCAGGGGCAGTATCACAGCTGCTTTTGACAAACCCAGGCAGGAGTAAGCGCACCATGAACATTGTTTTAACTTTCACTTTCGTGGCCTTGCAGGTCCACACAATGGCAGAGGAGAAGGAGAAGTATATGGCCCAAATTCGAGAGCTGGAAGCTAATGTTACAGAGCTGTTGAGCAAATCAGGTAGAGCTTCCAAAGTGGGGCTTCACACTGCACAGTACCAGCTGGTTAACTCTGGCTCTGCTATGCGGGAACTTCTGCACACGAGGTGCAAGTAGGTCTGATGCTTTGAAGCTGTGAACGCAGCTGAAAGCCTGCTGACCCTGAGAAACCTTTCATCCTAGCAAACAAGTGAACTACTTCAGCTAATTGACCCGCAGACTGTTTATGTCTTTAGTAGCTAATTGACCAGCAGACTGTTTATGTCTTTAGTATTGCTGGCCCAGGAGTTTGGGGAGGCAGGATGCTCTTGCTAGGGCTGTGAGGGAATTAGCAGCACAGCAGGATGCTGTGCTTGGTTTTGGGGTCGTTTTGCTCCTTTGCTGCTCTCAGTGCCCTGCAGTGAGGATTGGGTACTGCAGCTGGCGATACCTTCTGGGTCATAGAGCTGTATAGGTTGGGGTACGCTGTATGTATGTAATAGTGAGGTGTATTACACGGTGACTTAGACCTTTGACTGAGCTGCTTTTGATTCCCTTTCCTCAGCAGTTAAGCCTATGGATGTTGAGCCTTCCTTACCAGCAGGGCCCACAGCAGCTGAGCTGAGTCTGCAGGAAGAGATCCAGCGGCTGCAGCAAGAGAAGGAGGAACTGCATGGGCAGTACCAGGCCCAGGTCCGGGACAACGAGCAGCTGAGCCACCTCAACCGGGAGCAGGAGGAGCGGCTGCTGGAGCTCGAGAAGGCTGTGCAGCGCTACAACGAGGAGTCTGTGGACAGGCAGCAGATCCTGGAGGACATGCAGAGTGACAAGGCTACAATCAGTAGGGCACTGAGCCAAAATCGGGAGCTGAAGGAGCAGCTGGCTGAGCTGCAGAATGGTTTTGTCAAACTGGTATGTCTCTTGTGCATCTTTTCCCACTGCTTCCCTCACTGGTACAATCCTTCCGTAGCACAGATGTAAAAAAACTGGCAGATACATTATCCATCTCTTGTCCTCTGAGGCTATGGATGCTCCATCTTCTGTGATAGATATTGCCATGCCAGGAGGTTCCCTGTAATCCCTTATTCCCTCAGGTGCTCTAGCAGCCGAACCAATACCTTTGTTCAGAGCAGTTTACTTTTCCTTCTCATCCCATGGCAGTCAGGTCATTTCCCCGAGTACTCCTCCTGCCCTTTTACCCTTGAAGATTCCCCTTTTCTCTTCTCTGTATTTGCCCATGAGGAAGAAGTTCTCAGCAGTCTTCTCTCCTGCTGCTGTCATTCTTATCCGTCCTGGAGTTGAATCCTTATTCTTGCTTGCTTCTTCCAATGTAACAGCTTCCCCTTTGGGGCCCTGGCAAACTGACACATGGTCTAGCCGCTGATTTTTTTTTTAGTCCTTTCTGAACTCCTTGTTTTTGAATGTCTCTGGCTGTTTGGGATATTCATACCACCCATCTGCTTTGGAGCCGACAGGCTGTGTGATGTGCCAGGCCTCTTCTTGGCACTGTCCCAGCACTGATTCCCTTGGCTCTTTCCTTGCTCTTCTTCCATCTTCTGAACCTTTCTGTAGGTTATTTACTGCCCTGAACAGTCAATTTATGGCCCTTAGTTACTCCCCAGAATAACACGAGGGATGGCACCCTATTGTATGGGAATGAACATGGTTTATTGAGAGTGTATGTTTATGTTGGTTGGGGCAGTTCCCTTATACGGTGGTATTTGTCTTGCAGACAAATGAAAACATGGAGGTTACAAGCGCCCTACAGTCAGAGCAGCATGTAAAGAAAGAGCTGGCCAAGAGGCTCGGGCAGCTGCAGGAGAACCTGGGGGACCTCAAAGAGACGGTAAGCAACAGCCGGTGGGATGGCAGGGCAGGTACGCAGCGGTTTATGCAAACTGCTGGCAACTTTCCAAACTTTGATGGAAGGATGGAAATTGGTATTGTAATGATCAAGCTGGGAGCCTTCCCCCATCGTCTGCTGTCTGATGTGAGGGACCAGCATGTGGGGGCAGATGGTGGCTGCCTGCGTAGTTCGTGGCTTTGGGGCAATGTTGACAGCTTGGATCATGTCACACGGATCAGCTTTTCTGGCAGAAATGGTTTGATGTGTTGGTTCAATCTTGTTATGTTAGCTGGAACTGAAAACGCAGGAGGCTCGGGGGCTGCAGGAGCAGCGGGACCAGTACTACAGCCACTTACAACAGTACACCGTGGCGTACCAGCAGCTGTCTGCTGAGAAGGAGGAACTGCACAAACAATACTTGCTTCAGACACAGCTTATGGACCGGCTACAGCATGAGGAGGTTCAGGGGAAGGTGACAGTGGAAATGCACCTGAAAGAGCTGCAGCAGACCAAGGTAAAAGGGGCAAGTGGAAAGACAGGAAGAAAAGTGCTTAACTACATTAAGTATTAATTAAGTGAAAGTTTGGACCAGATGATCTTTCGCAGTCCCGTCCAACCTGGGCTGCTCTATTACTCTGTGATTACATCCTGTGCGATACAGGTGAATGATACTCACCTGGAGCAGAAGCACTGCTTGTGTGTGTGTGTGTGTGTGTGGTGCTGTGGCCTGAAGAAGTAGTGACTGTTTCAGTCTGGCTTGCACAGGTTTCAGTGATCTGCTTCTCTCTTGCAGGAAAGTCTGGAAGCTGTAGCGAAGGAAAACAAAGAGCTGCAGGCCCAGATCAGTCAGTTGGCAGCAGACCTGGATGGCAGGATTTTGCACCGACTAGAGGGTGAGTAGCTGCAGCTGGTCTCCAGGGAGGAGGTAGAGCTGGGCTCTCTGGGGTATTGCCTCCTTGTTCACCTTCCTCCTTTTACAGGAGATGGAGTTGAAAGTGAAGCAATGACCGAAGAAATCCCAAAATCTTCATTTGTGATCCCAGAGAAGTTTGAAAGCCATGAAGAAATGGTGAGTCTTAATGGGCTGAAAAGCCTTTGGTTTTAGTTCTAAACAAACATCTAGAAAAGGAGGCAGGTGAAATTGCAGAGAGGTTCCGCTGGGTGCATGGAGTAGGCTATTGGTCAGCTGTGCACCAGCTGAGGTGCAGTAGTGAGGGAGGTGTAGCAGTTCCTTGTGCATAGCAGCAAAAAACCCAAGGCTTCTGCAGCATCCTTGCAAGACAGACTGGAAGTCCAGCAGTGGCTTTAATTGTAAAGACTGGCAGAGTAGCTCTCTTAATTACAATGATGATGATGTTCTCTTTAGTTTGGAAGGCAATTTAGAAATGGTGGTGAATATGTACTAGATTTTTCTGTAAGTACAGTCATAATTGGAAAATACTGTGATCAAACAGATATAATGGGAGCTAGTATTTAACCTGCATATTTGTACTACTCAGAAATAAGAAAAGATGCAGTAGTTGCTGCCTGGTTTAGTTCCAGGACAGTCACTTAGTACTTTGGTTTTGTACCCATAAATAAAATGAGGTAAACTGTTACTCTGTTTGTCCTGAGATGCACCAGTGATCGTGCTTCACACGGAAGAAGCACTAATGTACATACTCTGGAATTCTTCTTAGGTCACTTTCTTGACATCTGCCATGTCCCAAGTGGAGAAGGAGCGAGAAGATATGAGGCAGCAGCTGGCTGCTCAGAAACAGCAGTGCAGAAGCCTCCTCCAGCAAATAGCAGCTCTTAGGCAGGAGCAGCAACATAACGTCACGCTGGGTGGAGGTAAAAACTTTGTGCCGTTTGGGGACTGATACGGAGGCGTGCCTCGGCCAGCTGCACTGGCCTCTGAAACAGATCTACAGGTTTTGTGAGTGCCTCATGTCCAAGGAGGAACTGTAAATTCCACACGTCCCTTGCAGGTTCCACCATGGATACTGTTCCAGTAGAGGTTCATGAGGCTTTGAAAACTGCCATGGAGAAACTACAAGTAAGCAAAGGATCTCATCTTCTTTCAGCCCCGCTGCGCTGCTCAGCTAGAGTTTGATCCAGTGTCATGCTCTCTTACAGCACACACAGACAAATTTCAAGGGAATAAGTAGCAGATTTTCCATAATAATAAGCTACTTCCTAAAAAGCTTATCACTTTTGTCTTAGCACAGGAGAGCTTGCAGCAGTAACTCCCTCCCACCCCCAGACTGTGAGTATAAGGGCCTCATATTGAGCTATGGTCTTTTTGTAAAGAAATAGCTGAAAAACAGACTGAATATCTTCACCCTGCTGGGACGAAGCAGGTGGTCTGCAGTCTTGCAGCTGAATATGACCTGTGCTGTCCCAGCAATGAGAAGGTTAAAAGGCACATTGTTTCATCAGCCCTTCTTCCCAAAATGCAGAGATGCTGTTTTACACCTTCTCTAGCCCTCTCTCTCCTCTCTGTTCATTTTTAGCATCAAATTAGAGACAAGTTGTAAAGGCAGCATGATTTGTTCCCTAAGCTCAGACCAATGCGAATGGAGGGTGTTGTTTTTAACATGGGTATTCTCTGTATGTGAGCAGTTCAGATGATTGATACCAATTTTTGTGTTCAGTCCCGTTTCACAGACCTGATGCGTGAGAAAGCTGATCTGAAGGAACGGCTGGAAGAGTTAGAACATCGCTGCATACAGCTGTCTGGGGAAACAGACACCATTGGTACGTTTAGGCAACACCAGCACGAGCTAAAGCTTGCTCAATGCATTATTTATTTGGGGAACAGAAGCTCCCCAACAGCTTTTGGAGCTGGAGCTCTCCAACTACCAAGCAGTTCATGTCTCCTACTGCTGCCTAACTAGGCTCGATCTCCAGTCCAGGGTTGGATTTGCTGGATCCTCGTGCCACATAGTTCTATGCTCACCCTAAGGCTTGTACCCCAGTCTCGCTAACACTCCTTACGCTTCTCTTGTTATTACAGGGGAGTATATTGCATTATACCAGAGTCAAAGGGCTATCCTCAAGCAGCGACACCAGGAGAAAGAGGAGTACATCAGCAGATTGGCTCAGGATAAGGAAGAGATGAAGGCAAGGAATCTTTTCTGTAGTACCACTCCAAGCAGAGCAGGCCTGGGGAGCACTTGCAGAGTCCAACCCTTCGCATGTTGTTCTTCAGCTAGCTTTAACTTTGAGGTTGCTAATTTTGTGACAGAGGAAGGACTGCAAACTGTAGTGCAGTGTTTGTGTGCGTGTTTCATAGGCTTTCCTTTACTTTGGTGCAGATGAAACTACTGGAACTACAGGATTTAGTGATGCGTCTGGTCAGGGAAAGAAATGAATGGTACAGCAAGTATGTAGCAGCTGCTCAAAACCCAGAGCTGTTAGCAAGCGAAAATGAAAGTGTACTTCCAGTGGAGAGGCGCATTGAACTGAACGCTACTGATGGAGAAGGTAAGCTGCAGCCAGGGCAGGTTCTGTAAAATGAAATAACCTGAGGTCTTGCTGTTGTGCGTGGATGGGAAGTGTTACCTGCCTTGTCTGTGCTCCTTACAGGGTTACGAGAAGTGAGTTTAGCAGATGAAGCAGAACAAGAGGCTGCTGTTCTTCACCAATCCGGTTTCTCCCCTGTTGACAGTAAAGCTGCTCAGCCAAGCCAAGAGGACCCCACAGCAAAACAAATAATGCAGCTTCTCAGAGAAATCCAGAACCCTCAGGAGAGGCTGGGCTCCCTGCTGGAAAACCCTTGCATTCCCTTCTTCTACCGTGCTGATGAGAACGATGAGGTCAAAATCATGGTAGTTTAAGTGGCACTAAATCTTATTTACAGCAATTTTCTATGAGCCTGAAAGGACTTAACTGACTTGTACGTGCCCATACCTCTGCTCAGTGCCCTTGCTCAGAACAGATTCTTAAAGACATCAGGAAAGAGGGATTGCATCACAGGGAACTTGAGCATCAGACCTCATCCTCCCTTTCTCTTTCTTCTGTTACTTGGTGTGCTTGGAGTACAGGCAAACTAATCCTGGGAGGCAGCTGGTGCTGGCACTTCACCTGGGCCAGGTGTGGGCCGGGGGGAAGGGGATTCCATGACTTTGGGCAAAATGACTTAACTTGTCTCAGACTGCTGCCAGCAGCCAGCTTCGCAGCAGTGACCGAGCAGCGGTTCTGATCCATCACTCACGACTGTAATCAGCCTAGTTCCTTCCAGGGCTCCCAAAGTAACTAACTTATTCTGGTAACAAACTCTTTGGACTCTAAACAGGTTGGTTTTGTTTCATACTACGTATCTTAAACTTCCCACTTTCTTCTGCAGCCTGCCTCTTCCAGCTGTATCTGAAACCAGCCTTGTCAGTCTTGAACAGCCAAAAGATGCAGGTTCCTGGGCAGCGCTAGAGCCCCGTTGACTCTCATTGCTAGGGGAAGGGAACAAGGGTTGCCTTTTGAGTCTTTTTGGTTACTTGACAAAGCTTTATGTGATTCTTGGGAGTGGGGTGGAAATGTAACTGCACTTTGAAGGATGATGTGTTTCACTTGTATGTGTCTGAAGGTTTTATTTATTTTAAAAAATGGGAGAAATAAGTAAAAGGAAACCACTTAATAAACATGCTTTGTTTTGAATTTCTGGACTCTAGGGGTTCTAGTTCTCCATCACTTAACTTTCCTCCTCTCCCATTTGCTAAGGAGTGCATTAGATAGGTGGAATCCAAGATCCTCTGCCCCCTGTTTAAGTTCCTGGGACACATCATCAGTGACAGAGGTGTCACCTGGTACTGCCTTGAAGCTGTAGCCCTAATTCTAAGGAGAAAACAAAACATGATGGGAGGAGAGAGTCCCCTGAAGCAGCAGCAAAGCAAATCCCTTGGGTGTGCAAGCAGTGAAGTGAATTGCATGTGGATATCCTACAACTAAATTTGCCTTCCAGGGAAGAACAGCCTGCTCTTAGGAGGGTTAGTTTCAGCAATGAAGCTTTAAGAAAAGCACAGGGGAGGCTTAAGGGACCCAACCGTCATGGCTGTGTGATCCCAACAGTCAAGTTTGGGTCTAGGGCCTGGAGAAGCATGTACCGCCTTCCTATCAAGACAAGAGAGATGCAAGCACAGGAATGCAGTATCAATTTTGGGGTTTGTCAACAAGAAAAAGATAGACCATTTATGTCTTCTGTGCCTGGGTTAGTCAAGCTTTACACCAGCACAGTAGAGAGTGCTTTTCTTCTAATGCCAGCAGCAGATTAAAGTGTGGATTTTTTTTTTTTTAATGGTTCATCTTGATGTTTCCATATACAACTGAAAAAAGCATACACAGAACAACTCGTGCTTTTCTGTGAACCCACCAGGGGAAGATGGAAGCTGTTTTTTTGAACTCCTTTCATTGGAATGGCACTAGTGCTGTCTGTTACTGGCACAACACAGGTGACACAGGCTCCCAAGCTCCTGGCTGCATGGGTTTGTGTACATAGTGTATCTGTGTAAAATGTTGTATATTCCTCAGAGACTTAAGCCTTTTGCAGTGTTTAGCTCTGCTCAGGCTGTTCGTAAATCTGTATCATAATTAATGGGGACAGGGCTGTGATTTAATACAGAACATTATTATAAATTGCATAAATATTTATCGGGTGTTTTACTCGAGTACTGTGAAGGAGACAAGACCAGTGAAGAAGGCCTGCAGTCTGTTGCAGAGGTGACTTAATCCTGTTACAAATTTGCTTTCTGAATAAACTTATTCAGATGGGCACTGACTAGATGTGTTTCTTCTGTTCAGATCACCTTGAAATTTGGCCAGAAAAAAAAAGCAAAGAATTAGTTCTTTATTAGAAACAGCTGCCCTGGTATGGATGCCCTTTTCACTTAGCTTTCATGAATGTTTTCCTGTAGACAGACTGCTGCCAAGCCTGAGACCTTTCTCTGGGCTAGCATTTCACATCCAGACCATCAGATTTTTAGGTTTTGTTTTTTTTTTTTTCACCCTGTTCCCTTTAGGAGTGTTTCCCTAACCCCACCTTTACTTTGAGCAAACTAAGAGCAGGAGTACTGCTTTGAATTGGAGCAACTGAACTACCTCTGCATGTCTGATTTGAGAAGTAGAAAAATGCTTCTTAAAGGCCATAAGCACCAAACAACAGAAAACAGCTGTTATGCTGGAAAGAGGATGCTTTGTTTGAAAAGGCTGTAGCTGAGGGGATACGAGTTTATCTTGCCTGGGCTGGGTAGCCAGGGAAAAAAAAATAGGACAGGGTAGGGCAAGCAATGGTTATTGCCTCAGTTGCATAGAAGCTGCAGTTACAACCCATAAAAACATGCAAGACAGACAGCTAGAACAGACATAGGAAGGAATCACTAGAGATCTAGTCTATTCACTCAACCCATACCACTATTTCCTATGAATAAAATCTTCCAAGGACACTTTTTTAGCTTATTAAAGTCTTACTAGGAAGTACTTAGGAGATTCCACAACCCCGCAGCCAGCTGTAGCAAAGAGCGTGCAGGGGTAAATCAGGCATCAATATTACAGTGATTTGAGTCAGCAACCCCAACGCTCCATCCCTGCGGCAGTAGTGCTGGAGCCCCGTTACACAGGGAGTTAAGGAATCTGTTGCAATCATTGGGATGACAATTCAGGAATTACAGAGAAACATGGTTGTCACTGCGAGAAGCAACAACCGTTATGAGAGACCTGTAGCACTCACTGTTTTGGCATGGAGACAGCAGGTACAAGTTTACCCAGTTTATAGTAGGGGAGGCTAAAAGCTACTTTCACATAGGAGCTGGCCATGTGTGTTAGGCTGTGGTTAGGCTGCTCTTCAGACATGGGCCTAAAAGAGACTGTTTGACAGAGAAACTACAGCTCAACATCCCCTTGCGGTGTTCCACAAATAGCCTAGGCAAAAATACCTTTTTAAGAACCAAGCAATTTTGTGTGCAAAACTCCCACCTTCTCTATGTCCAGTCACTGAAGCACCTCCATGCATTGTCCTTTACAACGGAGAAAGGGAGTTAACTTCCACATCTGACAAAAGCTTTTCATTCTACTGCAGCTCTTGGAGACCACTGTTGATGCAGATCTGTTCCACCTTCCCTATTATTGACAGCACCTGCTTGCATGTATAGCTTTTTAAGCTCTATGGGATGAAAAGATTAGGTTATAATTAAACACAGTTTGAAAATCACCCAGAGAAGAGCAAGAGCAAGAGAGATGGTTTTATTCTAGTCATGGAGACCTTCATTATACAGAAATGATAGTTTATTTCGTCCAATAAACAAGAGTGACAGGTAGATCACAAATTGCATCACAGCTACTACCAGCACTGAGACAGTTCACCCACAAGTCCGGGGTAATACAATAACCCAACTGCACACAGCAGAGAATTTAACAATCAGCTCAAAAACTCAACATCAGGATTTGGTTAACTTTTTGGAT
>NW_009649057.1:1097796-1121824 GCF_000708025.1 Charadrius vociferus | reverse complement strand
GGAAGCACAAATGGCTTTAAACACCTGGACATATATAGATTTTTCATCTTTTATATATATATTTATAGATATTTATAACAGTAAAGATATGTTTCTCATTACTACAATATACTTGTTTAACTCCTTTATGCAGCTGGGAAGAAAAAAAAAACCAAAACAAAACCAAAAACAGTTTCACTACAATCACATCTGATATGTGTGTGTCACAAAATACAAACAAAACAAGCCATGTGTGAGATTCGAGTCAGACCATTCCAGGACAGAACAGCTAAGAGGCAGGCAAAGAGTCTCAGAGGGAGCAGGCCTACATGTCAAATGGTGGTTTTGGGCTCTCCGGGCGGGAGGGACTGGCCTTACCCGGCCGGCTGGAGTTTAGAGACAAGAAAAACAAAGAAAAAAGGAAGAGAGGAAAGGAAGGAAAAGGGGGAGAAGTAGTAAAACAGTAGTTAAAAATACAGAAAGGAACTGGCATCAGAACAATAGAGGATCCACAACAGAAATTAAGAGCAATAGCACTGAAATAAGATAACTTAAAACTGAATCAGGCCCAGTTGAAAACCTGCAACACAGGTGGCTCATTTAGCTCTGGTAGAGATATGACATCCGAGATGTACAGGGTTGATATATTTTTAATTCTCAAGTCTTTTTTTTTTTTAAATACATGTAGCATGAAAAGTAAAAACCAAACCTTAAGATGAATTGCGATCAACAACAGTTACAAGTTTCCCCAAACACGTACCATCCACATGCAAGAAGAAAAGGCTATGGAAGAAGTCACCACAGTACCCAAAAAACACTGAAGGATGTGCTTATTCAAAGCAGAAATATTTTCAACAGAACATTACACAGCAAACTCCCTGAAAACATTTGGTTGTCCGTTTGCAAGGGGGGAGCAGCGTATCTATTCCCCTCTCCCTGCTGGGTTCAGGAAAGTCAGCCAAAAATGAGGATGCAAAACAACTGCTGGCAGGAGCCAGTGCGTCACCAGCAGGATTTCCCCAGCCCTTTGGGGAGCTGAGCGCGAGCAGGTCCGTGTGCTCCCTGCACGCTGAGGTGTGTGCGCTATCTCAGACTTCACTCTAGCAGGACCATGCCGATCCACTGAGTTCCCCCCTTCTTGGTCTCCCTGCCTCACTTTGATATAAGGTTGATTGCACTGTTCCCAACATGAATTTTTGCACCTTAGAAGTCAAACTAATACACAGGACATTTAATCTGTTCCTAACGGTGTCACATGTTTTGACAGTATTTTTCTTCTAAGTCACACTTTTGTCTTCTTAACTACAAGAAAAGAAAATAGCTACAGATCAGTCCTAGGTGCTACAGCTAACTGATGCAGGCAGGACACTTATCCAGGCTAGACCAGGCAGATGAAATAACTGGACGGACAGCCACCACGTGGACTTAAGGATGTCCCTGCGGCTGATCTCGCCAAGGAGCCTGTGTACTTCAGGGATCCATGCCACTGAATGAAGGCTACTCTACGCTCACAAAGCAATACAGGACGCACGAGTGGAGACGAAGAGCTCGATCACTAGGCTAGTGTTTTACGACACACCAGGAAGGGGTGGTGGGAGGCAGAGATGTGGGATGGATGAGAGGAGTGACTGTGGCTGTGGAAGGGAGGGTGGAATGGGGAAGCCGCCAGCACGGCATTCGTCGCCAGCTGTCTACAGCCTCGAGTTATAAATCTAAGAGGGACGGTTCAGCCGGTCGGATTATGGTAGGTCGAGTAGGTGAGGCGGGGCCCCTTCTGCTGTGAAAAAGCAGAAAACAAAAACAAGAGAACACACACTGTGGTTAGCACAGCAATCGCAGTCACAATCACACATGCTTCTCCACCTCGCCTGAGCCAGCAAGAGAATACAACTTGAGGCACAAACTACCAGAGTGCTGCTCCACAAAGGAGACTTACAGGTTTATATGAGGCCTCACACTGACCTTTCTGCACAGCATGGATCACCAGTAAGCAATCTGCTGGACAGCCAGTTTTGCTTTCCCTCTGAAATTTGGAAGTGCAGAGATTTATTGCCAGTGAGTGCACTGGCTCTGGAATGAGAGTCGAGAAGCATGGACAACAGTGAGCTCCTGTATCAAGCACATGACAGTCACACAGCATGGATGGGGTCCTCTGAGACGCGCTGCTGTCAGAGGTTCTTGGCTGGTTTGGAGGAGCACCTTCTCCTGCCCTTGAGGCTACTGCAAGCCTGAGATTCCCTATTCCAATACACGATACTGATCGTGGATATTAAGGGCAAGCTTGCTGCTTTCAGTTCTCTAGTTCTGGTGCTCAGCAAATGCAGCTTCTACTTCAATAACAGGAACTTTGACCTTTGCTACTCCATTCTGCTTCAGCTCTTTTGCTGGTGCTTTAGCTAGGTAAGCGGGCAGCAACTTAAGTGTTTGCCCCCTGCATGGATTAAGTATTCTAGGATATCATTCCTATAAGGGACAGGGGAAAACCAAAATCCCATAAAATACAAGACCCTTGCCATCTCTCTCAGCTCATTATTTGAAAGACAACTTCAGACTCAGACTACAGGATTTAAGACATCTATAAATAATAATAAAAGTATTCTGTAAGTCAGTGAGTCCAATCTATGTTTTTCCTTTAAAGCATGCTCCCTGCAGTGTCTGCAGCCTAAACAGCATCATGATGGTGTATCATTACGATAAGTACATTGTTCAGTACTAAGCCAGAGTAGTTTTGCAGTCCAAACTGCCTGAAATGCAAAGAGTAAACCCAACAGGATGTAGACCAAGTAGAAAAAAAGTATTTACACCAATGATTGCAGAACCAGGTGTCACAGAATCAATGTCTGAACAATTCCACACTGACAAGCTTTAATTTAGATTAGAGAATCAACTGACTGCTGGAAATGAAGGCCCTCCCCCAGCACAGGGGCTGAGGGAAGGCAAGGAAGAGGGGCAGAGGAGGATATTTGCACCAGTACAGTCTTTGAGATAGGGGAGTCTGTTTTGCACTGACTGCAAGTCTATGATCATCATCATGCTGCTACCAGAGGAGCTATACTCCCATAAATTTGGGCAAGCTCCCTCATCTTAGTAAATGAACCAGAGCAACTCCACAATCCTGTTTATTAGACCTCCAGAATTTATTGGTCCGTGTCTATTAAGCCCCAGATCTCAGAACAATTACAAACACTTATTCCTTGCCTTGGGAAATGACAAATAAAAAAAGCTTCAGACAGTAAAACATTTCCAAATGTTATTTCCTTGACTGAAAGTGCCAATGGGGACTGCAAGACCCCATTGCCAGCATGCCAATCAAATTACTGTTCCTGTACAGCAGATAACGATGGGATTGAGCTAACCAGGGAATTGCAACCACCTTGGGAGGATGCTGAAATAATACTATCTCCCAGAAGCAAAGATTGCAATGAGATGTCACAGCTGGGGAATCCATGACCCTGAGCTTTATGACATGTGGGATTTGTGCATTATCCCCAAAGGGTGCTCATGGTGTAAGTGCAGCCATAGTAACCATTTGAGGTCTACTACCATCATTGAGACAGTAATAGCACTTGAATTAAAACCTCACAAAACTTCAGCTCAACCTTTAGTGAGATGCTGTTGCGCTGTCACATGTGTTAGAAGATATTTTTCAGAGAAGCTTGAAGGACTTTTTGCATTTCAGGAGTTCGGACAGGTTGTCCTAACAGCCTCTGTGGATTTACATGAAAAGGATGCTTGAAGTCACCGGACTATATCATGCATTCTGGCAAGAGAGGCCACTTGACCCTACCAGAATAAATAGGGCTGAAAGGAGCACAAATAATTTTCATGTAGATGGGCTACTTTCTTGTAATGTACAATTGATTTTTGCAGACACTTATTTTTCTCAGTACTCAGAGGATTTTACAGGGAGGGGATGTCACTTTTTAAAGTTACAGGTTTTGTCTCCACTCAGGTATTCTGGAGATGCTTGCAGAACCTGCCTGTAAGGTTACAGAAGGCTGAAAACTGTTCCCCAGCACAAAAAAGGGACAGAGAAGTCTCTCGGGCAATATTTACCCCTGAAACGGCACTTCAGTCTCACTACATTGCTAGTCAAGGCCTTTTACATCACCGAAAAGTCACTTTCCTCTGTCAGGACAAGGAACAAAGCTTTGCTCAAGGGGAAGCCTGCGGCAGTCTCCAGTGCATGGCAAGTAAGCCCGGAGTCCTGGCAGGAGCCCAAGCAGACTGGTGACCACTGTCACGTCCATTGAAGTCAGCCTTTCAAGCCATACCCAGAGTAGAACACGGAGCTAATCTTATCTAGAAACCAACAGGCTAATAGAGAGTCCTGCTGATAAGGACCTAACAGAGATGGTAAAACACTACATTTACTCCCTTCAGCTGCAAAAGGTTTGGGGTGGGTTTTTTGGGGTTATTTGGTTTTTGGTATTGTTTTGGTTTTTAATTTTTATTTCCTTGGTGCTCTTTATGCCAGACTAAGAACAGAATGCCCCATAACAGCGAGTCCCAGAATGAGGTACAGACAACAGCAAGCCTCTTTCCTGAGATTGTTCACCAAGATGCATGTTTCTCATCTGTCAGGGATGTCTGCAGTAGGCAGAGTATTGGAGGAAACTGCCAATTGCTCCAACATCTCTGCAGTATGTCATCAGTGAGGAGGGCTGATGGATGACATCCTCAAAGAACAGTGTCAATCACTGAGCAATCACTGCATTGGTTTGATGTGATGTGGCACCTCTCAGCTCTAACTGCAGTTACACACAGCAGTAACAGACAGCACTCCCTGCAAGATGTGGGCTAGCTGTGAACTCCCCTGCCCTGGAACAGGGGCTTGGACTTGCGCTGTTCTCAAGATAGGACTTCAGCACACACTCCTCCAGCTCTCTCTGCCACAACCAGCAGCAAGGGAAGCTACAGGAGCTGCTGCTCCACTCCTCTCAGTCAGACCTTTCACTTCAAGAAACAATATCCAAAGAGAAAGGGAGGAAGGGCCCAGAACACCCACACCTGCCCTGTTCTGCCCTATCTACCCCTTGGTCGACAAGGGCTGGAGGTTCCCAGGAAAGAGTCAGGAGAATTTGCCAGATCTCCCTCTTCACACCCCCACCCTCAGCATTAACAGGACAAAGAAGAGTTGTTGGGCCAGCACAGTACACATGAGCCTGCCCCAACACTTTGCTATATCACTGAACAAGTGCAATGCTGCAAAATGCAGGGAGAGATAGGAAAGGGGAACAGGCAGGAGCTCAGGGCAGTGTGTTTGGGGGGATATGGATCACTAAACACTTCCTCTCACAGGGGCAGAAGGCAGAGGAGAGAAGGCAGTTTGAATGGAAGCAGAAGAGTAACCTAGAAGGTAAAAGGTCAAGTGGAGAACAAGCAAAGGGAGTTCACTTCTAACTATGATGATGGAACATAAGGATAACAGGGAGCATTCAGTGTCAGAGTTACCCTGTGCTCAAACATGGAAGTCCTGACCTTAACCCAAACGCCTCCTGCCTTCCATGAGCACTAGGGACACAGTGAGGATGGGAGCACTCCTCCAGCCAGATACTAGAATATAAGAAGAGGAGTCTGAACTAACAGCTCCCCAAGTCTCTCTTGATCCTAACAGAGCTGATAAACCAAATGAAAACAGAGTTCATTCAGCTGATCTCCCAGTCAGTGTGGATATAAGCCAAATGAAAGACACACACAGTTTAGACCTTGTTGCCAGAGCTCATTCCCCCATCCCACCTCCTCTACCTGGAAGCAGAGAAATAGTCCTCTTGTAACCTTTAAGTCAGGTACTGAGGCTTTCCCAGCTCCTGCAGCTCAAGCAGCTGCTCCATCTCTGACCAGCCAGCTTTTCTGTTCAAGACTCCTCCTTTTATGAGATCCTGGCAGAGGTAGTTCATTGGACAAGGGACTCTGTTACTAATATGAGAACTAGGCAGCAGAGGTGAGCTGCAGAGCAAAGTAATGGAGAATGGGGACACAATGACTCATGCATTGCAGGGAGAGTGCAAAACGTACCGTGGCTGCCAGTCCTCAGGGGTCACTGATAGTGATTCTGAAAGACAACATGAAATCAACATGGCAGTTCAGACAGTTCAAGGCAGAGGCCGCACAGACTGTCAGGAAGGCAGAACAGACACATGCACTTGCACAGACACACATTCGCATGTCACCCTCCAGAACACGGCACGAGCGTGCACTGCTGGGCAGGGCTGCACTCCATCACACAGGACTTCACATACACAATCACACCCCCATCTTTGCAGACATCCAGAACCCTGCTGTGCACAGGGGTGCATTGAAAACCATCTATCTGTTCACACACCTACTGGCCATTGCTCACCCACGCAGCACGTCCACTCTCACATCCAGGCTGACATTCATACCTGCTGAAGCAGCAGTACACCTAGGTCTCAGCACCCACAGCTGGGCACAAGTGGCTTGACGTGTCTCTCACTGAGGATTCCTATCTTCTGACAATATTAAATTCTAGAGTTGAAACAAACAGCTCAGGAAAGGGAGATATAACATGCAGTCCTGAGCACTACCCCAAAAGGGAAGAAGCAGGTGAAGACTTACATTTTGAAGGTCACAAATCATGAGATCAGCAACTCTGACCTCCTGAATAATTAAAGATGTGTGAAGTTACATTTACAGTAATGCTGATCACTTGCATCTTTTTTCTTAGATATACCAAAGATCAGAGAACCCATTAATGCCTTCAGCAGATTTTTCCAATGGTTAAGTCATTCTCACTTAAACTTTCTTATTTCTCCTTTGAGCTTGCCTGAGCTCTTTCACCTGCTGTTTATCAAACTATTTTAGACTGAAGATACTAAATACCTGGAGGAATATCTTCATAGCTTTCTTTCCCAGAGCAAATCCTCCTGCAGAGCTCCAACAGGCATATAGTCCCAATGGAGTCCTTCATTGCACACAGATAAGACCTTATATTGTTTGCAACTTTCAGCTCCCAAAGGCATGTATTTGGCAATACAGACTTTGGCAGTAGGCTGAATAAATGCTAAGTACAGAAGCAGGATGGTAAGTCAGTCTTGTTTTAAGTGTACTTAATTATATGCAGGAAAATCTTCCTGTGCAAAGAAATGGACCATGTGGTGTTTATACGTGAAAGCATGTGTCTATACAATAAAAAAAAAAAAAAAAAAAAAAAGAAGTGGAGCAACAGTTGTCTTTAAGTTTATCATCCATAAAACCAGATGCTCACACAAACTGGAGGCACAAACAAACTGCCAAACTTCTACACCAGCACCAGGGTGCACACACACGCAAAGTACACTCAGCCACCACCATGCACTTCCAGTTCACCACATAACACCAATTCCTACAGCAAAGTCCACTCATGCCATATACAAGAGCTTTGTTCCTCTCACACGCACAATAGTGTAGCTCAGTTAGCAAGGGAAAAGATGGGTGTTAAAAAAGCAACAATGGAGATGGCATTCGTTCACCCATGGCAGAAGGACTCAAGTCCAAGTGCTAGCAGGGAACATTCTTATTCTATATACAGGAGAAGAAGAGAAAGAGTCCCTTGTCATTGGAAATTCTCCATTCATCAGTGAACTCAAATGACAAGCTGGTATCAGGATCCGGAGGAGTCTATGAACAACTGGAAGAATCAGAGAGGGGGATCAGAGAATGAGCATCACTTCACAGCTTCTGGAATTACATTATCAACTCCAGATCAGGGTAGTCAGTAGCATGCAATCCAACCTACAATCTCTCTTTCTAAAGCAAGGGATTGCTTGGTTAAGTATGAAACACTTTCTTCCTCTGCTCCAGTGCTGTTTCCGTACCTCCCCCTAAACCCTTCTACCTCATGCACAAGGCAGAAAAGCCATTAAGGTAGGCTATGACAGATTTCTTCAAAAAAGGCCAATTCATTTCAGCCCATTTGGGGAATCCTATCGTGATGATCAGGTATATAGAATATTTTTCATGAGTGAATAAATGAAACAGTGAAAGAAGAAAGATGGACACAGAAAGAAGCATAAGTATACTAAAAACAAAACCACAAAGTAACAGTACATGGAAAAGCAGGGTCACAAGAAGCAAGAGCCAAAATACACAGCAGAAGCATGCTGACATCCATAGGTGCCACCAGCAGGACCGCAGTCTCTGGGGCAACACTGAGGCATGTATGAACAAGTTACTGTGGGAGCTGCATCAAGGTGCATAGGGAGGACTGGGGCAGAGGCACCAAGAAAGTAAAACCATTTGCACACACCAGAGTCAGAAACTGGCCTATAAACTTTGGACTCATCCATCTCTGGGCTGGATACAGCCTGGCAGAGAACACTGCCCCTCCAAACAGGCAGCACCAAGTATGAGCTGGGGCTCTATCACAGGAGGAAGACTGAACCACCTCCGCCATATACCATCACCACCCATTGACAGGCTGGGGTGTTTCCACAGAAAATTGCAAAGCTTCACACACGTGCCATCAGCATCCACTGGAGAGGTGGTATTTTCCACGAGGGAAGTGTTCCCTCTGGGCATTTTCTGGTTATGTTCATTCTTTAGTCTGCAATTACCTTCTCTTCCTCACAGGGAAACCAAGTACCTAACATAAAAGCATTCCTGGTTCCAGACTACTTCCTAAGTCCTGTTCAGGAAGACATGCTTAGCTGCACAGGGGATAATCCTGTATTACTATGTTGAAGTGTGTTTGAAATGACTGAATAGGAAAGGAATTAAGTTTCCTAATGGGAAAGCAAAGCTGTGTGATTTGAACCCTCTAGACTAGAAAAGTGTTCAATTTCATTACAGAAGCAACAAAAATGCCTAAAATATCCATTTCCCTGCCAGTGATATTGCAATACTCTCCCAGCCAAAAAGCATCTGAACAGCTTAGATAAAGGTCTCTCCAACTCACCTTGAAGAACCCTGGGCCAGGAGAAAAGGGGCAACTTCACACTTTGGAAAGCCCTACACAGAGGGGAACTGCCTTGAAAGGTGTACTGTCACTCCAGTCCTGTGATTTTTCTGGTGACCACTTCCCACTCGGTGAGCAGAGGCACTGGTATGATTGCTTTAATAAAGCCCTCAGGTACAAGGTCTTCTTCCCCCAACCTTTGCACCGAGGTTTGCGCAGAGAAGAGGCTGCCCCTCTGTTCCTTGGCATTGCCTCATCCGTACAATTAAATAATCGGTGGACAATGATGCTCCTGCCTACGGACCCAGTTCAAATAGTCAAAAGACTGTACACACACCATGCACTCCACTCTCCTTCTATGGCCCAGGCAAAGTGCTGTCAGGGCTGCTACCCAAAAACTGGAGATATCCCACCTGTGTGGAGCAGCATTTCAGGACTTACCTGGGAACACCAGGAGGAGCACGATTAGGCCGAGAAGGAACCTGAGGTGGGGGCCCAAAGGGATCAGGAGAGGCACCTGGCCTGGAGGGCACAGGGGGGGCACCACCCAGCGTGGACCCACCAGCAGGAGGTGGCCCAGGAGCCGGACCTCGAGACCCAGGTCTGGCGGGTGGAACAGCGGGAGCTCTCCTCTGTGGTGTGGGGCTGGACGTGGGAGACCTGGCAAACAAACAGAGAAATTCAACTGCAACAACAGGCCTGGGACGCCTCTGTGTCACCATCAGGTCCCCATACGCTGCCTTCAGGGTTTCTTCTTTAGTTTCTGTCACTTTACACACCACCCTTTGGCTTTCAAGGGCCATGCCAGGCTTCAGGATGCCTCCAATGCTCTTTCAGGCCCCACCTAACCTAAGGGTTTAGAAGCCTACGCATCCTCTGTGAAGATGTAGCAGCCCTACATAGCTTTCAAGGCCTGGGAGCCTCCCAACACAAATACCCAGTGCTCTTCATCCACAGGGAGAAGAGGGGAAGGGGAGGACTCCCTGTCTCAGTAGGAGGCCCCAGCTAGCCACTGAAGAGGCATCAGGCAGGTCTGTGGGGCTCTCCCCCTGAGCCTCTGGTACCTGCGTCCAGATGGTACGCTCTGCACCTGCAGCCAAGAGTCGTCCACCGGTGGGGGCATAGGGGTGCTGATGGTGCTGGTGTTGATGTCCCCGATGATGTTGAGGGCCTCTTTCAGGGCATGGTACATGCGCAGCATTTCATCACGTCGCTGGGCTTGCTCTGCCGATTCCTCCATCAGTGTATTTTGGTCACCACAGGAGTACAGGTTTGCCAGCAACTCCGAATGGATAAAGTCCTTGGTCTGTAAAGGAGCACAAAGAGGGAATCAACTTTCGCCATCTTCCCCAAAACACTCCACTCTGTCCCCACCTCTTCCTCCTTCTGAGCTGTATTCAGTTTTTCTTCATTCTTTCTTTCTCCCTCCCCATCTTTCCCCTTTTCTATGTCTCCCCACCTCCATCAACCATAGCATGATAAGTACATTGTTTATCATGAGGTGCATGATTGTCTTCGGCATGAGGTCTCTGATGGTTTTGTTGACAATTGCCATGTAGGAATCCACCAGGTTCCTGATTGTTTCTACTTGTCTCTCCAGCTGAGGGTCCATGGAGTGCATGAAACTGTCTGATCCATTCTCCTCTGCTTCACTGGCCTGCAGAGAAAAAGAGAAAGAGTGGTTCTTCAAATGTAACACAAAATTAGCTTTTCATGAGAGCTAAGAGAAGAAAATAAGGGAACATGCAGGAAGCACGAGCAATAAAACTTAAACTTACATTTTGAGCTGTGATTGTCAATGCACAGCTCAGCTTGTACAGACTTCTCCAGCTCAGATCTGAGGAGTTTTGACAATAAAGCTGCTCTCTTAATACAAAGTTACTACGCAAAGGGTGAAAGGCAACAGGGACTCCTGACTAACACTCACAAGGTATGGCTGTAGTGAATACTCAATGCTGTATTTTTACTTTCAATATTTATAGCTTCCTGAAAGTTTCTTAATTTGAGCCAGGTTTTCCATGCCCAGATTCAGTTTAGACCTGAGAATCATTTAACATAAATTAAACCTCACAGGCTCTCCAACACACTGCATCTTTATCCTCATTATACAAATGAGAAAACAGAACAGAGCAGTGAAACAACTGCTCACCTCAGCTCACAAGTAGACAGAATAACCTAGAAAACCTTCCTGATAATTTTAACTGCAAATTCTACATTGTAAGCCATAATTATCTTTTCTTCCACACTAAGCAGATGAATCTTTGCCCGAAATGCACTGTTTAGCTTTCTGTAAGGTAAAACCTGAACTGTGCTGTTTGACAGCAAGCAGTGGCCAAGGCTCACCCATTTGGGATCAATTTCAAAGCAGCAAAGCATCAAAGACTGCCATCTTTCTCAATGCTTATTTAAAACCCCCTTGACTTTAAAAAGAAAAAAGCTTTCTTTTAAACCATCCCAGTCTGAAGGATTTGCAGCAGCATAGGAAATCGCTTATCATATTTTGTTTCCCAAAACAAATATATGAGAAAGTGCAAATCCTTTTGTTCATTTGAGCTTTTCCTAGGAAGATCTTACGTAACGAAGGAATGCAAGGTCTCAGTGAGAAACAAAGTAAAGGAAGTGGACATCAAACAGGACAACTTAAAAAAATGAGGGTCAAAAACTCCAAAAATTAGATTGCAGCAAGATTCAGAAGTCATACAAAAAGGGAGAAATAAAAAGAAAAAAGGAAGACTCAAACCAAGAACAGAAACAGACAGCAACAATCCAACAGAAGGTACAAAGAGGGAAGAGAAGCAAATGCCTCTCAGGAAACTGTGACAAAAGGAAAAAACAAAAGAGAACTATCCGGTGAGAGCCCCAGGGGGCAACACAGGCAGAGAGGGTCAGACTTACTTTGTCCTTGTCCTGGTAGGCCAGTTTGAGCATATGTGGAAAAAATTAAAACAAAAAGGGACAAAAAATAAAAGACAACTTTTAGTTTGTCTCAGAATTTGGAGAAGTTCCCATACAGCACTGAGCAAGCCAAAGACTAATTCCACTAAAAATACGTAAATACCTAGATTACCCTGGAAAAGGAAGAAGTGAATTGTTTAGCTAAACTGAAAATCAAAATGGGATACACTGCAAAGGAAATTGTATTGTTGGCAACAAAGGGAAATTTACTTACCTACAGTGGCTACCTGTTATTAGTTACATAGGGTTTTGAGACAGTCAACCTAGAGATTAGTGTTCCTATGTCAAACCACTCCATTTGCACACCAACAGGTGGCACATGTCCTTTTTTGCGTATGTGTTTAAGAGGCCCAGTCTGGTCCAAAGCCAATTTGAAGTCATGACACTTAAGGTCCAGTCCCTAATCCTCTTTTCTTTAGTATCACATCAGTTTGTCAGGAAATGCTTTAAGGCAAAAAAGCCACAATCTTCAAGTGTAACAGGAGAGATGAATGCAAGAAGCCTATTAGAAGCAACAAATACAAACAGATAAGCAGCTATCACTTTTCTAATGGGAAAACTATTTATAGCAGCTTCCTCTCACAGAAGAACAGGAAGACTTTGAACAGGAACATATACCACAATTCTCTAGAACACACTTTTAAAGCGGAGCATAATGCTGACAGCAAATGTTGTGGGACAAGGTTAAGGGAAGAGATAAGAGGTCTTGCTAAAGTAGCATATTAAGGTATCTACCAAACAAAAAATTCAAAGAACATTCCTTCCTAATTGGGTGGGAGAAGGAATGGGAGAACAACTACTGAGAAGCCAGGAAGCTCCTAACAAGGCTGTACACTATGTGTTACTGAAAAGGAATGGTGTCTTCGCTCAGCGGACACATACCCCTTAGCAGTCAGGTAGTTAAATGTCCTCCTTATACCGGGAATTTAATGCCCACAAGAGAGCTAGAAGGGTTTATCAAGGCAATCTTTGCCTACTTTATCTCCCCTTTGAAGCTGCAAGTTACTTTATCCCAAGCTTCCTTAGAGAAAGCACCAGGACATACCAAAAACTTAAATTTTTGTTCCAAAATATCTTCAGCTCAGGAAAGAGATGAAACCTTCATGGACTTTTTTTTTTTTTAACATAAGAGGATGCAGCTATCCTTAAGATATATGCTATGTCCCTTCTCACCCCATTATTACAGCTGTAGCTTACCCCAACACGCTCTGGGTATACTCCTGCACGAAGGAAGGAAGCCTTCCAGCTATCCACCTCCTCCTGGGTCTCACAGGCCAGCTCCAGCTGCCGGTAGTCCTTGTAAACATTCCTGAGAGGAAGACAAATATTTTATTCTTCTCTATTGCAAAACAGAGATTTGTCCACATTTGACAAAGATTTCAATGACCAGGGAATCTTTCTGTCACTTTAAGGCAGAGACACTTAGTCCCTTGCTAGTATCCTCATGGTGACCCTGCAGAAGGGAAAGGAAATGAATTTTTTTTATGAGCAAATTTAATTGCCCCCAAATCAGTTGTGTGTTTCCACAGGGCCTGAAAGAGATTCTCTTTTCAATTCTGCTCACTGCTGGACTTCTCCAGCCAACCTGGGTACCTTATCTCCTATAACTTTCCCTATTCACTCACTAAGAACATTGATTATAAATATGTACTCCAGCCACAGCCAGATCCAGGTAACCACACCAATTAGCTGAAGACTAAGGTCACACCACAGGCCATGCGCTGGTGAAGCAAGGAAATGGTACAAATCTGTAAGACCAGAAGGAATGAAGTCATCCATCTCCTTTTTGAAGTCCCCCATCTCCTCCAAAAATGGCTATCCTTAAAGGATACGCAAATCTTTCCTGGACAGCTATCCCAACATGCTCATTTATACTCTGTCCTAATATTACATAAATCCTGTCTCCAGCTTCAGCATCTTGGTGTGTTGAGATGTGAGCATACCTCTGTTCAGTGTTGAAGAGAGCAAAGATGTGCTTGCTGGACATGAACCCCTTCTCAACATCTCGCAGTTTCAGGTTATCCACTGGTAACATATATTTCTTCTCCTTCTCCTGAAAAGGGGATCAGTAACAAGTCACCCACTGCTCCAACGAAGCCTCTACTCTACCAGCAGGAAGGAGTCTGTCAGCAATACAGCCCCCCACATCGCCAGGGAGGCACTCTCAACCCAGGTCCTCCGGTCTCTTAAGTCTGTGAGAAAAGAGGACCTCTAGAAACTAGAGTCTGTCCTTCCTGACTGCTTTTGTGATGTGGCCCAACAACCCTCCCCCATTAACTCCTCCAGGAGCAGGCAGCAGCATCGCACTGTCCCAGTTCCCCAGGTTGTGATCAACATCAAGGTCTCTTTTCTTCCCAGCAAGGCGTCAATCAGCACCAAGACCCCCACCAGCCACTTGACACCCAGAGCAGGTCTGCCTGGGAAAGGGTCCTCATACCTCTGCTCTCAGGGCAGTGTTTATGTGGGGAGACACTGCTGCTAGTCAGAGAGAGGACAAGCAGCCCTCATAGCCCCACCGTCACCACCTCAGTGTTTTACTTTTAATCACTACAAGCCTATACACAGGTTCAAGAAAAGCCAGGCATGTGACAGAGAAGCTGGTTTGACACAGAAGTTATGGACTATATCGACTTAAATTCACCTCTTCAGAAAAGCTGACTTTCTCACTTCATCCTATCACTGTCCTACACTTTATTAGTTACTGCGAACCCTTTTAAAGTATTAATTAAGCAACAATAAATATGCACCAGAAGATCAAAGAGCACATCTGGCTACAATAATACTGGTTACCTGAAGGCCTTGTGTTGAAAAAAAATCAGGTAATTACGCTCATTAATAAAGATCTCATGCTCTGAATTATTAGAAGCTCAAACAACATGGGCAGCTTAACGTCTGGTGAATGTTAAAGACCAGAGTCTGAAATTTCAGGGACCAGACTCAGAGCTTTAAGGGACCCATTCTTTCAGAGTAACTGCACCCACAACCCTCTGGTCTGCTTCTTATGAAACATCTCCAGCTAAACACGGAACAAGGCATCCAAAAACCAACCTCAACATTTTTTGACCCTAGGTATCATTTTTTCAACAAACTTGATCTTAATTTTTATATTTACATTCAGAAACTAAGTCAGAAGTCATTCTCCCTGCTTAGTCTCAAATTTAGATCTACAGCAAATTAAGAGAAGTGAGTTTGGTTTAAGGTCCCCATTTGGAACATCCTGTTCCAGCTGGGTATTATACCCCAACATAACAAGAGAGGGAGCTATCACACTGGTCTCCAAAAGGCAGAATGCAGCTATCCAAGACTGAAATAGAAACAGAGCATACTTTTGTGTGCAAGCATGCGTGTGTGACTGTCCCCTTGTGAGCATCTTGTGTGTTTGTAGACTTTTCTTGCCTGGAAATAACAAAACATGATTGCTGTCAGGGGAAATAAGAATGGAAAACAAAGATGGTCAATGACCAGAGATCTTGAAGAGCTAGCTACAAGACAGGGGCAGGGCAGAGCAGCAGATAAGGATGACAAAGCTGCTGAGGTCAAACACCCAGAGGATGGCAAGTCCAGCCTAACATCCTCTTCAGTTTCAGTTAAATTGACTTGAGTTTGCTAAGGATACCAGACACTACACAGTTCAGACATAACCCAAAGATCAAGCTATACCAGTCCATTACAAAATTTATGCAACAAGAGTATCTCAGAAGCCAGCAGCGAGAAAACAGAAGAGATCACTTGGGTAGCTGCCAAACTCTCCATTCTCTCTTGAAGATGCCAGGCTATGAAAGCAGGAAAGCTCTTCCAAGCAAACTTCCCTGGATTTTTTAATACTGTTGATCAGTCTACATTAGAGGTGGGCAAGCACTTTTGTGATGGGATGTCTGTCACCCATGTACTGGTCTCAGAGCCACACAAAGCACTTCAGGTCCTGTAGGCCACAAACAGCTTCCAACTTGCTATTACTTTAGGTTATTATTACACTGGTTTAGGTTGAACTAGTGACCTAGAAGTGAAGTACACCAACGGCTAAGCCCCTAGGCAAGACAGACTACCCCCACTGCAGTCTCGCTTAACTGGAACTCCTTGCAGACTCTCTGGGCTAGGGAAAAAAAAAAAACAAACCAAAAAACCCCTCACATTAAAGCTGTCTGAGAGAAATCATTCTGCATTAGAACCACATCATTCCATAGAAATTTAGCAATGGAGTCATTCTTCAGGAAAAAGAGTCAAAAGGTAAGGGAATCCCATGTCCCAGATATGGAAACACATGCTCTTTGCCAGAGTTTCGACTTTCACCCCTTCCAAGCTCTTGCATAAATGCTGCCACGTGATCAAGACAACACTATCTCTGCATGCTGATCTTCCCATACACCAGAAGAAAGATGCATATATCTCTCTGCCAGCATAAAACATCAGACCTGTGACTTCGATGTAGCAAGAGGAATCAAATGGAGGACACTGGCACAAGGCAAGAAACCCCCAACCCAGGCACTGCAGGGCAATGCACACTACAACGAGCCCGACACTTCCCATCTCCCCACACCTCCCCCTCCCAGTCCCCCACTTCAGCCCTTCCAGCTTCTCAGTTTTCAACCCAGCCTGTTTTATATCAACACTCTGACTTCATTTCCTGAATGCAGAGACAGGAAAGCGCGGAATGAGCTGCCAAGGGCTGAGCCTCTCAAAACTTTGGCTGAGCCCTCTGCCCATATGTTAGCAATCTGGCAGTATGTGCTGTGGCTGAATAGCATCCTGGCCAAGGGGGGGAAAGGGCTTCTCTCTCTAGCTTTCCAGACTGGGCCGGGGGGGAGGGGGCGGAGAGAAGGAAGGGCCAGCACACATCGAAATGGGAAAGTAGTTTGCGAAATACTATATTCAGATTCCTTAGTCTGATCCCAAGAGACTTATGTTGCTCATATCTCGTCTATAAGAGAAAAAAAAAAATCAGGCAAAACTCCTTCTCAGCAGCAGAGTATATGTTATGTAAAATGTGCATATTGGCTGCAAGTTAATCTGTAGAGCCATGAGGCCAAGGAGAGGGAGTGAAGTGCAGAAGCACTCAGACTGGCTGTACAAAACAGAACATGGATGCTCAGTGTTGGCTAGGGAACGTTGTAGGCACGGTGTTGGCTACCCTAGTCAGGGCTGCTGCTCCCAATGGGACTTACATTGCCTGCATGGAGAACTGCAGAGATGACTGCAAGCTACTTGCACAGGGAGGATAAGTGCCAGAGGATTACTCCCCCGCCCCCAGCATAGCGCAGATACAGCCATATGGCTCTGTACTTTGCATCTACCAAAGAAAGAAAATACACATGGCCAGGAAGGAGACCAGGATCCATTAGCCATTCCAATGGTGGGGTGTGAAGCACAACAGCTGGAGGAAAAAAAAAGGGATGCTGCAGTTGCAGCCTGATGTCACAACATCCTTATCGTGGCTACCCACCTCCTTATGGTAGCTAAATCCTAGAGGTTGGTTTTGGTCAGACAGCGATGGCTTGCACTATCATCTGAATTACTTGTTCCTATCCTGTAGGTAATAGCTTAAAAAGAAGTTCACAAAGTCAGCAGGCAGCAAGCCAGCCTGACTCAAAGCATTTCCTCCATTCAACCTGGCTGCCTCAAGAGCAAGTTAAATTTTCCTACTCTTGGATACATGTGAAATGAAGCTGACAGATGCATGTGTGGGCTCCCCTAAGGTTGGAAATTGGCACTCGCAGCACAAGAAAGCAATTGGCAGAATTATTAGCTCTCAGTTTGCATTTGGAGCACAAATAAACTAATTAAAGGTTTCCCTGTAGCTGTTATGACAAACACCTCCTTTCGCACAGAGACAAGGGTCTGTGGATATGGGAGAAAGAGCATTGCCATTGTTTTATTTGGTGGCCATGTGAAATTCAGGGAAATTCATCTTGCTTAAACCTCTTAATCTCCTTTCCTTCTTGTAAGATGTAAAGCCCTATGGGTAAACAAACCTGCCCCAGGGATGACTGGAGCTTCAGTCAAATAATTTGTTAAACACATGCACAGCATTTTGGGAACTCCTGTAATAAAACTCGACTCAAATGGAAAAACATTAACATCATAATTGATAAGCACACTGCATGAATACATGCACACTACAAGATAATTAGGAAGAAGTCTCTGAAAAACAGTCTGGAGTATTTGAAAGCAAGTTAGTCGACTATTTTAAGTTGAACACACACACCACCCCCCTAGGACATTACCAACTGCTTTTGCTTCTTGTCTTTGCAAAGAAAATGCACATGAGAAGAGCTGAATTTCTGAGTTGCAATTCTTCCAGGGAGCCCTAGTCACTCCACAACATACATGTATCTCTAAAGCATCTTTCCAAAACACAGCCCACCTGCAACACAACTTTTACCCCCAGAGCATAATTTACTGGATACTGCAATCACTGCCTCAAGCTGCAAAGCAGCTGTAATGGCTTGTTTACATCAGAAAGCTGCATTGGTTGAACTTAAACAACACATCCTAAGATTTTAAGCTGATTTAGTTCAAAAGCTCTGTAGACACTAGGCCTGGACTCATGTGATTAATCACAGCCTTTACTGTTGGCTTAGTAAGCACAGCAACGGCAATCAACTCACCTGCACAAAAGTAAAGATTTTTATATACATCAGTTGAAATAATGTGCAGATTTAAACATGCAGCTAAGTGCAACACTAGAAAGCCATCGGGGGTATATGGGAAAGCACAGGCAGAAACTAAGTAGCTTAAAAGAGCCTACAGTGCCCCAAACTCCACTCTCGTGACCTCTCTAAGGTCACAGCAGTGCCCACCAGCCTTTACAAAGGACAAGCACGCGTTTCTTCCTACACCTTTCCCTGTGCCAGGGCAGGGATGAGCCATCCCCAAATATTTGACTTGCTTTGCTAAGGCAAAGTGCAACACACATGCAAAGCATTGCACACCTCCGGAAAAAGGAGAGGTTGGTTACCCTTCCTCAGTGCATGGTTAGAGCCAGAGTGGGAGTTCTGGGTGTTCATATTTTTGGGCACAAATCTTAACCGTCCACCAGCATGCACACATGAGAAGGGGATCCTGGAAGGGAGACATGCAGCATACATAAAGCCCTCTTTATCCTTGCAGCACCAGGGAGAGAGGGAGCAAACCGCACGGGCTAGGGCTAACATCTGGAATTGTTACGTGGGAGCCAAGCGCCACAGAAAGCGACAGCATTCCTCAAGTTTCCATGCGGGGTAGGGAACCTTCCTTTCCCCCGCGCAACCCCATCCGTCAGCCGGTTCGCTTCCTGCCAACCTCCGGCCTTCCCAGCAGCCAGCAAGCTCCTCCCTCGAGTCTAGTTAGCTTTCCACTGCCACGTCAATTGAGGCAGAAGGACAGAAGGGAAGCAAGAAGGGAGGGAGCAAAAACCAGAAGAGGGAGGGAGGTTCAGCAATGCCAGACGTAGTGGGGGGAGAAAAAGAGGGGATGCGGACTGCTCCTGCAGGAGCCAGAGGTGAGCTGCAAAGGCAACTGGCCAAGGTGGGTCAAAGGACCTTTTTGAGGACTGGGAAGCAAAGGCTGGTTCTTTTTGAGCTTTTCTCCGGACCCCAGGCAAAGGGCTGATCTACAGGACAGAACTGGGCAGAAGCAGATGAGGGTGTGTGGGGCCTGGGAATCTTCCCACACAGCTCCATGGGGAAGAAGAGGAGTTGAATGAAGCAACAAGTTCTGCACACCTGGGTGACAGCCAAAACTTCACAGCATTTCCTTCCCAAACAGCAATAATTAATTATTTTTCCCCCCCTCTTTCTAAAAAGGTGCAGCATACCCCAGGTGGAAACCAGGAGGCAGCCCGATACCAGCACTAGAAGAAGAAGGAGCTTAGAAGCTTGCTCCAAATTGGAAACAAGCAGCGAGCAACGTTTCTTCTTCCCAGCTGCCAGAGGAGGATGTTTCTTCAATCAGGACTTGGATTTGCTTTCACCCCATCTCTGCCCCCAAAACCTCATCCCAAAAGCAGGAAGGGGAAAGGACTAATGAGCTGCTGATAGCCGGAGAGCAGATCACAGAGGCTCCACTCCGTCTGCCCAGTGTTCAGACTACCTGTTCAGGACTACGAGATTGTACAGTAGTCTGCACATTGGTTAGGCTGTGCTGGGATACACCACACTGCCAGTGCTGCACGGGGACGGCAACACCTGCACGGCAGAGGGACATGCTTGGAGAGGGTGGGCTGTGGGGATAGCTGCATGCAAAGTTCACTCATCCCTCAACCTGTGAGGATATAACCCTTTGGAGACATGCTTGATGATGACTTTTACCTGCCTCTTCACTAGCCTACTCACAACCCTCTTATTCCTCCTCCATCTCTCTCTCATCCTCCTCTTATTTCTTTCAGCTTCATGCACTTATCCCAGGGGCAGCTGTGTTCAGGATAGCTTGTGTTTCACATGCTAAACTTTGCCATAAAACGCAGATAGACACATGGGCCTGGTGGAGTTATAACTGCACTGTGCTTTGCTACCTGAGAAGGCAGGATCAAGCAGAGAAAGGGGACTGGAGAAAAGGGATTTCACATCGTAAAGAATGCTTGTCATTAATACAAAGAAAAACCCACAAAGGATTGAAAGTTGCAGGTTTGGATACTCTGGAAGTTGTGTTTGCTTTGATGTTTGTCTGGAAAAGAAAGAAGAGAAACAGTGAGTGAAAGCATAAATGAGGATCGATTAAGACTAAGTAAGACATTATCAGTGAGAAAACATGTACTTGTGAAAAAAGATGAGTGAGTGAATGAATGAAAGTGCTCCACAGAGGATGTAAAGAGAAGGAACACGTTCCAGAGAGCACCTGAGCACAGTGTGAAAGTAGGAAAGGAAGAACCTCAGAGCAGAGATGCTCGTATGGTCTTTAAACAAGCTGGATGCAAAAACCTGGCTGCAGCTGGACTCATCACAGCAAGTTTCTGATGATGCACGGGCATCAGAGCAAAGACAAGGATTTCTACCAGCTGAGCTGTGCCTCAAGGACATGGACTGGGGACAGGGGGGGAGAGGGAGGAGTGTATGTGTGTGTAGCGGGGGAACAATCTCAGTATTGATCAATGTATTTATTTTTAAACTAGAATTGGGTACAAGCCATTAACAGGTACAGAATAAACAGCTATCTAGTGACTGTCAGTAAGGTCAAATCTTTCCCAGGACAGGAGAGAGTACCCTTGCACTTCAAGCAAAAGAGAAGGCATGGAGACTGAGAAAGAGCCCAAGCACAACTGATGCAGCAGGAATCAACATGATGCATAAAGAATAAGAAACACTGCCCAAGACACGTGGAACTACCAAAAATGCCTATGCCCACCCCTCCTGTACATACTCAGGACTCAAACACACTGACACTGCGTGCAACACATACTTTCACACAAGCAAACAAGGCCATATTCTTCTCATGTAGTCACCTGTTCTTACAAGCCCCAAATTTCTAGTACATGATTTACCTGACTAAGGACAGAAGGTCCCATCTGTATTGTACAATCACACAAATTCCCAAAGGAAACAGCAGATATATCCATCCACCCAGCTGTGCAAACACTCCAGCACACAGTGGCACACAATCACAGGCACTCCAGCAGAAACAGTCATCCTTGTAGAGCAGAGCACAGGGGTCACCTCCAGCAGGCAGTAAGTTTTACTGATAGGAAGCACTGAGTACAGCGCTCATTGCATTGTGCCTACAAGGTCCTCATCACCAGCAGCTCTAGCCCAGCTCACAGACCGTCTTTTCCAGCAGGTGGGAAAGCCCTGCAGAGAAGTGAGCACTGTGCATTTATTTCATAAGGGATTCAGGCAGAATTACTATTCACATTAAGTTCCTGTATTGTGTCCGCTAGATTATTCGTCCACCAGTTTGCTGGGGGGCTGCGCTGCTGCTCCAGCCCTGGGGACACTGTGGCCTCCCTGGGCAAGGAAGTCTCCTCTATATTGCCCACAGCCAGAGCAGGCTCCTCCTCACCTCTCCCTCCCATTGCTGGCCTGCAGCATAATCCCACAGGGTTCGGGAGGTGCAAGTATCTCAGGAGGGTCTCCAGGTCTTGGGAGGCCGGCTGTCTGTGGGGCCGCTCTCCATGGGGCCAGTGTTTGACTCATTGAAAGGAGACAGGAAGAAAAACAGAGCGCCCAGGAGCACACACACATGCTCTTGGCAGCAAGGCAGAGTGGGGAGCCAACTTTCCACCCCCGCCTGGCCTGCTCTTCCCTTCCCCTCCCATTCCCCAGCACACTCCTTCGGGCCCCTCCAGAGCATCAACAGCCATATATCCCTGCTAACATGTAATGCTGGGCCCTTTAAGACATTATAAGTTTCAGTTCCTTTCTTCAGAGGCAGAGGAAAAACAAGCCAGCACTGCGGAAAGACTGGTATTTCACTAATGGGGTCCAGATGTCTTAATTCGGCAGACTCTGGGTCCTGGCTTGCAAGACAGGGCAGGGAGAAGCTGTGGCCCCACTCCCCCCAGCTCCAGAGATGTTAGTCTAGTCTGCACCCTGACCCCACCGCACGCCTTCTCAGCATGCTCCATCCCCCATCATCACCCACAGCTCCGCCACCAGCATTTCCATCCACACAAGATGGATTCAGCTCCCTCCTGGTTCCCTCTGGATGGCTGCCAGAGCACAGGGGAACTGGGACAAGAGAGCCCAAAGAAGTGCAGGGTGGGGCAGACAAAGCCTCCTCCTTCCTCCCAGAGCTTCAGTAAAAAGATCATGGTGTACCGCCTTTAAAAACACATGAGAACATTTCAGGAGCTGTAGAGGACACAAGTCCTCCTAAACTGGTGGAGGAGAGCTCTGGGACAGACACACAAAAGATAACTGTCTGGCAGAGGACCATGCAGTGCAGAGACCTCCATGCAAAGACTGAGGTTTGGGATGGGAATGCCCATGCTCAAGGCTCCGACTCAACTATGGAGTCCAGGTGGAAGTTGCTGCCTTTCTCCTTCACAACAGCCAGAGATCAAGGAGTTGAACTTGGGAAGGAAGCAAATAAAACCATGCTTCCCTTTCCCCCCTGCTCCCACTCAGCTGAAGACAAAGGCTCCTTTCTCAGAAGCAGCTCAGACCTCAACAGCACTAGTTCTCCTGCGTTTAAGGGACCAAGGCTGGCAGGGAACTGTTTTCATTAGGCAGCTCTACCTCTCACTATGCAGAAGGGAAATGGTGCAGACCTCCAGTTGCTATTGACCCCCATGGTTGCCCTCCCTCAGGAGGAAATGGAGGTCCAACCCCCATCCCAGGCAACTGGAATCTATCAACAGTTTACACATCCCCACTGCAGCCCTCCCTCCCACTCCCCGGGGAAGAACAGGGAATTCTGATCATCGCTGTAGTACAGATGTAGCAGCTGGCTTTGATTAAACTATTCAATGTTTATAACCACTCGACCTGCGTATGCAACCTAGAGGAAAGTGAAGCCTCCCCAAACAACTCTGAATATAGAGGTCAGCAGTCGTATAGCGGAGACACATTGAGTTAGCAAAAGACATTTCAGTGCCTGGCTCTTTAATTAGAAATTTGCTGCCTGCTCATCCATAGCAGCACAGCAGCAGTCTCCATGCAGAAGGTGGTATTTAGAGGCTGATTCATCACTGTAGTTGTCATCATTTCCACCTGCTGGGAGTGAAACAGGCCCACTGATACGAACTAGACAAGAAGCCAGGCCTAGCTGCAGCTCCCACATGCCTCAGAGCACCCGAGGGACACAAACTACAGCAAGGGGCAGAGCGGTTTCTTTATTTGCAATCACAAAGCCCGATCAACTCAGAATGCATGACTATATCGTACCAGGCATTTTTCATCCCTCAGTACATTGAGTGGGGCTAACCCTTTTGATTATGTCCTTACCAAGACCATCTAGCTATTCTTACTCTTTTCAAAGCAATCAGAAAAGACAATTATCTACCTTTGACTTGCACAGGCAGCAACACACTGTTGACAATGATAATTTCAGCTGGGACAATTCTGTCCGCTTATATCATTTCCCACTGAAACAGAAAGACACCACAACCCTATGCCAGAATTCCTAATATTCAAGATTTTCAAGCAAGTCTACAGAGTAGGTCTATGTTCCTACCAGTGATATTCCACACATCACTGTACTTTTGATCAGGAGTACTCTACAATTCAAACTATTTCACAAATAATGTGTTAACTAGCAAGTTCAACAGAGAAACAAAAAAAAGACATT
>NW_009649057.1:1068258-1097783 GCF_000708025.1 Charadrius vociferus | reverse complement strand
GAAGCCCAGAGAGGTTAAGTAATTTACTCCAAGTCAGGACGAGCCAGCACCTGAGCTGCAGCTTTAGGTCCACAGCTCCTATTGCTATGCTCAATGGAGAGCGCTTTTTTTCTTGTGACCAGGAGAGATGCATGAAAACCTCTGCCATACTCCTTCAGGAAACTTGTCATGGCTGACCCACAAATACAAAAAAAGTCCAAATCCTGGAATGAACCCATCATATTCTTGATCACAGCTGCCACAGCAAGACAAATAAAGGTCAAATTCATTCCAAGTGTCTTGTCAGCTTTCTGTGCTGAACCAGGGATTCAAGCACAGATGTTACTCCTTGTGCATCAGAAAAGCCATGTTTCACATCAATTCAGAAATGCTCAGCAGTGCTGAGACCACAGGGGACCTGGCCCAAGGGTAGTTTCAGCTTCTGTCACAAGCTGCAGACAGTACTCAGAATATGCATCTGTAACTGAAGGCCTTGTCCTCATCAGACGCCCAAGACTCAAGTCACAGAGTTGAGCTACTCACCTCATCATCCTTGTACCAGGAGAGGTTCTCTGCTGTCAGGACAAACCAATACTCCTTGGAGCCACCCTTCATGATCCCAATGTTATTGATGGTGAGCCAGCCCTTTCGGATGACCTGAAGGGGTGGAAGCAGTGAGCATTAACAAGGGCCCTAAAAGCCCAGCCTTAGGTGACAGAGGAAAGATCAGAGGGTATCCCTACGCAGAGTAGTATGGAAAGACAAGGAACACCGTGCTCTCTGCTGCTGCCAGAAGAGCCCCCCACTCAACTGGCCAGTGAAGGTCTTTGCCTTGACAGGGCCAGGAATAGTATAAAAAGGACGCAGGAAGGAACCTGGCAGTGCTGTGCATTATACCCTCTGCCAAGAGGAAAGAGATGCAGGAAGAACTGCATCAAGAGTGCCTCAGACACTGGCACAACCTACAAGCATCAGATCACAGCAACGCACCCAGAAAAGGCCATGCCTAGAGAAAACCTGGACACCAGCACACCTTTCAGCACACTACACGTGCAGAGTGCTTCACCCAACTCAGGGGTGGGGGGAACCAGTTCAAGGAGATGGGCAAGCAACCCAGAAAGAATTGAGTTTAGTAAAAAGGAGACACTAGGTATAACAGAACAAAATGGTGCATCTGGAATTAGTACCCTGGCCTTCAGCATACCCAGGTATTTCAGCAGTCATATTGATTTAGGGTAAAACAAGTTCCTTTAATTTTAGTCTATAACGAAGTCAGGCTATTAGTCTCTAGGGAACTCCAGTTCACTAAGTGGTGATTTAGAGCCTCACACATGCAGTAATCAAATGTAAGTATGCGTCAGCTTAAAAGCATTAGTTTATGTATGTGTTACTGCAATGTTAACACCCAAAAATCCGCATGCATTGTGTGTGTACCTTGTTGTCTGGATGTACTTGCTGAAAACGACCTGGCATTGAAAAACCATGTGACTGCACTGCATATTAGCAAGTTGTACTGTGTGAGCAGCCTACCATAGAGGTACACAATCCTTTTAATTGTCAATTTATCCTCTAAAGATAAATGTAGGAGCACCGGATCTTCGTCTCATGTCTACTGTTAAGCTCAAGAGAGTCCTATTCTCTCTGCGGGCAGGAGGGGGCAGTGAAACAGAACCACACATCCTTGGATTACTGCTTTTTATCTCCACCCACTCACAAGATGTACCAGCAGTTCTGAATTTTTCCTCAAAATGCTACCTTCTCACCTCATTTCTGCTTCACCTGTGTCTAGTGCCAGCTGCCCTCCTCTCCCCATTCAGCAGCAGAGGGAATAATTTGTCTATGCACTGTTCCTGCCTTCCCAGATGCAACATTAATGTTCATTAGCACACCCTGCTGAGTGGGCTTCTACTCACCAGGATCTCATCCTGCAAAGGGGAACCATAGCAACAGCAGCAGAGCAGAGAGCAGGAGAGGAGCAAAGAGAGGAGAGATTGTTACTAGGAAAGCTGGAGCAGGAGAAGAGAGGCTCAAAAATAAAATAAAATAAATTGGAAGCTGGTATCAAGTCTTTTACCCCAGGCGTTAACAAAAGCAACCCCCATCCCAAAATAAAGTCTGCTAACAGGAAAGCCAAAGCGCTTTACAGGTAGATCCAAAGTTTGCCCTTTGCACTCTTTTACACTCAGCTCTTCTGTAAGGTATACGGCAGAGGATGGGGTTCCCCTACAGTTGCTCTGAGATCCCACAAAATGGATGGTTGGCCAATCCAACCTGCTGACCTACCTGCCTGCCTGCAGTACTGAAATAGTCTGCATGTTCATGTGCAGGGAAAGGTGGTAAAACATGTTATAAAGAGGATGGATGTCAGCAGTGAATGTCTTTTTCAAAGACAAAGCAAAACCACTTGCTTCCATTCACTATGAAGCTGCTTGTAAGACTGCTTAGTTCTACCAGATCTTCTAAGCCTACATAGCCTTTCCATGTCCCCAGCAAATCTGGGAGAAAGTGTCATTAGCCCCTTTTTAATTGTATGTACACTTCTTACAGTTCCTGAAGGAGTAAGGGAACTCCTCTCCATCCCTGTCTTCTCCCATGGGTGTGTTCTCATACATAGCCAGTGCAATCACGGCTATAATCACCCTTTGTCTCCCTGTACAGAGGTTTAAGTATTTCCAGTGACATTTTCCAGGGGAGCCCATGAACTCTCTTGAAATCCCTTTCCAGAAAGTACATACCACTGATGGGAAAGGCAACTAGAAAAGACAATTCTGTACTGTAACAGTTCAGACTTGGTGTTCTATACTACTCACCTCATCAGAAGAGTTAGCACAGCTAGTGAAGGGGCTGAACAAACAGGGATTTACACATTATTAGGGATTTCTACCAGAAAAGCAAGAGTAGATCTTGATTATCAAGCATCCATTTCCCTCTACACTGCTTTCCCTCTACAACACTTTCCCTCCATTGCTGCAACATGCTCAGTTCTTCCTGACTGCAGCAAGCCTAAAACACTATCCTCCAGGTTTGAACAGAGTTTGATGAGTTAAAAAAAAAAAACAAAAACAAAAACAAGCCACCACCAACTTAGAGCACTGCTGCGTCCAGTCCAGTACTTGTCCACCTGGTAGTTTCCAGGTAGCAAACATGTCCTTCTTGCAGCAGTGAAGGAGATGGAACTTGGCCTACCTGGTTGCCAGCTGCCTTCTTCTTGCTCATCTGGCTGCTCCTCTGCTGAGCACTGCAAACAACAGCAGAGACATTCAAAACCCCTCAAGCTCTTCTTGATCACCTGAATCCTGTTCCCATCAGATAGCTGCTACAGCAAGTTCATGCCCCTCACCACTGGCTTCCAAGCCCTAATAACCCAATATATTTCCATCTGTTCTCTCAGCCTGGTCTACTCATCTTCTTGCTCCCACCTGAACCACACTTGGGTCACTAACCCTTCACAGCTTCTGCTTTCCACCTCCCAACACAACCCTAATACTTTAACTCCCTCTTCTACGCATCCCTATTTTCCTCCCCAGCCTTGTAATACAGAGCCACTGAAAAACACGCAATACTGAGAGCTGAACCATGCTTTGGGACCACAGCATCTGCACCAGGGCCTTTGCAACCCATTTACTGGAGCACCTATAGGACAGAGCCACAGAAAACACATGCAGAGAAGAAGAGGCAATAGGATGTGGGTGCTTACTTGGCAAAGCCAATGAAATCCTCATGGTTTGTGTTCATGTAAGCCAGCTCAATGTCTATTAGAAGCATGACCTGCCAAACAGAAGCACAGATAGAGCAAAACAGACATTAGTGATTGACGCTGCTAACAGTCAAGGGCAGACAGAGCCCTGTACATTGTTCAGCTGAGCAGCACTCTGCAGCCAGAAGCACCTTGGCTCAGGCCACTCTAGCTGAGACTGTCCCTTCGAGGGTGTCCCCCACCCCACCCAACCTCCACTCTTACACGCGCTCCTGACCCCTTACCTGATCTTTGGTCCTGCCTTCTCTCTCACGGATGTGAGTAGTAACAATCCGCTCCATCTCCTCACGCAGATGAGGGTACTGGCTGAGCTGCGAGAGAGAGAAAACACGTGCACATGGGAAAGGGAGGCATAAAGGGGGGAGTAGCCCCCCACATGTATGCATGCACACATACACCCCGCAGTCAGATATTTTCAAGGGAAGTTTTAGAAAGCTGGACTTGCAGACAGATTTATCCAAGTTCCTGGAGGTCTGCTGGGGGAAAAGTTCGTTCCCTCTTGCTTTGGGCTTCAGAGTAAAGCCCTTTTCATCCTTGCTGCAACCATTCTGCCTCACCGGAGACCTGCTCCAAACCCACCACATTCTTCCTGGCATGAGGCTCCTGACAAACCCCAGATGTAAACATACTGCTTATTGCCTGTTGGGTTTTTCCCATTAAAGTGGACAATTTCCCTAGATGTTCAGCATCTCACTGTAGTAGGCTAAGTAGATGAATGGCCTGTTGCTACAACCTGCTAAGTCCTATGGGAAGTCTCCCTGGGAAGTGAAGCGGATTTCAATCTCCATTTGCTGAAGCACTAAGTAAAAGCATCTGGCACTCTCCATCAACTTCTGCAAGCAGAAACAGAGGATCTGACCAACTCAAGGGGACATCTTCAAGAAACACTGTGCTCTGGGCATCCAGCTGCTTCTACCTGCACTCTGCCTGCGTTGGGACAGGATTACGTAGTTGAGGTCTATTATTCGCATAACGCCTACACCACACTTTTTGCCACGTTAAGGAGGGAATCCTTGCCTGCCCAGACAGAGAAGTAGAAGGACTTCACTAGCTGTGGTTCAAAAGAAGAATATCTACAGAGATCATACATGAGAAACCCTTCCAAAATGAGCACCCTTAAAGCTCTGAGTTTCACACAGAACCAACCTACTCGCCTGGATTCATAAGCCTACAGTGATTTCAATAGCAATGAAAATCCTCCAGACCCAGGATCTAGCCCTTTCTTCCCCACTTTCCCTATCCCCCGTGAAATAACTACCCTCTTTTTTAATATTACCTCCAATTTGACTATAATGTCAAGCAGCATTTCCTGATCGAGTCTTTTATTCCCTCAAGGGGGTGTATAAAAAAAGAAGTCTCATTTGCCTATGATCTGTATCGCATTTGTTTTGTTCCTCCAATTTACACAAGAGATGCTTCTTAAACTGGTTTGGCCTTTTGTTCTGTATACATAAGCAATTATAACACGCTAGAAGGAACTGGCTCAAAGTGTGCAGCATCACTACCGGAAGCCAGATCCTATTCTAACCAGCAGCAATATTCCTAACATCTGACTACAAATAGTCTCAAACTCTTTCAGCACCCTTGCAGTCAAGCAAGTTGCAATAGCCTGGAACTGAAATTGAGGACTAGCTTTGACACCGCCTATTTTCAAATGTGTGACTTGTTTTGAATGCCAGTGACCCTACATAGGCAGGAAAAAATACACAAGTGGAATTAGTGTTTCCCACCACCACTTTGTCTTGAAAGTACAAACTGGGTGTTTTCCATGATCTTTATGGTTCAGGCAGCTGGTTGCTTCAGAGACACACAGGCAAAGCTTCCTGTTTCCTTTGGGGGGTTGGCAAAGGATAGATGGGCAAGTTATGTCAAACAGAAAAACAGGAAGTTGGAAAACCTCTAAGCAAGTCTCAGCTTCTTTGCTTCAAATTAAAAAAAAAAACACACAACAAAACCAGTCAAACATCAAACAAAAAAACACATCAAACCTCCCATCACCACCCCACTCCCAACCAGTATAAATGCACACAAAGTGCAAAATAAGTTGTGGTTTGTTCAGAACCCAGGTAATCCAGCAACATTCATGTACAAAAATAAATTGACAGCATCAGTCCCCATGCGGGAGCTTCCAACCCCAAGCATGCACAGGAGAAGCAAGGGTCAGCAGGGAAAAAGGACACAGATAAGCCACAGAATGTCACACCACCAAGGAACATGCAATAGGGCATACAGGGGCAAGGAGTTATCACTAGCAGTACAAACAGCACCCAGAAATGCCATGACTCTGAAAGACAGGAGAGCAGGCGACCCTTCAAGGGGTTAAGTCTGTCAGCCTGGGATCATGTCCCAGCTCAAGTGGGTTTTCAATCCTGTTTTAGCCTGTTTAATCAAAATGTAAGCTCACAGCCCTCTAAAAACCAATTTGTCCCAATGTTCCTTAGTTCCCCTCTTGGCAGATTCCAGGAGTCCTTGCCAGCACACCAAAGATCAACTTTTAGCTGAAGCATTGCTGACTTGCAAGACCTTCCTGCACTTGTGAGATGCTGCAGTGCAGTCTGGCACAGTAGGTTCCTGCTTTTGGAAAAACACTAGCTAGAACACTATCCTCCTAAGTGTAAGGGCTTGCATGCTTACACCAGCTTTCTGTTGACTTTGGAGCTACTCTCCATTTAACCAACTGGAAGCAGCTCAGGATCAGGCCAGTCAGAACAGCTATTAACAGCTACCTTCCCTTCAGCCCTCAACTTTGTCTAATAGTCAAGAGACCGCAAACCTCTTTTCACACAGGAAAGCTGTACTTCTGTACCACACAAACAGATGGGTTTGCCTTCTTCTGTGTTCTTTATTAATAGTCTCATATTATTCCATCTATGCAGCTTTATCTCCTGCACATACAAAGACTTTTTCACCGTCTGGGGTGAAATGACATAATTGTGACAGCACACAAACAGTAACACACAATGGTTTGGGACAGCAACAAACCAAGGCTACAGGACTGTTAAGCTAATTCAAGAGGTGTTAGCCCAAGTGGACTTCCTTTCAAGAAGCCTTGAAGGACTTCTGGTAAGTTTAACAGTTTGGTTTTGTCATCAGAAATGCAGCATCAGTCCACAAAACAGCAGGCTGGGTATTACCTTACAATTAGCATCAGTCCTAAAGTAGCCTTTTCCAGATGCTTCCCCTAATAGCACATGCTCTTGTCCACGTCAAGCAGTTAGGGCTGTAACATGCAAGATAAAAATTGCAAAGTAACCAATGCCCTTGTGCTGTTACTACTTTATGCCATCAGAACCCAATCTCAGGCTGGCTGCTATCCTAAAATGGTCTACAGCAATTACCTTCTACTCTTTCAGAGGGAAATACAGGCAGGATTAACCTTCTCATTACATGTAGATATTTGACTTTAAGCATTACTAAAACCTTCCTTTTATTTTCCAGAATATTGCTACATATTTTCATTCAGGCAGTTATTTCACATCTTAACATCTGCCTCCCTGGTCTCTCTGGCTTTTATTACAGCCATTAGTCTCCTACACTGTCACTGCTACCATCACCTTCCGTACAGGCTATACCTTGGTTGCGTCACCTTGGAATATCCTCATGGGGTCCTCCACCACATCACAGATTAAAATCCACAGAGCAAGTGGGTGTCCACCCACTCTAATGGCAGGATCCAATAGAGAAACTGGAATTCAACACCCCTGGGGTTTTCACAATCTTTCTCCTTTCCCACCCAGAGCAAACATCTCCAGCCAAATACAGAAAACAGTTACCAAACTCACAAAAAAATCCCAAGCAAACCACCAACAAGAGAAGCAGGCTGGAAAGGAGTTACTCTGTCTCACCACATCAGCTCCCACAATCCATCAACAGCAGGACTCCGAAAGAAATGGAACGGGCAGAGCTCGGGGCATGTCAAAGATGTCTCCTTAACAGAGGCAGAGGGAGCTCTGTATTCCTAATCAGACCTTACTAGCTCTGCTCTTGCCTTCACTCTGAACTCTTATCAACTCTTATCTTCCCTTTCTTCCCAATTTAGGTGTATATGTTGGTGAGTATGGCTGTAACCCTGGAAGAAGGGAACGGTAATTTTCAAGTCTTAAAATAACCCATGGAACACCCCTTTTCAACTCAGATTCCAGAACATACTCCTGTTGTGCCACAGACACATTTCTGGCCCCTCACTGCTAAGTTTAACACTAATTGCCACATCTGCCTTTTTTTTTTTTAAAGGAGGCATGTGGTGCCCCCTCCTGGAGGAAACCAGCCTGGGAAACAAACCCACTCCTGCCCCAGCCCCTAAGCAGTATTTGACATCCACCATGTCACTCAGGACAGTTTCCCTCTCCACCTGCCGCTGCCCTCTGCTAGCCTAAGGCTTCACAGCACACAAAGACAAGTATCCACACTACCTCCCACTGAGCATAGTCCATGGAGCGATCAGCAGGAGAATGATGCAGAGGGTGTAATGCCTGGAAAAAGCTTTACCCTAAACCTTTTGGGACAGCAATTCCGTTGACTCCAAATACCTCTTGCAGAACATCTTGTACCTCAAACTTTTAATTGTCTGTTGTTTTGTATACGCTACTGCTCAACATAGCGCTGCAGACAAGATGAAACCTGCAGACCACTCATGCCGTGGGGATGAGATCTTTTTCTAGGGTATCTGGATTTTAAGGGGATCCCAGAAAAAACAAGCAAGAAGTTCCAAACGCACAGAGGCACAGCAGATGGGGCTTGCAGAAAAGTTGGATCCACGCTGAGGTGAGCGCCACTGAGCCAGGCAGAGGAAAAGGGTATGCTACAGTAACCCACTGGATCCCAGCTGACTGCTCAGCTAAAGAGCCATCAGTTGACGCCCCCTTCTCCTGGCCTGCTTTTAAACAGCTCTTATGCCTGCAGGTTGCTGCTCTCCTTTGGAAACATCTTTATATCCATTTTATCTTACTAAGTTTGCTGGAGTTCCTGGTGTGTGCGTGGAGAAACAGCATGGAAGTGTGTGGGAATGGGGTGGGTGTTGACCTTTCTTCACATTTTTTGTTTCTTTACCTTTTCGCTACACTTTCTGATGGTGGATGTGAGCTCACTCACTACCATATCCACACACTTCAGACTCGGCTCCTTCAACTTCTGCACCTGCTTTTTCACTATGGCTTCAAAAGCGAGGTCAGGCGTGAAGAGACCCGTTCTGCATGGCAGGGGCAGGGTGGGAGGAAGCAACGAGGAAGAAGAAAGCAAAGCAGAGAAATAGCAGGAAGGAGGAGGAAAGAGAAGGAAGGAAAAGGGAAAAGAAGAGAAAACACAAGGCAAAATGAGAAGTGAGATTTTGGTTCATTCCATTAGTTTATTGAACCAGGTGAGCATTGCTATGGGGCCTGTGCACTGCCAAGTATCAGGAGAGTCTACAGGCAAATGGAAGTGGCAAAGGGGAATGAGGTAGGAGCAGCCGGGCCAGTGAGATGGTGAGCTATCAAGAGCAAGATGAATGGATGGAACCCCCCAGGGATCAAGTGATCTCTTCCTGAAGAAAAGCTTCTTTAGATTTTTAAGACAAAGCTGCTTGCCACAGTGAGCCTCTGCCTCTCTTCCTAGAGGCTCACCATGCCTCATGTCCCTTTGTTTCAGGTGTTCCCCTTTCCTTCCCACCATGGTTATCTCCCCTTCATATTTTCCTTATTCCAGTTGCAGGAAGCCTGAACAGGAGCCAAGCTAAGACTTGCAAAGGTCTGTCACTTGCACCTTATTTTGGCAGAACTGAACTGATGTCTCTCAGTTTCAGGGATCCAGACAGACTGCTCCACTTATGGAGCATATTTCATCTCACCTTCCCTGCAACATTAACTTCCTCAGTAAGGACAGATGTACCCACTATTTAGGAAAATGCAAACACTCTACAGGGCATCCATAGCTATGCTAAGCATCCATTCCACCCCAGCTAACTTGTATGATCAGACCCAGTACAAGCCTGTTGGGGTTTATAGGGAAGTATTAGTTTCCACTGACACTATCCAAGTGTCAGTGACACTATTCTCAGCGGCTCCACTACGAAGGAGCAGAAAGTCCACAGAAACTAAAGGTATAAACCATGGCCAAGATTAATCCAATTCAAGACTACTTAACCCAAAGTAGTTTTTCAGCACCTCTTTAGCACTTTAGAGCTTCTACCAGGATGCTCTTTGTTACAGAATCTGCATTACTTGTTTTAACATGGGGCATTACTGCTTCACAAGTGCTTTCAAGGGGACAATGTCCCCTTGACATGGGAAGGACATACTGCCTTTCTAAAGGTACAGTTAACAGTCAAACCTGGGGTGCCTACAGCTAACAACCAGTCCAGGGCTAGCTATAAATAACTACCACCTCATTTAAATCAGATATTTCCCGCTTCAGCTCATCTTTCATATCTCTGTGGATAACACCTGCAAGACCCCAAGCAACACTAGTATTAAAACACTCTTCAACACATACTATAGGACCTACACTCAGTCTGCCTTTTAAGCAGCAAAGAGTTGGAATATGTTACAGGATTCAGCTTCACCCAAGAGTCCTTCTCAAGGTGCCAACAACACCCCTTTCAAGCAAAGCAGGGGCATTTCCAGAGTTAAGGTCACATCCTCTTACTCAGCAGCAGTTTCCTACTAACGCAGTTGCCCTGCTAGGCTCAATATACACTGTTTCCCCCACTAGACTTGAGGGGGGAGCCTGCATGGGGAAAAAAAAAAAATAATAAAAAAAAAAATCAGTCTCTTCTAGTACCCAAGAATCACCTGAATGACAATATTTTGTTTCTTCAGGTACAAAATTGTAACCATGGCTACTAGAGCACACACAGAGCAACTAGCACTGAAGTCAACTATCAAATTCTTAGCAGTAGGATTTAAGCTAAAATGGAATGCTTTAATCCTGAACCTGTGACATATCCCCCCAGCCCTGTGTATCCCCCCAGCCCTGTGGTCTCTTCTCCTCCCTTATTTCCTACCCTGCTGTACCCACCCCCTGATCACTTGAGGAACCTGCCACTGTCAGAACAGATGGTCTATTCTGAAATTGTCAGTAAAAGAGGAAACAAAATGAAACAATGAAGAAAGAAGGGGGAAATGGAGCAAAGGATGCAAAGAGAAAGAATGAATGTGAGATTTTGAATAGCAACTGATGGATGGAGAACAAATCAAGGGAAGCTTCAGAGGGCATAAAAAAAGAGGGCCCTTCTGATCCAGTTAGCAGGCGACTCTGGATACTTGGCAGCCTAAGGGCCAGTGCTTACCTGTCGCCAGGCTCTAATGGCAATTTTCTGGGTGCTCCCCACAGTCACACACCCCAAGAGAGGACAGCAGGACAGAAAAAGGAAGCTCCTCCAGCATTCTAGAAACCTGAGCATTCTCTCACTGCATCCACTTTGCTTTCCCAGCCTGTCCTGAGGGCAAAGCATATGCCTGCGTGCCCGATTCCTTCTATAGAGGCTCTCGGCCATAAGGACTAGGCATTTCTGCAAGCGATGGCAAATATCACCACCTGGGCACCTTTCCCCACCCTTGCAGAGACAGGGTGCCAGGCTCTCCAGACACATCCTGCTATGCCCATTTACCTGCACCTGAATAGCCAGTGGGGATTCTAGTATCCAGTGCCCATACCACCATCCTAACCGAGGTGCCTTTTCACCAGTACCTAGCCCTGCCTGAAGCAGCAAGCCATGGCTGAGAGGAATGGCACAAGTCTTCTCATCTTGCTACCTTTCAACCCCAACCCCAGAAAGAAAACCTGCCACATTCAAAAAGCAGAATCAAGGCATATTCCCTCCCCTCAGCCCCAGCAAATACCAGTATGGATCCCAAAGGGCAAAACCTGAAGCCCTCTCTCTCTGAGAGCAGGACGACTCCAGAGGTTGATGGACATCTATTAACTTGCTTCTTCTCAGCCATGTGCTGCTCTTCCAGAACAGGATATGGACCAAGCCAACCAGAAACCAAGCCAAACACCACAGGAACGTTTCCCTGCGATACAGCCCACAGCTATAACTGCTGCAGCCTCTGAAGTTCAGCCCCATACACCCCTCCCAAGCAGCACCCAAAGGCCAGTTTGGGATTAACCCCCTCACTTCTATGAGAACAGAGGGGACAAAATTTAGATCCCAGTTTCTGGCTTGGAAAATAAACCCAGATACTAAATTTAAAGTCAGACATGGCCACATAAGAAATACCCTTGGTTTTAGAAGGAATCAGGAGTCATGCTACAGACAGCGAGGTGGAGGGGACATCTCCAGCACCCCTCAGCTCTAAAACATTCAGGGAGCAGGGCCATGGCCCATGTCCCACAGCATTTCCCTTCCTGTTTGGCTTGTTGGCTGGATCGCCCCAGGCTGCTACCGCTCAGGTCTAGTCATGCTGAGGAGGTGGTTAGAAACACCAAGTGTGGCTGCAGGCAAGTCCCTGCCCAGGTCACAATGCTGTGCCGCAGCCAGCGAGCAGGTGGAAGGTGCCGGCTCCATGCTGCCTCTGGTTACCTTCTTGGTGCACTGTCTAACGGTATTGATTAACTCCGATATGACCATGTCCACGCATTTCAGGCAAGGTTCTTTAATCTTCTTCACCTGCTTTTTCACAATGGTCTCAAAGGCCATGTCGGGTGTGAAGAGACCGGTTCTAAACACCCAGAATAGGGACAAGACAAGGCAGGAGGGGGAGAAGGGGCAAGGAGAATGTCACAGCGTTACACACACATCTTTGAGCAGGCACCGCCATCACTGAAACCCAGCACACGGGGCTGGGGAGTGTCATGTCCCCCAGACAAGCCCCGACTGGAGTCCATGGAAAGTGGGGGACCTCCCAGGAATGAGGTGATGAGGGCAAAGTGGATCCTAGCTGGACAGTCGTGGCCAGGCCACCATTTCACCTCAACCACCAGGTCTAAGGGTGGCAGGGGCTGACCCCTCCGCAGCATATTTGACCTCAGAGCTCTACAGCAGATGGGAGGCCTCTTCTGAAAGATGTTCTTAATGATTAGGACACTAACACATTTGATACCCTTTATCAAGTTCAGATAGCGACTGAGCAAAAGAAAGGAATGAAAATAAAGCTAGGTCAGTATTTGTGCACAAGAAGGGCTCTGACAGGCTCCAGGCCCTGCTCACTTTCCCAGGAGCAGCACAACTCAGGGTCTCGGGGCTGTGCTTTTGACAGCTAGCCTCCGCCAAGGGGAACACAAGCATGTTCGCTAACTACATCCTGGGGCCATTAGGATTCTGGTGATGGGCACCCCAATGGTCTCTCAGATCTTTAGGGGAAGGAGGTGCTTAGTACCAACAACTGTTCTGAGCAAGTAACTGTTGGTTAGTATGGAGGCAGAAAGTGAAAAACAACATTTTGGTTTTAACTAAATGAAGGAATACTACAGGCTTACATCCTTCTTCCTATCCTTTCTTATATCAAGGCACAAAGAGGAAGAAAATGTCTAGTGACCAAAGCAGTTTTACCTTTTAGGCTTATACAACTCTCATGGGAAGAGAAAGCAAACCAACTTGGATGGTTGTCCCTACTCCCAAACCACTTGGGTGGTCCAAGGTTATTCCCCCCGCCTTTGGCTGACCTACCGTACCTCTGAAGACTTCAACTCCATTCGGAAGGTCTAGAGGTATTTACAAGGCTATGCAGCCAATGGTCTGCCTAGTGCGTGATACGTGCCTGATACCATGGATGTTCTTGATGGCATAGCTAATCTCCCGTCGCAGCTCCTTCTCATCAAACTCCATCTGCAACCAAGAGAGAATTTAATCAGAAAATGTCTGACACTTATTTGCACAACCCCAGGATACACAATAGCATGCGTTACAAAGAGGTCCCATGTCAGCACTATCACGTGACAGATGAGATATTAGTCCAAGTGTTGGATACAGAGTCCAGTCATAAAGCTTCTATTGCCAATGCAGACATCCTGGACACATATGAATAGCTAAGGGCCTACATTTATAGATGCCAAGCCCCAGCAGCTCCCAAGGAGCTTCTTTGAGATAAAGCAATAGGACTGAAGTGCTGGATTGCTTTCTAAAACAAACTGTTGTCTCTCCCAAGACTGAGCATGAAGTCTTGACAGCTTTTTGTTCAACGAACACCACAAACAGATTTACAATTCACATACAAAAATGTGCTATCTGATACAATTTACAATTCACATACAAAAATGTGCTGATACGAGGCAAGCTCTTGTATTTCTCTAAAAAGGCCTCAACTTATTGAAATACAAAAAAAAAAGGGGGGAAAGCAAAATGCAGGAAATCCAGAAGTGGAATGATTTGGCTCTCAAGTCTGTTCCAACTGACATTAAAGGAATTTTTTCCATACCACTTCTGATCAGGTTAGCGTACTCTGCCATCTAAGAAAACTATCATTCAATAAAAAACCTCTTCAATTGTTATGACAGTAGAACAGTTTCTGCACTGGTCCCACCTCTAGGCCATTGATGGGATTACTTTCATCTGTCCCTTAAGTACAGCTACACCCTCTTTCCTGCTTCTTGCATATCTATTAGGGAAACTTTAGGTCTAGCCTGGTGCTCAAGATCAAGGAAGTACAAGTTTTAGCATCATTTCTACTATGAAATTCAGTTAGATTAGCTTTGACAACATATCTGCAAGGACATTCAGCCATTGATTTCCTATTGTTTGTGTTAAAGGAAGTTATTTTGCACATTTAATTTAGCATTTAGGAGCTAAGCCAAAGAAGTATTGTCACTTAACTAAGAGCAAGTTAAGTTCTGTTACAAGGACAGGGACTGATGGAAAGGTCAGTACTATGGGAAGCCTCCAGTAAAGGAGTCAAAGTAAGTAAAAAAGGTATTAAAAGGAAAAACACAAAACAAAATAGTCAAAGGGAAAGACAGATGAAAGACACCAAGAAGAGTAAGACGACAAGCAGACAAGGTAACAGACAACAGAGAAGATGACAAAGTGGCTCTCAGCAGCACAGGGAAGCAGTACCTTCACCAGTTCAAAGGGAAAACGCTCATGGAAGATGCGGTTAATCCTAGCTCCTCCTGACAGCTCATAGGTATCAATTTGGTCTCCAGAGCCTTCAATGCGTTTCTCAAAGTCCACAGCAAACTGCTGGACCATCCTGAAAGAAAACAAAAAGCATGAAGCAGAAGTCATGGCTGAGCAGTCATCTTCAGGGAGGGACATGCAGCTGAGGCCACTTACTGAAGCAAAGCTTTGGTCTTGCGAGCAGGGTCATCAGGACGGAAGTTCTTGTACTCCTCCACCTCCTTCTCAATGGAGAGAAGCTGGCTTTGGAGCTTGTTCCGCAGCCCTGGCAGGGTGTCACGGATGTGGTTGGTCAATTGCTGCACAAAAAGTTAAGATGATAATAAACCTTTAACTCAATTACTGGACGGATGTGGTTGGTCAATTGCTGCACAAGAAGAAGTTTTAAGACGATAATAAACCTTTAACTCATTACTGGGAAGAGTTTGCTACCTCTGCAACACAAAGTAAAGAGCAATGCTCCACTCTAAGTTCAGTCCTTCCGAGTGGTCCTAATCAAAAGTCTATCCCAGGACAGATACCAGTTATGAGCCAGGTGTATCCTGCCTTCCCAGCTCTTTCCTATTCTTGACCTTCATTTTACCTTCTAGTCTGGTACAAAACTCCCATTCATACAAGCCTGCTGCCTCCAACCCAAGAATAAGCTTCACATACAAGTATTCGCATTTGCTATTTACACCAGGGTAAAGGCTATTCTGTCTTCAGATTAGCACACCACTGACACCCAAGGTGGTGATTAAGCCCTTTTTCAACAATAAGGGTGACAAGGCAAGGTGGAAGGAGCCAAAACCACTGACGAGGTTCTAATAAGATGGTTTCCACAGAGTACAGCTGTGGAAAACTCCAGTTTAAAGACAAATATTTAAATAAGGAGGAAGAAGGACAAAGTAATTCTTCACTTAAGGGAGTATTTCAAGGGAGCAGAGAGGGAAGCAACAGCAAGTTGCTACTGTATGAGACAGGAGATAAGACAGCCTTAACAGATGGGAAAATGACTACCAGTATCACATTTAAATCAATCTTTGCAACTTACTGTTAGGTACAGAGACCACTAGAAATTCAGAAGGTATCTTTTAGCTTAACCAGAAAGACCTTGCATTCTGATAATGTAAATGCCAGGAACCAACTATTGATTTTGCACCAGTGTCACTGAGAGGATAAAGCAGTGCTCTGCCTTTGGTGTGTAACCTCCATTATCGGCCTTAATGTGTTTCACTATCAGTATTGTCAGGCCCACTTCATAGGACCTGGCACCAAAATACCTTTTATGATGCAGAGAAGGAAGAGTTAACCAATCTTCACAAGTCTCACTGAAGCAAAACAATTTTAAGTATTTACCAGTTTGTTGACCACAAGTTTTAACTTTTCCTGCGTCCTTCCATCTCAGAAGAACCCTAACGGCCAGCCTAGACATTCTTGTGACATAGTGGGCAGCAGTTGACAGTACCTGGTTCAATACTTTCTGCAGGTAGGGGGTTCCCATGCGATCAGCCATGTGTCTGTAGGCTGGGTGGGAGAGAAAAAATTTTCTCTCTGCAGCCAGAGCTGCCTGAATGTCCTTCTTGCCATCAATGTCCTTCTGACTTCTGTTGACTACACCAATGTAACCTGCAAGAGTGGGGTTAGAGATCAGACAGTTGCAAGGATGAGAATGTAAACAGGACTCAGACTGAGAAGAAAGTTACCCAGCTGGCAGCACTGCAAAAGGGGAATTCTAGTGGCAACACATTATCAGGAACCAATTGGAAGAGTTTAAAACTAGAATTTCCTCTGAATGGCCCAGGTTCTGATCCTTTGGTAGGCAGGACAGAAGTGACTATGCAACTAAGAATTAGCTTATTTATTACTGTTCCCCCAAGCACAAAGCATATCCTAGGTCTCATTCATTCAAGACTCTTCTGTCAGAGTCCTTAGGATATGTACTTTGCTATTGCTATACATGGCATGTATCACAGTCCAAAATTATTTCATCTGATATACTATGGCAATCTCATCTAGATAAAAGACAAAGGGAATCTTTTAGACAGGAGTTCTGATTTTGCAGCTTGCCTTATTCAATAAAGGTAAGGAAAGAGAAAGTAAAGACAAGAGCATAAGCCTATGCTTCTGCTAGGACTACACATCAAGGTACAAATACTAAAAAGTTCTTATTAACAGCATGACTGATCCCTGTTCCCCAACTTTTCTCAGTTCCAGCCTGGAACAGAGATGGCTTAACCACAAGTCGTAACAGATGTTGCAGGAAGGGGATGCACTGGAGGAAGGGGATGAGGCCAGGACACCTCACACAAGGGAAACAGAGGAAGGAGATCATGGACAAAGCATGAGGAGACATACCTCTACGGAGAGGAAGTAATTTATTTTCTAATACATCTCGCGCATCAGTTCCTTCATCCATAAGATCCAGCTTAGTAATGACTCCAATAGTGCGTTGCCCTATGAAAAAACACAAACACACTTGATCAAGCAAACAACTCATGTATTATTTTCCTCTGTTCACAGAGCTTACAGATTGCCCAACTTGGCTACTCAAGGGCTCTTGAACTCAAACATTAGTTCCCATCATGTCCAATTGCCCATGAGAGCAAGACAGACAATATCCGAGCTCAGTTTTCAGTTATATCCTGCTGACACACACACATGCTATGCTACGAAGGATTTTAGTGCTGATTTTCCTACTTTTCTCCAGGCAGAATGCAGATGACTAAAGGAAAGGAAATCCTTCACCTCTTCAGAAATGGAGCTCAGACAAAGGAAGAAAAGGGGAATAACAAAAATTCTATTACAGTAACTGTTAAGACTCACTAACACCTCTCAGAAGAACGAGTGTTGGTGAAGATCCAACCCCAGATAACAGACAGGAGCCCACAGCTACTGGGCTAATCACAACCAAAAGGTAAGAGGAAAATCCGGCCACTGTCTAGTAATGTCATGCTAAATTAAGAAATCTTTACCTTGCGGATCCACCTCTTTCGCAATCTTCAGGGCATCAGAATTGGCCAAATCAGAGTTAGCTGGGGATACTGCCAGGATAAGGCAATTCTCTTTGGTGACAAACTGCATGAGCATATCTCGAATCTGAAACTCGATGTCAGGGGGCTGGTCCCCTACTGGAACTTTCGTCATACCCGGTAGATCCACCAAGGTCAGGTTCAGGACTAGACACAGGAAACAGGAGATAGGACAAGGGAGTGTTGAAGTAGGAATGTTCTGGTCCACATGTAGCTTTAGTGTCTGGACCACATGTAGCTTTAGTGTCTCCAACATAGAATAAGCATAACAGATGCACACACAGAGCTTTCTAGTTCCTTTTTGTTACCACTTAGTAAGAACTAGTTGCTAGTTCTTACTAGTCATGATTATCAATAATCTAATTACCTTCCCTTTAAATCACTTGTTTTCACATTGATTGGGGAAACTGCTCTCAAAGTCCTTCCACATATGCTACACAAAGGGAAGTGATGACAGTACATTTTTTCATTTCATAACAAAGACCAGAGAGTCAGAAGAGTTGGTTCCGCTCATTAAGAGTTGACCCTGGTATTGAAGAGCTCAGTCCTTCCAGCCTTATTCAAGGGAGGCTCCCATCAAAGTCAGCTGGGCCTTCTCCTGAAGGACTACAATATGCAGCCCTATAACTGTTTGTCTTGCTGAGGAAAAAATAAAAACTGAAAATCAAGCACAAGTTCTACCCAGTCAAATGCTATGTGGCACTGAGCTGCTGCTTTCTAAAAGATCTCCATACAGCTGTTCACATTTAAAGAGTTGGCAAATTTGGGACTCTGTCACTCCCTTGTTTAAGCAGAGTTCTTCCATTGAGATCAGCGGTGTATGTTATAGGCACTACCTGGAGTGAACTATACAAAGTATTTATTTACATGCAAAAAGAGGGCAAGTGCTTTTCAAGAGAGCCACTCTCCCCATCAATTTTTTTTTTTTTGTTACATTTGTTTGCCCAGTAAACAGTACCAGAAAGCAGGGAGACACAGTAGCTCTTTACTGTAATGCCCATACTGATGGAAAGAAAGCCTCAGGAACAAGTTTCTGCACAGACATCAGTTGTTTCAAGACAACAGTATCTGCTAGCGGTCAGATACTTTAGCTAGCAGGCAAATCCGTTTTAGCAGTAGGGCTAAGGCTGGCAGTTTGATACAGCATGGCCCAGGCACGTGGAGATGAAAGTCAAAACCAAGCACACTCCCCATTTCGTCTCTTACTTCTGTCTTCATAACAAAGAAGCAACCTGCCTCATCTATCTCTGACTCAGATGCTGCGTTAGGACTCACCATGGGGAGAGTAGACTCGAAGGTTGATGGGCACAGGGGAAATCCCTTTGTTGGAGCCAGTAACACGATCCGTTTCAGCCTCAATCTCCAGACGGACCTCCTCAAAATCAGTGAATTTCTTTCCTTTGCAGTGTAGAAACTCACCATATTCTATTTAAACAGAAGCAGAGAGTCAGAAATAGTCACTGGAATCAGGAAAACACTGAAACTGTAATGAAAATATACGTCCCAAAGCAAAACAAAACAAAAACCAGGGATGAAGTCTGGCAAGGGCCTTTTCCACCAGGCACTGGCACACTGGCGAAGAAGTTACTGTAGTCACATTATCTGAACAACATCTGAGAGAATTCAGTTGAGCTCAGTATCTTCACAATCCAGCTTTTGTCTCAGCAGAGGTGGCATCCTCACTAGTCTTTATTCAAATAATAATGCAGGACCTTCTCTATTGATACTAAGCAAATTTAGCATGCATCTGCCTGCAGCTGTGGTGACTTCCACAGCTACACTGGGAGATACTTTGGTACTCAGAACTTGGACTAGCTCTGCATTAAAGTGCTGGGGATAAATAAGTCCCATTATGTAATGAGAACAGACTCAAGAGAGTCTCAAGAGAAAAAAAAACACCTTCTCTTGACACAGTTTTGAACTGGCTGGTGGTTGGGGTTTTTTGTTTAGCCTATTCAAGGACTGGCACACAATCCAAGAACCCTCTGTTTCAATTTTAAAAATTGTCTCCTTACTGTAGACAAGAGGACTGCCATGGACAGGCCAAGTTCACCTGACAAGAGAGGAAGAATACCTTGAACCATTCACTTGTCAACTCCTGGATGACATCTTAACTTATGTTAAGTGGAACGGTGATGAAAATATCCTGCAAGTAGCAAAACCAGCGAACTGCCCAAAAGACCAGCCACAGAACTCTCTAGTCTTTTCCTCCAAATCCCAGTGTTCTCACACTGGGTTTTCAGTTTATTAAATCATCTCACCCCCTTATTTCAGTAGATTATCAGCAGGGTCATCTGGCTTTTCGGTCTTACCCACTCAAAAGGGTCACAGCTGCATAGGCAGAGGAGAATTGTGATAAGCATATGCATGGAGCCCTGCCTAACAAATTAAAACAAAACAATTAAGAAGCATTTTGTTTCTGAACACTTAATGCATCAGATGTTAAACAGGTAGAAATGAAGACCAGTTGCAGGTCATTTTTACTGGGGAAATTCTTATTCATTTTTTCCACACTGAGCAATTAAGTGAAGACCTTTCCTCACTAAGACAGTGATCCAGCTGGACACACAGGGAAGGTAGCTCACATACCTGTGCTGGAGTTTACCAGCTGCAGGACCAGCGGGCGCCTGGTTACAATGCCAGATCCACGCGGCAGAAAGTCCCTGAAACAAAACAGGAAGTTTCAGATGAGTGAATGATTGTTTCCTTCCCTTTACACTGCTTTTCTGCTTCTATAAGCACTCATGGATTCTAACAGGGAGTCTCAGCCATAGGCACAAAAAAAGTTTAAGGCACCAAAAACCAAATGCTCCTTCTCAAGGAAGATAAGAGCTTGTTGTTCTGAAAAAGCCTATACTTGCAGCACACCCCCTTTAATCATGTCTGTAATAGTTATAGCTCCTTCAGCTGAAGTTCCAAACTAACAAGCTCATTTAATACAGCTGTTTGTACTTTGGAAAAAAATTAATCTCTTTCATCAAAAAGAGCAAAGTTGAAGCAGAGCCTGAAAACTAGTGTGTCTCCTTTTGACAAAATACAATTATCCAAACTACAACAAAATCACTCACACCCTGCACTTTGGGGCTTGAGAGGACACCACATTGTTCCAGTGCGCAAACACCATATGATACATCTGAAAGAGAACAAACAGCAGCCAAAGGCTTGCCTCCACCCAGGGTTTCTCCCAGCTAACTACAAGACATAAGTATTGCCAAGGGAAAAGCAGCAGCAGCTTCCTTCTATATTCACAAGAATCCTGAATTTTTGTGTACTTCAAATCATTTCAAAGGAAGGAAACCTTTCACTATCCCTCTCCAAATGCTGACTTAGCAGCCACAGCTCACAAGTTCTCTTCTGCTTTTTCTTCTTCCAAATCCTAGTGCTTTGAGCAAAGCTAGGCAAGCCCACTGCATCTGCCGATGGTCTTGCTAGTTGGTGGCCTGGTTTTCAAGTGCTCAGCTGTTCACACAGCTCCTCAAGAGACACTGAGCATTTCTGAAAATACAATCGATTGCTTCCTTGTCTGGTGGGAGAAACATCACTTCAAAACATGGTTCCTACAGAACGAATATAGTTTTCTTTGTCAAGAAAAGTCCTACCAACATTGCTGGGATTCTGGTACACAATCTTCCCTCCCTTGATAGGTGTGGCAATGAATAATTTTGCTCATTCAGTAGTGACTAACTACTCTGGTGAATGAGAAATCTCGGGCTCTCCATGTTGAGTGTCTTGCTCTTAGTCTGCATGAGCTTAAGGCTGATAAAGGAGTGAAGATGAGTAATGAGCTTTTGTTTTAACACATCAGACAGACTTGCACAGTTTTGTTTCAGCTCCTGGTTTGGCCATTTATTTCCTATGTAATCCTATGCAAGTTCTTCTACTTCTCTGTATTTCCCTTTCCTCACTTATAACAGTAACTATCCATCCATGGGACTGTCAGAATACTTGATAATATCAAAAACTGCAGAGTAGTTTCAAATGAAAGGAGGGTAAGAAGGCATCCTACAGTCTTTAACACCTCAAATAGAAATATCTCCTGTAAATTATTAAGTCTGGAAAAACGCAACCTCTGGTACAACTCCACCAGTCATTATTTCAGACTTTTCAGAAGTATAAAGAGTTAACCAGAGTTTGTCTTTCATTTGTTTTTCAAAAAATACAGCTCTAGTTTTTCCATTCTAGTGGGATTAACCCTGGAATCTTTGAGGCATTGCATCATTCTAGCAGCTTTCTGCTGTCTCAGCTCCATTCCTATAGACGTCTGTGGTCAATATGTGACAAAAGTCCTACCCTAGCATCAGTTTTTAGCATAACAAATCCATCTGAGCTGCATTGACTTATTTTAAACTTACTGTACCTGAGGAAAAAGGTATCCTATTACTATGGACTTCCTTTCTAGCACACTGATACAATACTCTAGTTATTGGTCTCCATTTGCACGATCAAATCCTGCTTTACTGTAGGAAAAGCACCACTTGCACTTACAAGCATGAGCTCTCTAGGAATTAAAATCCCATTCATGTTGTGCTTCATGTTTTCCTGAAGCTTTCTGCTTTGGCCAAAATCCTGAGCAGTCTGTCTCAGGACAAAGGTAGATGGAAAACCTGTGGCATCTGGGTTCCAGCATTATTAAAAAAATGATCCAGTTTCCAGTGTTAACTGAAGTAGCTCCTGGGCTATTTCAAGGAAAAAACACTCCTGGGCTATTTCGAGGAAAAACCACTAAGTCCTCACAGAAGACAAGACAACAAATCCATTAGCCAAATTTAGTCATCTAAATCAACCACCTCAGTGCCGCTTCAATTCCAAGTGAAAAATACATGCAATCTAATCCCCAATATCAGAAAATGAATGTGTGTTCTTATCCACAAACTATTGGGGGGTACACACAATTCAACTTTGAAGTTTTCTCTATGCTTGTCTCCTATCAGGAGTTACAGCCAAAAAGTTTCATAAAAAAAAGAGAGATATTGATACAGTATCACCCCGTTGTATCTACACTATTTCCTATTCTTTTATTCACTCCTTTCTCTCTACGGCCTCTTGGACAAGCTCCTTCCTCCTCCTGCTCCAGCTAAGCCTTGCAAGTCACAGACACTAAAAAGTACAGATTAGTAAATGCTGTGGCAAACTGGCTGGGCACCGAGGAGGAGGCAGTGTATGGGAGTCTTGCCTGCCCTCTTGCAGTAGGCATAATAAACTGCTTTGGTAAAAAAATTACATCAACAGAGCACGCGTGGCAGGGACAACATGCCCAGCCCAAATACTGAGTCCACTTAAGAGCCAGGGGAAAGACCTACACACACCTATTGCTCCAGAAAGAGCAGCACAAAGTGATGAAATTAAGTCAGAATCAGGGAAATTATACCCGAGATAAGAACCACATGCGAAATGACTTCGGCAGACACGAGCAGAAGGGTTAGATAAACTGGCTTATTCAATTCAAGCCCTGGAGGAGATGTACAGTAGCAAGGCTGAGGGACGAAACAGAAAGATGGAATAAGTCTTCAGAGGTAACATGCTATAAGGCTCCAACTGCTGGAACAAGGGCAGCAGGGATTCCACTTTAAGACAAGGCAGCCTCTAGCGTGACATCAAAAGCAACCTCTTTACATACATCGCTATACAAGACATCGTGCCTGAAATACATTATTCAATTAGGTTAAGGGCACCAACCCCATTTTCCTCCTTCACTTTGTATCTTAAGAACTGAAAATTACTTTTTTTGTTGCTTTGTTTGTAACATGCAGAAGTGGCATGACAATATTTGATTTCGTATGCTTTTAAGCAGGAATACAACACTGTGCCACTTCTTTAGCCAAATTTCATCAAGAAAATACAGCAAAGTTGCAACTAAAACAGACAAAGAAGCTGTATTCAGGGCATATAAATACTTAATTTGCTTGTACCTTTTTTGCTTAGCTATTGACTCAAAATTCCCTGTCAAGATACTGAGGTATCAGTTCCAGCAATGCAATTCCAAGCATTTTATCATAGTTGGAAAACTAGGCTCAGATCAGCTACATTCCCCAAACCGTCAGTTATTGGAAGACTTATTTACATGTATTTCACACTCATCTTGTATTAGCTGTCATCAGAGAGAGGATATTGAGCTAGGTAAATTCTTGGTCTGACCAGTGACAGATCTCCTCTTCTATACCAACAAAAAGAACCAAGGAAGCAAATCCTGATGATCTCAAGCTGAAAAAGTTCAGGTAAGGAAGTGACCTGAAAAGGAATTTATTGTTATATTTTGCATTGCTCACTTCTGAAGTGCATACACATGTTCTTGACTAGCTACCTCGGGGCAAACCCAATCACATCATCCCTTCCAGTCTTATTTCTATTTTAGTACGCAGAGCTGTATTAAAGTACAGATTTGGGCTGAAAGCTGCATTAGTAATGCTATAGTAAAAAAAAAATACTCGAGGGATGGAAAACAATCTAGCAGTTACTGTAGAGCAACATTCAAACAAAATCCAAACATCAGAAACATATTAATGCAATCTTGATGTCATGCAACAATACATCTATACAAAGGGGACTTGAGTTTTGCCCACTACATTTTTAAAAATAAAGCCAGACACACTATACGAAAAGCCTCCATGCATTAGGTATTTTGGAATCCTATGGAACAAAAAGGCACTATTAACGACAGAAAAAGCACATTTGCTCTATAAACAAGTTTCAGAGTTCACTTAATGACTTGCACAGTACAGAGGATTAGAAGTTAGACGTAACGTGGACCAAAGAATTTTCCCCCTAGACTATTTATAAGACACAGGAGACGGATAAACTGCTTGTCTAACTCAACATATATTGTATGGAAAGGGTAGAAAACATTGATAGATGCAGTCAAAAAAGGTAGGACAGATACCCATATGAAAAGTTTGGGACTTCCTAAAGAGGCACTCATTGAAACTTTCAGACAAGTTGCTTATGTTTATTCATTGCTACTACACTGAAGAAAGTGTGACTGTCTCCATTAAAATAAGAGTTGCATGAGCTCATTTGCTGCAGTAGGGCCACATTTGTTCCTAACAAACACACAATTTGCTAGTCAAAAAAAAAAAAAATAATACTTGTTTACTCCTTTGGTCTAACAATTTATCTCAATCCCATATTTTCTTGTTAAACAAGAGATGACAACTAGATCTTTGGAGGAAGAGCTAGTCTTCCAGCATCTCAGTGATCATTATGGGTATATTGTGCCTGGCTCACCTACTTTGTTAGAATAAAGGCTCTCAAACCTGATAAAACACAAGAGAAAAGCAATTGGATGAGCAAGCCTGTCCCTTTGTGCTTTGCTAGAAGTGGATTAGCTCACTGGTTTAGGTTTGTGCTGCAAGGCTTAGGGATTCCCTGTAATAGTCACAGTGACATTTAATTCCAGCAATATAGCATTTGCAGCTAACTCACCTATGATCTTGTAGCTGTGCCGTTCTGCAGTGGCAACCATGTCATCCTGAAGGAAGGTCACATACTAACCACATCCCTACATATTGGCTCAGACTGCAACCGCTTCTTAATAGATATTCTTCCACAGCAAGCATGAGCACTGTGCATCCCCTCCTTCCACCAAATTCAAGTGGAAAAGCACCTCTTCTGGCCATCTCCTTTGTAATGCCTATAGACACTGTCTACTTTTTGCAGCTCATTGCTTTAATAACAGCAGCCCCCTGAAGTTTGTCAAAAGATCATTATATAGTACTGACCAAGAAATTTAATTTCAGCTATAAACACACCCATGAGAGGAGACTGCATTAGTGCAGATCTTCAGAGGGAGTCCCAACAGAAACACTTTCTTCTTGCTCATGTGTTCTAGAAACCCTAATATGGCCAGACAAGGCTTACTGCAATCCTTTATGTGGCACTACAAATGCATTTTTAGGAACCCAGGTCTCAACCCCAGCAAGAACTCATTTTCAGAGCAGAAAGATACATGGAAAATACACACAGAGGGAAACCCAAGAACATTTGTTGGTTCACAGGACAGGCAGCTAGGACTCCTGGACTACAAGATTAATTTTGCCCTGGGTTTATTAAGCCTCATGAACAAGTTACTCTCTGTACTGCAGAATTAAAGCAGTTTTGCAGCTTCTCCATCCACTATTTCTGAAAGGACTTTGAGTCAGAGCTTCTTCGTGCATGATTTTAGTCTTCACTGATGTTGCAACAGGATTCATTGGCAGTCAACAACAGAACCGAGTCCATGGTACTGTCTCTTGTTCTAAATGGAAGACAGATCCAGTGCTTCCATGCCACCACTTACTTTCCTTCCCTCCAGGGAAGCTGGAAGGTCTTGCAAAGCTGTTTGTAGAGGGCTTTGAAATATGAATCTAGGCCTAGTCTACATATACCAATACAGCATCCTTGCAGTTCATTGTTTGTCAGTCCTTTGAGATTCTTGGATTAGACTGCACTACAGAAGGTAAAACCTCAATTAAAAAGCCAAACCAGCAGCTTACAGAAGTAGTTCCAAAGAACAGAAGAGTGAACACCACCATCTGATCATTTAATTTCAATCTGATTTCCTATTAAAGAGCTACAGACAAATAGGGTGTTAAGGGATGTGATTAATCCCCATTTTGGATTAGATTAGTTTCAGAAAATTAAGATTCATACAACCTCCACAATTTCACATGGCTGTTCCTGGTTTTTAAATCCAGTATTTATTATTTCCTGTGTTCTGGTGGTGCCCAGGGACAGTAATTCAGTCAGAACTGCACAAAGCACCATGCCAATATGCAGCAAGAAATACAGCTCCTACAGATTTTACTCTCTGGTTACACAGTTTGGACCTACTCCTGCTTAAGCTTCAAAGTATCTTCATTTCATCTGTCAAGCCTTATAGTTGACCACTCATCATTCACTTATCCAGATCAAGAGCTCTTCATTAGCTCATCATGGCACAATGCATTACAAGAATCCCAAGAAAATCTAGGGGTATCAGCACCTTTGACATGCGACTTTTCTGATCGTTGCACTGACTGGCAACATTCACATCCTCATACAGGCTGCATTCTGTGAACAGCTTATAAATCTCTCTGAACATCACTTCATCTCACAGCATGTGACATGCTTTCAAACATACTCTTACTCCAGCACCTGTCTCAAACGAGTCCTTAAAACACAGGCTGACACCTATGCAACATATTAGCCACAGAATACTTGCAAGGCTAAAAACATTTACTATTAACCTTATTAACTGCTAAACCAAACATCTCAAACAGTAGTAGCTTTCCACCTCAACACTAACTCAAGCTGTGCTCCTTTGTAACAGACATCATCTAGTTCTACCAGAACTACCAGGTAGAAGCCTGATGCAGGAACTGCCCTTAAGAGCACCTTCCTGGTCTGATCCTTCAGGAGACACACAAGTACATTCATAAGCAATTCCGTAACTCAGATGTGGGGCAAGAACAAGGCTAAATTTGGTCCTTAATCTGCCATCCAGTAGGTTAACAAGAGGGCTGCTTTACAGATTGACTTCTATTTCCTTCTAACTTTGTGGTCTCTATGAGCTCTTATCTTCCCTGAACCAATGTGCTTCTCAAACAAAAAAAGCAGGACAGGCCAACATGAACAGCCAGCGTTTAAAAGCAGGTGCATTATGAACAAAAGCACCCATCGACCTACTATTCTAACTGTTTTTCTCTGCTCTTAGTTTTCATCTTCCTTTCATGCTGCATCATGTGATCTTGGACACCAGTCCTACAGACTGAATCACATGGGAAGTCTCATTCCTAGGTAGCCGCATTCCCCCCCCCACCGTTAAGGTTAGCACTTTTGGACTCAGTTTAAACCAGGGGATGTTGCCAACCTCCACAACACAACAGCGTGCCTAGCCTTGACCACAGTGAAAGAGAGCAATTCCATAAGCATTTCTTAGGGTCTAATCGGTACTGGTCACACAATGGATACATATAGAAATAAAGACCTATTGTAAGTATACCACATTCCAGCATACTGGCAATATTATCGTGCACAATTATTCATTATTCAAGAATACAATTGTGAAAAATAAAGACAGGCAATAGTTCATGAGTGTCATCATAATATACATGTTAGCACAAAGAAAAAAATTAGAGAGAAGGCTTCCACTGCCTTGTACCTTCAGTTCCTATTTACAGTAGCGCAAAGGGAGGTTAACACTATTGTGCTGACTTGGAACACTTATAATTGCTTTGTTGAGTAGTTCTGGCACTCAAACAGCACCTCCAACACCTAGCCATTTCTCCCCAGTAGAGCGCTCCAGATCAGTACCCAAGAAGGGCCAAGCAGACCTCTTCAAGTTTGGGAGTTTGCTGTACTTAAGGTGAGCTCCTGGAGACTGTCTTACAAACTTCACAGGTGCTATCGGAGCAGGGAAAAGCACAAGTGCTAGTATAAGCGGGACCATTTATAGCCTACTACTGATAAGTTGCAAACAAAACTCAGAGAGGATAGATAATGAACTAGAAAGTAATTTCTGAAGTTTGCACCTTCTCCTATTCCCCTATTTGCCTTGATTTCTTCTGTTCCTTTGCACAGCACTGCAGTTGATGCCAGCACAGGTCCCCAGAAAGTGAGGGGTATTCTGTCTGAGATGCCTTTATTAAGGTTTTATGCAGAGACTGAAGCACTGTGGCCTTCAAACATGAAAGGACAGTTACTATGCTAATTCACTGTAAGAAAAAAAAAAAGTAGTGTAAATATAGGTTATATTACACGTTCACCACACATCCTGCTCCAGAACTGACATTATGATTCTCACCACAAGAATCACCTTTCTGTTTTGTTTCCTCTGCTGCTTTTACAACTGACCAGATGAGTGGTGTTCTGGAGCTCTCCTGCATCTTTTTCCCATGCTGTGCTCTCACTTTATTCAAAGTGAGAAAGAAGTAGTGTATTCATAGAGTTAATGTATGAAGTAAATAATGCTGCACAAGAAACCTACATTTACTGCAAAAGGCAACATTTCAAAAACCATAATGACCCCACATCACAGGCTTTGCCAAAAAAGACAGGAAACCTTTCAGGAGGCTGCCCCCTCCAAGAGAATCCACCTCCACAGAAAACTGCATGGCTGGCTGTTTGAAAGCCTACATACAGTAAATTTGGCGAGTCAAATTCAGTTCCTTGTGAACAAGCATAAGGGTGAGATTTGTTACACTGACATTTGGGACTAAACGATGTACCATGGAGAGACAGCAGCTTCCATCTCAGTCACAGGGCTTGTTTTCTTGTCATGGGACAGGGCACAACTACTTGGTCACTGATCTAGATATACAGATGTGATGGTCTCCAGTGCTGTCACCTGTGTCACCTTCTTCGTAATTTTTGGTAGAGCATAGATCTTCTCTTTCCTACAAACCAGGATAAAGCCTTTTATTACTGAAACACATTGTCATATTTATGCGCTCTTGTGGGTCTTTGGGAGGACCCACATGCCTTGAATGTCAAAAGCAGTAATCAAAAAAGCATTTCCCCAACTCAGAGCACACTTGTTGAATCTAGTATGGGCTGAGGGGCTCAGACAACTAGAGAGCGGATAGGCCCTGTGCAGTGTTCTCTCTCATCACATGTCAGCCCACAGCACCTTTATAGACACTGATAAAGCAAAAAAGAAAAGCACATAGCATTTTTACATGAACACTTGCTTCGAAACAGCACTCTTCCCTACCCCTTCCAGAGTGCACTAAATTCTGCTTTTCTGGCTTATCTCTGACTGCACAGACTGGTTCCCAGGAGTTACTGCCTTTCT
>NW_009649057.1:1053489-1068238 GCF_000708025.1 Charadrius vociferus | reverse complement strand
CCCTCTTTCCACATCGCCCTTCTTTGGATCTCACTCAGTCCCTCTCCTGCACATGCCTTTAGGCAGGTCTCTGGAAGCAGTGGGATAAGATATTTTTTTTTTTTTTCTATTGTTTATTTTGATTTGAATCCTTTGGGCCAATTTTTCTGTTTCACACTCCCCTAGCTTCAGGGTTCATCAAAATCTGGAAGACAGCTGTATGCATTATGCCAAGTCATGGCTGCACCAGAGCCTCTGTGCACAAGTCAATCTGAGGCAGAATGACAGAGCTTTGTGGCAGTACAGCTTCCACAGGGCAAGAAGCATCCAAGGAGGTCAGAAGCATTCTTACACTTTAGGTATTACACTTTTATTCAATGGCCTGGGGGCCTGCCAGCCACATAGCAACCTGGCACAGCCAAGAATTTGCCCCAGGGATTTCTGCTGCTGTATGTCTACAGTAATTCCAAGGAAGCCAGTATACCTTAGCTTTATGCTTGGTAGATCTTACAGCAGGATCTGGCCTGACTTTCGATGTGTACTACAAATATATTTTTAGATGACCTGAAAGAAAGGCAGAGATGTTGCTACGTTCTTCTGATGCATCCCTGCAAACCCCTAACCAGGGTTACCACATCCAGTCAACTCACTGGCTGCGTTACAAAGCATAAAGCAAGAATTTCTGCTAGAGCTGCACTCCATCCCTAACTCAGTTTACATAACATGTACTAAAGTCCCTATATACAGGGAGGTGAGGCAGAAGCCAAGCAAATTTTCTCTCCATTAGAGAAGGTTACACAGCTCCTGCAGTACATTTGTAGGAGGGGAAGAAGAGAACAGGCAAGGGAATACCTTGGGAAGGGGATCAAATACACATAGGCACTACCATTTTTGCCAGTTTTCCATGGTCTGCTTTTCTTCTATCTACAAATCCAAGCGTTCCCCGTCAGAGTCATTGCTGGGGCCTAGAGGTACCTTTAGGACATGAGTCTGAAATACAGAGGTGTTGCTCAGCCCCTTTCAAAGGGGCAGCACTAGAACCTTCCACGAGGGCAAAGCGTCACCTCAAACTCAGTACTACAGACCACAAGGAATAGAGGGATTTTACTAAGTACCGTTCTTATTTGAACCTCCTGGTGGTGGTTTATATTCATGCTTTGACTTCTCTGGTATCTTGAGATTAACTTCCTTTTTAGAAAAAAGGTTTCAAAAATCATCACCCCCAGTCACAGAACTTCAGGTGCTGGAATTTCCTGAAAGCAGTATAGTAAATATAACAGGGCATACAATAATCTCATCAGCAAGCAATGCTTGAAGCCTTTCTGAAAGATCTCAGCTTCCCCCAGCCCTTGCAGATACCGCAAATAGTCCTCAGCTCTTGCCTAGAAAGTATACTAGAGTATGAGCAGTTTATCACCTTATCCATCCTAGCTGGAAAGTCTGGGCAGGATACATGGTCAGAGCTGCCCACACTAAGGCCGGCCTGCTTTCTGGCTATGAGTGACCCAGGTTAATTCTTTGCTCGTAAGTGCCATCAAGGGCTGTGACCCTGGGAATCCTGGCACACACCGACAGTGCCTTGTGTCATCCCTGCTGAGGAAGCCCGCAACGGGAGCAGATTGGATCCACGTGCTTCTCTCCCTAGTTGTGATCACTGACTAGGTAGATAATCCCTTCATGGGCTGCTGTTCTACAATTGCAGTGCAGCAACCAATCCAATCTGAGAGCCAGAACCAGGCCCAGGGGGATAATTCCCCTCCTACTTCCCTACAACATGGTGAAATCTACTTGTTTCCATAGAAACAAATCAGTTTGATGTCCACACAGCTCCTGCATCCCTCACTGCTGTGCATCAGCCCCAAGCTGCTGAGGCTGAGATTTTAAGTGAGTGTCTACAGCTATAGGTCAAGAGTCTGCAGGAGAAACAAGAGGTAATCCTGGCACACAAAACTGACCATCTCACCCAAGATGTAATTTGCTTCAGTTCGTCCCTGCTGTGAGAGAATTAATCAGGAATATCCTTCCCCTCCTCCATTTTGAGAGTTGACTTATCTGCCAGATCCCTCCCTGCTATCTTCCTGCACATGGGTTAGCCCAGAATACGTGAGGACATAGAACACAGATGGGAAAGGAAAACAGGGCACTCTAACACCTCAAGTGCACTTGTGAGACAATTTCCTCTTGGTATTTTTACAAATAAAAACTGTAAAGGCATTTTCTTGTTTGGAATTCTGCGTTTTACTGTAGAAGATTATTTAGAGTGGTACAGCCTACAGTGAGTGCATTGCTTGATCTCAAAAAGTCACTGCCCATTATAGCAAATGCCGCATTGACTCTAGGCTGCAGCGCTGGAGAAGGAGTCTTGAGAGAGTAGAAAACTGCAGCACTGCTGCTGTGCAGCTTCCTCTGGGATCTTTTGGGTAATAGAAAATGAAGTCCTGGATCTTGCTTGCTGCCTTGGGATATTCAAGGTAAAGAAAAACACAGCACTGATTCTACATGACAATATCAGGAACTCAAGGGAATAAGCAGCCCAGTGTATCCTGAATGGATGTGACAGTAAGGATTACATTTGTGGAAAATGTAGCTTTGATTTCAAGAATTACAATCTCGGGAGAAAGAAAACAAGGCTGGTTTCACTCATAAAAAAAAAAAAAACCCCAAACAAAAAAAACCCACAAAAAAACCAAAAAACCAAACACAACACAACACCTGATCTGGATAGCAATACTAGGATTCAGGGGAGAAGCAACCACAGCACTGGCTGGATCCAGAGGCCTTCAGAGCCACAGGTATAAGAAATATTGCACCAGCATGATGTATTCTCCACCCCAGAAGCTGTAAGCCAGAGCTTTCTGTCTGCCTTGTTTAATTTTCACCACCACAGCATGAAAACAAGTTTTCCTTTTGCTCCCTCCAAAGCATATATGCCCTGGCAAAATAAAAAAATATGTAATTTTATCTCCAGAATCTCCCTGCAACTTCCAGACAGTCTCCAAGAGGACAATAGCCAGCATCAACAACATCCTAGAGCATCAAATTAGTCCAGTCCTGATAGCAGTAGCAAAGAAAAAGGTTTTTTATGGTCATAAAGGTAAATCTATGACCCAGCATCTTTGCTTTGTCTCTTTCTCAAGCTGCACTGATCTGTCATAATACTGCAGTAATGCTGCTCTACTACTACTACTTTGGCACAAACAAGTCTACTGACAAATCCTGGCTTTGGCATAACAGAAAGGTTGCAGCCCTGAAAAACATGACCTGTACAGCACCTGCAACTTGAGCTGGGAGAAAACAAAAGGACAAGCTGTAGGCTAAAACTCTGGGACAGAAATGACTGACAGGAAAGCACAGCCACAATAACATCCTAGGATTAATGTATGCTAAGACTGGTGAGCAACAGGCTGACCTTGCTATTTCCCACCACCAGTCTCTTAATCTGTCCTAGCTCTCCAGAGTCAGGCTGCAGCTGAGTCTAGACTAAAGACTGTCCAGCAGTAAAGGCTCTCTTGTGTTCAGGGACACCACTAGACAGTGCAGCAGTAACTAATATTCAAGCTATTTATTCAGTGTCTCTGTGTGATAAAAAGGGGTTTATTCCCCTTTTTGCCCTTCTCTCCTTCAGAGAAGGAAGCCAGGTACAATGGCAGACTCAAAGACACCACTCATGGTAAGTATCATCTTAGATTTCTTGTCAAAACTCCACCACCTCTGAAGTCCTGGTATTTGCTGCAAGACCTAAAAGAACAAACGTAGCTCAAGGCACATTTCATCACTGCAGTATGACACTCTCTCCACTCCCAGACAGCACTATGTGCTAGAAAAGGAGACAGTATCCCCAGAGTCTGACTGCCAGAAAGGGTACAGACAACTGAAAGAGTTCATTAGGAGAGGCAAAACTACTTTAATGAGTCCACTAATACAAACCCAAACAGAAGCTGTGAGGAAAGGAGGTGGTACCTCAAGCTATTAGTGGCCAGACATGGGTGGTGGGTTCATAAAATTGAACACACGTACCCTGATAATTTATCTCGGATCAGTGGTAAGAGGCAGAGCATGTTGTGAATGGGGAGGTAGGCTGCTTCCCTTCCAACAGGCCAGGCAGGATGGAGAGAGATCTGTGGGGTAACAGAGTTACGCTGCACTCGAGCAGCCCGACTAAACTGTCCAAGGTGCATGGTTGTTCCTGCAATGGGAATTTAAGATGCCAATTTATATCTCCGCTCTGCCAGGAGAAGTATGCAGGAACAGTGCCAGGCTCCTTGCTGCACCTCTGCAGTTTCAGATATAATTAGGATCACCCTGGCAGAGGCACTGCTTCTTAAGCCCTTGAAGGGAAGTCCAGCAGACTGACTGCTAACACCTCTAGTGCAAAGCAAAGTCAGAGGCATTAAACTCTACTCCAAAAACCACACAAGTCATCTCCATTTCAGGCTACACCAGAATGAAAGCTGGATCAATAGTCCCAGAAGAGATGACCTCCTGGCTGGTTCCAATGTGTCTCCCAGTGTCCTTTTGACCAACCAATGGGACAGTGCTTCTCAAGTCCCAGGGAACATTTTTCTCTGGTCAAGTTTGGGCAGTGACAAGGTGGCAGGTTTATATAGAGATATACGTCCACAGAATTTCTAAAGGAGTCTAAGTCTATGTGGAAAACTTGTAGGACATAAATTCAAAAAGCAGAGGAGGGTCAAAATTGGTGTTGCCTATCAATGGGCACTCTGAATATACAGCAAAATTGTGGCATAGTGACCTGGACAAGCAGATCAGAGTCTTTTGATCTTCCATTCCTTTTGTTATCTTCCACAAGTAAAGAGTTTATCTAAATTCCTTCTCCTGGTATCTTTCCCCCACCCCTTCAAACCAATACACTAATTTATTTTGCTTTTGCCTGTCCAGTTTTAATTCAAATTTGTCCAAAGAGAAGATGAGAAAATATCAAGTGCTAATGCAGTGCCGCACTTGTTCTTTTGCGGAAATTATTCTTTAAATAACATTCTTTCAATAGTCTATCCAAATTCATGTAGAAAAGGGACCTCCTTCTCTGAGTTTGGGGTGCTAGGTAGTTGGCAGCTCTGGCATAACAAACTCATCTTGTATGAACAGGCATAAACAGAAAGTAACGACTAGAACAGAAACATCAAATCAAAGTAGCACAGCCCAGAGGGAAGAAGTATGGGATCTCTGCTGAGAGCTGCACTGATGTAGAAGAGGTGACCTGAGTTTCAGTACTGGAGCCGCAGCATCAGCTCTGCAGTGTGATACATGTCATGCACCAATCCCTGAGGGTATTCTGCATTTTGGTACGTACCAATCTCCTCCTCACCTCCAGCTATAACCCCACTGCGACAGATCTCCTCTCAAGGCCACCACCACACTCAGGCAATTCCCAGCTATTCATAGAGGAGCTTCTATTAAAAGTAAAAGCACAATCAGCTTAAGAAATAACCAGAGATTACTCAAGAGATCACAGCAGCCTGAAAGAGAGAAAACCCAACATGTGTATTACAATGAAGGGGCCCCATCCTGACCCAGAGAGATATAAATGCAGAGTAAATCATAAGCAGGGGTTAGAGCTTTGGTTTTTTACGGGCTTAATTCTGAACTAACAGGTCATCAGGTATATTCACCTGCTGACAGAGAATTGTTCCAGTGCTGGCAGGCAGGTGGCAAATGGACAGTTATTTTCATTATAAGCCCCTGTTCATAGAGGTTTATAATTATTCGTATGAGGAAGAGCTCTCAGAGCTGAAAAAGCCACTTAATTTGTTGTCAGAGCCCTGAGCCAGATCCTACATAACTTACTCTGCATTTACACATGCAAGAGTGGCAGGAAGGCAAAGAGGAGGAACTGAACAAAGACTTCAAGATTTTTGCCTTCAGGTACTTCTTTCTTCTGGTAAGAAATTCAGTACAGCCTCCTCTGTCCCTGGATCTCCATTCCCAGAAAAAAAAAGCAAAAATAATAGTTTTTCCTAGCACTTTCCAGGGTAAGTTAGCTCTGCTGTAAAAACCATTTGCAGATGTTGAGAACCGACTACTCAGCATCTCTGTAGACTTCTGCCTACGATGCTTTGAGAAAAGGTCTAAACACAGCTGAAAAACTACTCTGAAATACGGCCACAGTTTATGCTCAGCTTCTATACAGCATTACAGCAACGTTGCCTGGCTTTTCAGCCAAAATCCACAGCAGTATCAGTTTAATATCAGCTATGTCCTCTCTGAAGCATCCCACATACGACTACACTGGCCACTCTTAGATCTAGACTGTTTCACAGCCACAAAGTGACAGTCCTAGCATAGTCAGACAGGATCTCAGCAATTCTTATGTTTGTTACAGTAGTGTTAACTCTTTGTCCTTCAACACCACTGCAACAATGCAACCTAAAGCCATAAGAAACAGGAAGGGGAGCGTTAAAGGGGACTGTTGAAGCAATACATTATTAAAATAGTATTTTCACCCCCTGAGACTCAAGTTCAATTCCCATTTCAGTCACAAATGAGGAACTGGGTTTATTCCAAACCTCATTCTGTATAATTTATCATTCACTGTGACTGCAATGCAAGTATCTTAGCAGAGCTTATCGTTCTGGGACTAAGCCCTGATTTTTAGGAAGGGAAGAGTTGACAATGCAGGCCTTAGAAGTTTTGGGATTCTTTATACTTGTCTCCAGGAGCACTTAGAGAAACAGTACCTTTTAAAGAAAAAAAAGAGTACCCTCAAACATCTATGTTAGAAATTGATGTTTTCAATACAAAAGCTACACTGCTCTTCTGTTAGCTCAATTGCTGTATCCAGGGCTCTAAGAAAAGCCACACAAGTCACAAGACTTGCAGAAAAGTGGCAGAAGTTGGCAAGTTTGCTTCCAGTCAGCAAGACACAGCTTGAGAAGCTTGCATAATGTCTGCTTCCAAGATGCTTCCAGAAGCTGAACTGCAAGAAGCTACTGACCAGGGACTGAAACACCATCTCACTTCCATTTGGTCGTGGCTGGGTCTGCCAAAGCTTTCAGAGCATCTAACATGGCAGAGAACAATCACAGACACTGTTAGATTTCAGACTGAGGGTTCATACTTCCCTACTGTGTCTTGTAGAAAAGAAAAGCAGTTATCTATGATAATCAGCACCAGCCTAGGAGCTGTGACAACCTTGAAGGTCATGCAGGAAGCAACCATCAGCACCTTAATTGTCCTGTCAGCCCATGTATATAAAACAGCTTTAGAAAATTACTGAGCCACTTTATATTCAATTTTTATTAAAGTATTCACTGATAGGACTTTGAAAACAAAAAGCTGGACATAAGTACAAAGTATCAACAAGTCACCTAGAGTAATTGTTTAAATATCTAACATTAAATTGTGCTCTCAGTGGACGGTCACAATGTTTTGATGCATGCTCTTGCCTGCTCCTTAGCAAACACTGAAATGTTGCCTTAGTCCTCTCCTCACAGCCACCCCAATATTTATAGTAGTTAGCCCTGAGCAAGACATCCAATTCTCATGACTAAACTCCATCAAATCACTCAAAAATAAGCATGATACATGCTTTGGAAGGATCACAGAAAAATGTAAATAAAGTAGCAGCTTTTTGGAGCTTTTCAGAACCAATCCTGCTGCAGTCTGACCACCTCCAGGCCTGACCAGACCATTCGAGTGTTTAAAGTCACTAGTGACAAAACCCTGAGCTCATTCCTCTACAGGGCTGTGCTACCCATCCTGCTCTGAAAGACTATGCTCCAAAAGTTAAGTGCTACCAGCTCATCTAGTGCAGCCTCTCATGTCCCAGTGCTTTCTAAGAATACCCTGACCCCTCAAATCCAGTGTCTGATCTAATGCAGCAGCCAAAGGTGGCTGCATCAGTCCCAACTTCTCTGTAGAGCAGACCTCAGTAACCAGCATCATTGGGCAGATGAGGCTGCATGAACAGCTGAAGCTCTCAGCACACCACTTCTGGAGAGAAGGCAGGTCTTTCAAAGGGCTCAGGCAGACATTGCTGTACCACCCGTGCAGAGTTTTAATTTATTGTTAGGAAAAATACTTTCCTACTTTATGGTTAACCTTTTCTAGCGTTATTTCAAGTGTCCATTATGATACACATGTACATGACATAATAGGGACCAACAGCCTCTCCTTTCTACAGATGAAGAAAAAAAAAGGTATAAAAGCAAGTCACACCAGAATTTAGTTTCAGAGATGAAAACAGAACTCTTATCTCAAGGCTGAATATGCCCGTCTGCCTGTTCAAGACAATATTCCTTTACCTTGAGCTTTCACTCTCTATCAGGACATGCAAAACCAGGTCTGAGAGCAGGAAAAGAAAAGTTCAAGTGGAATGAGAAACTGTCCCACTAGTGAGCTATTTTCCCACCATGCATCACTAGATTTTTTTTTTTTGACTAGATTTAGTTTTAGCCCTCCTCCCAACTAGCAGTACTCTGACTCATATGGTTACAGATCTGTGAGCCCAAGAAGGAAAGTATTACACCCAAAGTTTTTTTGGGTGGTTTTTTAGTGGCATATCAGGGAAGTAGGTTTACTCTGCATATTACCAGTAAATTTCCTTTCACAGATGCCACCTCAAAACCAGTTTCACATTGGGCACATAGGCTGAACACCATATGCTTCTAGGTGACTGCCTGCCACTCCTTCAGTAAATCTTCTGGTTTTGCCACTAAAATACACCGCCTGAAACAAAAATCTGAGAATTGGCTCACATGGGTGGAGCACACATGGGTTTGCTCTTGTCAATAAATTTGCTGCTCAAGGCATCATAATAAGTTACACTCCAGTAGCTAGAACACAGCAAGAACTGTTTTCTTGATTAACCTACGCTAAATTGTCAGCTTCTTCCATTTCTCCTCAAAAAGGTTCATCTTGAAGATGCTAAGAAATCCTCACTCAAAAGAATTATTACTTCCACTCAGACAGACAGGCTCAAACTTGAAGTTAAGCACAAAGTAGGGACATTCAGTAATTCACTAGCTCAGGAAGGGGGCTAGCTTCCTGACTTAGAATAACATTTACAGAAGCTGCCTCAGATAGGAGGTGCTGCAGACAGACTCCCACACCTTCTATTTAAGTCTAGCAGACTTCTGCCTACTCGAAGCATCTGGAAAAGGCAGGTTCAAGGACTTGACATCCCCAGCTATGTATTGAACCATGGCTTCTGAAAACAATCAGTAGCCTTTAAAAACAGAAGCTTGCCTTTGTTTTGCATTGGGTTTTTTGGTGGTTGGTTGGTTGTTTTTTTGACTGTGTGAAAAGTTATAAGCATGTGGCGTTTCAAAAACACAGTAACAGATGACGGTTTCAGCATAGGGGAATGCTTTTAGGAACTTCTTACTTCATTTTCACCACTGGTTTTGCAGACCCTTTACAGCCCTGTGCCACAGCCTGCTGTTTACAGAATACACAAAACCCCCGCAACATTTATCTATCTATCTCAAAGTACAGTAAGGACTAATTGAAGCTCAAGATGCTTTAAGATTCCTAACATGAAGGTTATCATGGTAACAAGGAAAAGTCCGCACTAGCAAAGGCAGCATCCTCCTGATCTGCCAGCTATCAGGTGATGAATTCCAGCAATGACAAGGCAACCTGTCATTTTCACACACCAGTAGGTCCAAGCAAGCCCTAACACCCACAGTACTCAGCACCAGCTTCCAAACTGGAGATACAGCTGGTTTCCTTTCCCTGGGTAAATTCTGACATAATCCAAGACATGCCATAAGGCTCTTTTCCTAGTGAATACTTACCAGAAGTATGAGACCATCACTAAAGAGTTAAGCTGAAAAATACAGCCAGCGAGACCTGCAGAGCACATCTAACTGCTGCAAGAAGTTGAAAAGATATTAGACGTCTATTTATTTGAGCCAACCCCTATAACATCAAAGCAAGTAGTGAGAGGACAAATACAGGCAGACACTGCTGCTGCATTACAAACACTGAGATTCATGCATGTTTTTGCCTCCTTTTGTACAGCCGTACATGTTATGTCTTAATTTAATTATGTATTTCCTCTTAGCATTCCTCCTCTCACAAGTGTTTGCCGAGAGCTGTAGAGATTTCTCCTAAGTTAAATTATTTTATCTCGCAGTCTACTGTAACACATTACCTGTTTCCCCCACTGCTCCACATTTTCTTCCTTCCCCAATTAATCTGAGATGAAAACAGGTATTTTATTCACTGAAGACCAAAGTCTTGCTGCCATTTGAAGGACTATTATTTGACCACTATTTATTTCTCTAAACAGCCAAATCCTACTACCTGGCTCTCACATCATCCTCTGCAACCCTAAACAAACTTCCCAAGCAATGTCTGTCTTTAACCTGCAAATACAAAACAGCATTTGGTCAGCTCACAGATGTATTTATCATATAGCAATTAAGGGTCCGTGACTTGCAATTATTCTCTCTGCCAGCACTCTGGGCATGTAAGTGTATCTCAAAGCAGAACAAAAAAAAATTAAAAATAGAATAATCACATTTAAGTACCCCTTTTGTGGCCTGGGCAGAGCAAGTTAATGTGTGTCTCTTCTTGTTTATATTCAAATCTATTGCTAAAGCACTACATTGATGCTCAGCATTACCCAGTACAGCCGACATCCTCAATCTATACATAACATAGCTATTATTTTTAGAAGATTTAAACCCTCAGTTCTCTTCATAGTGCTCAAGCTTACAAAGCACGTACTACAGCAGAAGCCCAAAAAACTTAAAAGCACAAAGATCATTAACAAAACAGTTTTTCTGCAGTATCTGAACAGGCCAAGTACTTGCATCTCTGTATGCATCCCTATAGGATGCTTCACTTCCAGATAGTTGCTAAATACTGCTGTTGGCCTCTGAAGGTATTTGCTGAAGAAGCTTCCCATAACAAAGCAAAGTATGTATTACAAAAGGTGGCAATCCCTCATCATATCTTGGGGGTATAAGTATTTATCTCTAAATGGCTGGGAAAGGCTGAAATATGAAGACATTAAGTTGCTCCTCAATGTTATACCTGAAGCCAAACTAAATCCTGTGGCTTCAAGATCTAGCTTTGCATTTTCAGTCTGTGACATTGCAAGGCAGAGACACAGTTGCAGCACATGCTGCCTGGCCCTTGTCTGGTTTTGTGAAGGCAATTACTGCAGCACAAGTACCAAGCTTAACCACTGCCACAGGCATCGCAATGCTGCATTTCCCCTCCTCTTTTACCCATACTGAAATTTCAGTTTGTTAGGAGTGGCAAGGTTAGCCCAACACAGTTGAGTTTAGGTCTATGCCTGCCTGCAGATTTCTTCCAGGCAACATACAAACATCAGCCAATTCCGCATATACTGTCGGAGCCTGGTGGCAGACTGCTAAGTGCCCCTATTTGGTTTGGGATATAAAAGCTCCCAAGAGAGGATGCTTTTGGGGTAATGCTCAGGCCTGGGATCAAGTAAACCCTAATTCACTTCCCACAACTTTGGCACTGCTTAGCTCCCTTGATCATCAATGAGATGGCTTCATCCTCCATTCAAGTCCTTCCACCTACTGTTCCCAGTCCTTAGTCATTGCCTCCCCAGCAGCCCCCTTAAACCATCTGTTCTCCAGAAGTCAGAGGTGCCTTGTTTTCTCCATGAAGAACAATGCAGCTGTCCTAGCAGGGCTGAGCAGCACACTGCCTTGGATCAGACAACATGAACACAAGGCACAGACATTTATGCAGCCATCTGAACACAGCCCAGTGCTTTCATTTCTTCCTGTTTGTAAAGCACAGATAACAGTAATACCCCCACAAATCCAAAGATTTGTGTAACAGTGCTCTAAGATCTTAGGATTTAAAAAAAAAAATAACACCACACATATTTGTTATTTTCACATGGCAAAATAAGAGTGGCATGAACACAAATGACTTTACAAACAGCTTTGTGGGCTCTCCTGCACAGCCCCCCTTTCTTGGTCCTTTGGGCTCCCTAACGTCAAATTAGTACATAGCACATGCTTTGTTCTTTTTATCAGAGCAATTTTGCTGGTACTGCTGCCTGCTCTAAGACCTTCTAATTGAAGGAAGGTGGGAGCAAGAAAGTAACAACACCGTAAGGATGGACTAAATGACAGCTGAAGCTCCTTCCAACCTGAGTTATCTGACAAGCCCACAACTACACCAACAGGAAATGCCTGGAGCTGACCCAACTAACCTTCCTTCCAGTTCTGGGGCCCAGGATAAACCAGTCTATGAAGAGATGTATCACCTGTCTGGTTTCTACATGGCTTCTCTTGTCTCTTCAGTGATTTTAACACCATCAGCCGGTAGCCTAGTCACCATGCTGAGTCTCCAGCAGCAAAAGCACACATAGCAGCCACACTGACATCTGGTATTATAAATACAGACTCTGCACTGTTGGATAATCTGTTAACAGCAGAGTAAGTGACACTGGAAGAGTAATTAGCAGCAACTAGTAAGCCATCACATTCAGGAGAAAAACAAAAATATTTGTTTGGTAGAATATGTAACTAAACGTTGATTGCAGTCAGCATCACTCCTGTGCTTCGAGGCTTCCAGCACGCGTGGGATTCAGTGCTACTGCAAGGTGTGAGCAGCAGCCCAAGACTGAAGTCCTGCATAGCCACAGGCTAAGTCTGGCAGTGGAGGCAAGCGTGCTGCCCTGCTAGGCGATGCCTTGACGACAGTTTGAAAGAAGCCCCACAGGTACTGAGCAGGGAAACCAGCCCTGGCTGGGCCCCCAGCCCCTCTGCTGAAGTGTCCCCATCAAGCACATCAGTCAGTACCAACTGCATCAGCATTTGTTCTCACACAGATTTCCATCCACTCAGAGAAAAACTCATCAGCACTCACATTCACTGTGAAGTGAGCAGCTGCTGAGCAATAGCTGCACCACCATCCTGGTATCAAGCTGGAGCAGTGACATATGTCCTGTCCACACTACAGCAATAATTGTATTTGTACACAGTAGGTCTACATACAATTTCTTCTTATGCCTATTCAGACAAGAAAACAGCCCCTATCACAATTATATTGAGGAGACATACTTATTCTGGATACTATTTCCATTACTTTTTACCATGGTTTTTAACACCCACACAAAAAGAAGAGAGTATATATTAAACCATTATTTTAACAGGATTAGATTTTGCAGCACATACACATACATTCTGTGGTAATATGTCTCACATTACCAGTCTCTAAACTAGCCAGCACTCAAGGGTATCAAATGGAGAAAGACCTCTTCCCTTTGACGTATTTTCCATTTCCACTCCAATTATTTCCTCTAAATGCTTTTGTACAGACAGGTCTCTCAGCTTCTGCTCAGGGGACCCTTCATTATTTCATTTTCTAAAAGCACTATAACTTGCTGCTAGAGAGACAACTGATGGGACACAGTGAGGTCACAAGTTCTCTTGGGACAGGGGTCATCAGAAAGAAACAGAAAACAATTTAATTCATTTGCTGTCTACCAGGCAGATAAAATCCCCAGTTCTCATTTGGCACCAGTGGAGACGCACCAAGGATTAATATATCCCCTTACATTTGCTCAGTCTAAAAGAGAGGGGCAGTGTACCCCGATACACCGACTGTCCTTTGACAAACCCTCCTCTGGCCTGACAGCCATACATTACATATTACGACACTGCAGCACTGACTGCATAGATCCTCTAAAAAGGATTTATGAGGTTAGGCTGCCAGTACTTCGAAAGCATGAAAACAGCAGAGCCAACAGGTGAACCCGTTTTGCTCATATATTTCAGGACACCTATTTTGTCCTTCTTCTTAGAAAGCTACAGCACAGCAGGTTCTTCACTTTGATGGTAGGAATCATTTTCTTCCATATCTATGTACAAACAAGTGGATCCTGGTCTATGACCTGAGGCTCAGTAAAACATGTTCCTCCAATGTCTTTCCCTTGGCGTGATTCCCAGCACCCCTGGGGGATACTGCACGGACTGTTGGAAGTTAGCTAGAAAGGATCCCAAACTCATTGAACACGTATCTATAGCTAAGAAAACAAAAAACCTTATTCTGACTGTGATTTCTTTGCACCAGATACAAGCCCTGTTTCTCTGTAGTACACGCAGCAGAGCCTGCACTCACTGCTCAGGGCTAGCTACCCTTGCACAAGTGCAGAATTTGGGGCTACATGCAGCTAAACAAGCAATTCATATATACTACAGACCCCTTCCAGCAGTAGAAAAGCTTCATAAGCCATCCAGCAGCAAACAGCCTAAAAGAAAAAGTGGGGCTGGGGGAGTGACATCCAAGAGATGTCACAAATGCCATTTGCTGAAAGAGAAAAACCCACACAAGCATCTGACCAGGTATGGCAGCAGTCACTGCGTTTAAGGCCAGTCACCAGCAACTTGCATGCCCCTCATAGCATAAAAAAGATACCTTGATAACTAAAACCTCTTTATCACTGAATACAATTAATTAACGAGGCCAGAAACAAGCTGAGGAACAACCCCCCTCCCCAGGTGTTGTGTGTCTACACTGGAGCAGATAACCAGGCAGCGCGGTCTGCAGTTTACTCAAGTTGCAGATGATGAATGCGAAGGTCACATGAAGGGAAGGCATCAGTATATTGCCTGTCACAAAATGGTAGCACCCGGGGATTTGAGCATATAGGAGAAAGATAACCCCGTCCTTCCTATAGCCTCCCCGCAGCTCCTGACATGGCATCCGCTATGGAGGACAGCAAGGCAGCGCTGGGGGAGGGGGACGGAGCAGATTAAACTTAAATACCCCACACACACACCCCCGCCAGCGACAACATCCATCTCCGGGA
>NW_009649057.1:1044990-1052716 GCF_000708025.1 Charadrius vociferus | reverse complement strand
CTGCAGACGGCCGCGCGCCGCCGCCAGGGGGCCTTAAGGGCGCCGGCGCCGCGCTGCACCCTGGGAGATGTAGTCCGGGCGGGCTGAGGGGAGGGCGCCGCTGAGAGGGGTCGCCCGGCGGCAAAGCCCTCGTATAGCCCTTCCTCCGAGGCCAGGGGTGGTTAGGGTCTGCCCCCAAACTACCCCGCTGCCCAAAAAGCAGAGCAGCACAGGCTGTCCCCAGGCCTCGGGGGCTGTGGGGTGCCATGGCGGGTTGACACACGGCTATGGCCCTGTCAGTGTGCCTGTGCGGCCCAGTCAGCGTACCTGCCTGGTCCGGTCACTGGTCCGTGAGCCTGTACAGCTCGGTCACCATCCTTGCAGAGTTCAATCACTGTATCTACGCAGCACAGTCAACGTACAGGTATGATTTGGTCAATGTACCCATATGGTTTGGTTACTACACCCACACAGTTTGGTCACCATACCTGTGCAGTTGGGTGGTACACCCATGTTGGGAGGGCTTTGTGCCAGGACAGCACTTGCGGAATTGCCAGAATGAAAGAAATATTTGATATGATTAAACTGGAAGCTCGCGAAAACACTACTGGGCTTCTGCTGCTTCTTCTTCATTCAAATGTGGATGAAAAAATACATCAATTTCTGTTTATGGCTACAAAACAGTAGATGTTGTTGCTATACTCATTTTACAGAAACACAAGTGCTGCACTTTATGTACTTAGATTTTGTTTTTAAAAATCATTTGTCTACAGTAAAAAGGAAACTTGGATTGTAGGCTCTTAAAAGGGCTGGGCTTTTAATAAGACTATAACATGAGGCCATCTTTGATTTGAAAGTATAGCAGTGAAAGCAAGCGTTCAGAAAAGAAGCCGATGGCTAGCGGTGACTCAGGAGGGTGGAGAATGCTGCATTTCAAACACCTCTCAGTTCGTGCTACCCAGCACTCCTGTTCACAGCTCAAGAGAGAGCTGGGGGTGGTGGGGGAAAGGAATGACAAAAAACTGCAACAGATTTTGAGCTGTATGTTTAGTTTTAAGCAGCAACTTTTTAGTTATGATGATTCTAAGGAGGGTTTCACAGATGTCCGTTGAACGTAATCCATGCAAAAATACCTACCTGGGCGTACCGAGAAACTAGAACAACCATGCTGAGGCGTGAATTTGCCTCACTGTATTAGTGAAGATGCCCAAGGAAAATGCTCTCAAAACATCACCAGTGTGCAGGTAAGAACACTGAAGGAAAGGAGCTACTCCATCTATATGGGTAACACCATTGTAGGGCATGTGGGGGGCTGTTTTGTGGGCTGTCCATGCTATTTTTTCCTCTCAGCAAATTGCCTAGTAAATCTCAAGAAACAAGCTTTAGAAACTTAATACAGACTGCAGACAAAAGTCTTCGAGCATCTGTGCAGCCACTCTGATAACTTGTGTTGAAGGAACCTGGAGAAAAACATTTTTTTTTTCCTTTGGAATTTGATACCTGCTGCTTGTTAAAGGTCACCACAAAAAGAACACTGAGGAGTATCAGAGACTTAAAGAACAGCACCAGCTTCCTCACTGGGTCAGAGCTGGTGCTCAGGGAACTTGAGACCATGAGGATCTTCGAAGCTTCATTTAAGGAACCATAAGAAGAAAATTGTCCTTTTCCTAGAGGTTGCTGTAACCTGAAATTGACCCCACAGTTCTAATTTCAATACAGAATTACCCAGCTGCATTACTGCCATCATCTCACACAATTTAATAGCTGTACTAATAACCCTTAATGGCCATGACCAGCCTCACCTGGGGCCTCTCCCCACACCTGTGGACCCAGGAGCTGTATTTAAGCTCAGCCCAGGGCCATTAGCCCCTGATGAATTATAGAGAAGTGTTAGTCTTAAACTCAGTTACAGCCCTACATGCCTATGGTATCTTTGACTTCAACTTGTGGGCTGTCTCATTGCTATGGTTGTGCCCAGAGATCGCTAGATCTGGTTCTGATCCTGGCCAGCAGGTTAGTAACTTGTCTTGACGTTGGACCTGCTTCATTATCATACTATTTCCTTATATTCTGAACTTTTTGTTGGACCTAGCTATTACATTTAGTCTGTCCTGCTTGTCTCCCTTGGGTGTTGTGGTATTGGACCCCAGTTACAAATAACCTTGTCAGCTGTAGGATTTATCCCTTGGCTGCTGCCTCCCTTTTCCCTGGGGAGCAGCCCTGCTCTTGCTGCTCCCTGACAACAGTATTAGCTGCTTAGCAATACATAATGTGACTTGACTTTCCTCTCCTTCTTGTCCCCTTATTGCACCCCATGGATCCACACCTGCCTTTAATACTGCCACAAAAGCAACTATTTGATTGTGGCTATCAATGTTTTTGCTAACAATTGAAACATCAACCTGCAAGTACTGTATTCCACTCCCTGGCTGACATTCTAAGCAGGTATTTTGTTCAGGGTGAGCCCACTTCAGTCCAGAAATAACAGTTTATACCATATTATACATACCATATTCTGGAAAAGCTAACATTAAATGAATACATTTGCTTTGATAAAGGCTTGTGAAAGAATATAGAAAGTACAGTATGTCAACAGCTGATATTCAAGACTATGGGGGTAAATAGGGCTTATTGCTAGTTAAGGAGCTGGTACAGCACAAAAGCTTAAGTGTAAGTTCTTCACAGGTATTGTTTCATATGTTCTCTGGTTCTACTTGGTTCTTGGGAAGTGTGGTCCTTGTGGGGGTGTCTAAGGGCGTTCCTGGTCTAACTTACTGTACTGTACTAACTTACTGTTCAAAGGGTGAAAAGTATTCTGGAGGGACAGGGGAAGTTAATAGGGTGCTCTTCAGATAGACAATAAAGGAAGAAAAAGGGTGGCAGAAGTGGTAAAAAACTGCAGAAATATTGGCAAACTTTACATAGATTTTTCAGCAGATCAATATTAGTATAAAACTGTAAGCTGCATAATATGTGCTCTTGCAGAGGTGCTTGTGAGCAAACGAGGCCACAGCGTATGCCTGCAGCATTACCCTTACAAGAACTCATTAATGTCTTGGAGTCTATCTAAACACTTCTGCAATTGTAAACACGTAGCCCAGAGAGACCTGCACACCAGTGTCAGAGGCAGTGAGGCTTGGTTTTTACGAAGCTTTAGAAACCTACACCTCCCATTGATGAAAAAGAGAACTGCAGGCACTCAAAATCGCTCCTAAAGCCTTCCATTTTCTCTCCTGCAAGAAACTGAGTTGCAAGGATGTTAGCAACAAACAGGCCTTTTGATTCTGTAATACCTCCCACCTGTGACTTACATGGCAGCATGTAGCATTTGTAGGAGGAAAAACAACTATGTGATCATCCTTCATGGGAAATACTGAAAAACTGCAATGTCTGTGAAATAAAAAGGAATTTTATAAACTGGAGTGGACAGGAAAAAAATTTATTTCTTTCTACCTTGGTAGAAGAACTTAAGACGTGAACAAAGAAAAGCAAGGAGGATGAGAGATTTTTTTTTTTCCCCCCGAGGTGCTATAAATATTTCTGCATGTACTTTAATATGAATCCCTAAAAATGTGTGTGGGCATAACTATGCATGTTTCTATGTATGGCTATCAACATAATGACAGCTTTGTACACTGATTTTGTCACCTCATGCAAATAAAACTCCCAGTTTAGTTAGCATAATTAGAAATAGACACTTGAGTGCTAGATTCTGTCCCTCATTCCTTGCCCTTGCAAAAATAACACTTCTAGTCCTCAGCGAAAAAAAAAAAAGGCAAAAATGTGAAATACAATTAACTTAAGATTCTCCTAGTCATCTGCAAACTCTTTCTGTTGACTCCTGGTAGAGCTGTGAATGTTCAGAACATTTCACAATGGGTCATGAAGTGGATGCTCTTGGTCCTTTGGGTTCCTAAGAAATATTTGTAAGTATAGATAAGAATTTAAATTAAATGTTTACAAACAGAGGCTAGAATGTAAGTTTCACAAAGAATCAGGTCTAGGATTATCACTGTCTCTATCATTATAGAATACATTATACATCTGACATAGTTAAAAAACGTAATTAAAATTCATGTCTTAAATTTACATGACTATGTAAAGGTGCCTATAGAGATATAAACAATTTAAGTATCTACTTTATAGGTACTTAAATGATACTATAGTAGCAATGATACCAGAGTAACATTGATTTCTTGTAGTATCAGTTGCTCGGAAAGAAAAAGTTTCTCTAGAATTTTCCCATTGGTTGGAAAAGAGATCTGAAAGAAAAGCAGCCGTTAATTTTTGATTTCCAAATACAGAGCTCTTCTTTGTAGAATAAAATAATGAAACGCATCCTTATTTTCTCTTCTGTTCTGAAACAGGGAATTTGCTGAACTGGTCTGAGAATCCCTCAAAAAGAGGTAAAAGAGGGTAAACCCAGTTTATGAGACTCTGCGTCAGGCTTATTTTTAGTGTGACTCCACAGAAGCCAGAATATACATAAGGAAAGGAATAAACTGAATGTTATAGTCCATTAGGAAAGGGATCTGGATATGGATGTATGTTTAAATTAATATTTTAAGAGCAACAAAGCTGAGTTCTCTGTGCTTTCCACATCCAGTGAGATGATACAAAATAGCTCCCAGAATGTATTTTACCTTGTGAGACTGAAAATTAGTGATAGAAGCCGACTGGCCATGTGGCAAAACAGGTGTAAAAACAGTATCTTAGTTTATATGCTGTGGGCCTGTCCTGCCAATCAAGAAATATAGGGAATAGGTTTCTAGAGCAAGAGAACAAAGAGTCGGTGCAAATATCCCTTAACGCACTGATCATTTTGCTTTGAAATGTTGTGTGCTACTGCTTTCTTATGTGTGTATACAGTCTTCCTCCAGATAAAATGGACATGGAAAACTGTAACTTCAGTAATTCAAATAAGCTGTCGAGAGCAGGTCTGGTGAAACCTGACCCATTCCTTCAATGGGCAGGCCCCAAAAGCAGGAGGAAAAAGTACTTTAAAGCCCCATATGCCTTTTTCTCCAAAGAGTTTGGGAAGTGAGAACTAGTTGTATCCTAGTGGAACAGATGAGTAATAACACCATGCTGGCAGAGGAAATTGTGGCCATCAGTTTCTTGGTGCTGTCTTAGGCACAGAGAAACACTTGGATTTTCAAAAGCTACGTGGCTTCACCAAGGGTTGCATACTAAGTCTTTTTCAAAGCCAAAATTAAAACATACAACTGCACAGTCAAAGCATGTGCTGAAAACTAGAGATCTCCAGTTATCTGCATGTCTGATCTGGTCCCTGGAAGAAATTCATATAGCCCAACAAAAACTTGGCTATATAATGCAATCCAGCTCCTGAATAAAAAACATTTGTATAGTCTTTCAACAAATCTGCCAAGAAATTTCATAACCCTGATCTAATCGTGTAGAGGTTTAATGCAGGTTGCCTTATAGTGATGATCCAACAACTCTGCTGATGTTAGTCTCTGTATTGCAGGGTACTTTCTGGGTCATTTTCTTGTGTTGACCTTCTAATTCTTATTCTTTCACTCACTCCTGTTGTCAATGAGACACAACTCTTGTGTAACCACCCCTGAGCCTAGTGGATACCTAGGTAATTATTGAGTAATAATGTTGTACTATATATCGTAGCACTATGTTTTTAAGTTTCCATGTATTCTCACATAATGACATGTATTTGTCGCTGCATACTGAACAGCAAGTTGCTTAACAATTGAAAGGGAGATATTCTGTGCAGGAAAAAACAACTGTCAGTAGATGGGAGGTGAAGGTCTGTGTGCCAATGCTCAGTGGGCACTGACAGTAAGTCCCCTTTGGCTGTGAGCTGAAGACATGCTGGTTTATTGACTGTAATGAAAGAACGGATCCTAGCCCAATTTTCTGCGCTGTTACCTTACGTCTCTGTATGACTTCCAAACTGACCGGTGTGATTAGCTGAATCTGAAACCTTCTCTTCTGGATTCAATTAAACCATCTTTTGTAGGTGTGATAACTACATCTGGCGCATAAAGGCATCTCTGATGGTCAACCTTTGGATTGTAGGTTGAGGAAGCAGCACGTGTCTTCACTTCCTACAGCCCTAATCCTGGCTTGTGTTGTGCATGAATGGGACTAAATGTGTGTCCAGGCTTGTGTTTGATGCAGTAGTATATCTGTGTATTAAATTGTAGGCTTATTGTTCATAAACTCAAAAAGGCTGTTTATTTAATAATTTGTATATAGGACCTCACAGAAGAAAGCCCAGTCTTTGAGGTGGGCCTCTAGACTATGTCAGAATATAGTATGTTACTTTTGTGTTTAGTTTGTTTAGTTTATTTAGTTTTAATGACTAATAGTACAAAGTCTTAAATAAACAGAAAACAAAAAAAAAAAAAAAAAAAGTAGACTTAGTTACCTATCTCATTAACATGGTGCTTTGTAAATTTCCAAATGTGACATACAAAGAATACTTACAAGAACTTGAGTTGCAGAATTAAGATGACATCAATTTCAGATTTACATTTATTCATACAATCTGAATGCTGTCTTTTGCATGTCTGGCTGATATACAGACTAGCTTGACATGATCATAAGATTAACCCTCTCCCCCACCACTGCCACCTACCCAGGCTGGTAGCTACTATAATAGCATGATTACAGGAGCAGAGGATCAATTATGCAAAATTATTTTTAAAAGACTCTATGTATGTTTTCTGCTGCATGTATGTACTCCCTGGGACGATACTTAAGCTTTAATGCTTAACAGGAGAGCATTTTTTTCTGTGTGCAGACAGCTGTGATTGGATAACAGACTCTGGGCGTTAACATGGCCAGTCATTGATTAATATGGATTGTCATCTCCAAATTGATTATTGTAAAATCAGGATGGTATAAAAAGGCCCAAAGGAAAAATCAACATATGCTGCTGCATTGAAAATTATTAATGCTAACTGTATATCACCAGTAACTGTGCCCAGCTTACAATACTTTCAGCTAAAAATCAATTTTGAGGCCTTAATGAATTGTCTTTATTGGTGTGAATAATAAAATTATAAAGTAAATTATTTCAGGATGGCAGAGAGCAGAAATGCATCTTTACCCTTGCTAGGCTTCGTATAAGAAGAGTATAAGGTTTAGTATAAGAAGGAATGACAGTCTCAGTATATTTTCATACAGAGCCTGTGTGTACTGAACACCCTTGAAATTAATTTACTTATGGAAAGCAGGTGCTGCAGGAAAGCTTTTGCTGCAAACTCACACACACAAAAATAAAAGGGATGGACCTGCTAGAAAAGTCATCTCAGTCTACTGCACAGAGTAATACTGCAGAAATCCCTGTTTGTTTTCTTCCAGGTTCTCATGGCAGGCGTGCCAGGATGTGACCGCTGCGAATGGCCAGAGGCTGTGTTGGGGTTTTTTTCCATCTCCTCGGCGAGATGGTTACCAAAGATTCCCCTGGACTATTTAAAAAAAAACAAAGAGCAGAAAACCCACGCCGTTGGAAGCCATCTGCTCCCCCGTCCAGCCGTTTATTTCATTCCCCCTGCACAGATGGTGCCCGTCCCCTCCCAGCCCTCTCCAGGGACGGAGGGACCCCACTCCTCTTTCCGTGCGGGGCATGAGAGGTGGAGGTGCCGCAAGCCGGGGCGACCTGAGCGGCGGCTGCGGGGGCGATCCCGCGCCCTGCGAGGGGCGGCCGGTTCCTCCAGGCCTGGCGAAGGAGCTGCCGGGGGCCGGGCAGGTGGTTATTGTCCCC
>NW_009649057.1:1020572-1043871 GCF_000708025.1 Charadrius vociferus | reverse complement strand
GGAGGGGGCTCGGGAGAAAGCGCCTTCTCCCGTAGAAACGCTCGTAGGCACCGAACTGAGCCGCCCTGAATAGACACACATACACTTTATATTATTATTGGACTTAGTTTATTTATTCCCCCCCCCCCTTCTCTGGCTGGGCCTTCTGGCCTAGGTGAGATTATTGAACTTATTTCTGCGCTGGCACCAGCGCTGAGGATGTGACTGGGCACTGTGGGGCGGGGGAAATGGAGGAAAAATCATGTTTTGTTTGTTAGAAGATAAATGACATCTGCCAGAAATAAAAAGGCAAATAGCCGGGGTTTTCTTAAAAAAATGCAAGAGGGAAAATAACTGTCTTAGATAGGAGCAGTTGTCCCTGATGAGCTGCGAGTTGTAGAACTAACACAAATTCTCTGAGATGATGTGTTTATTTGCAGTTACTGTTCTCTGTAAAGCCTCTGTAAATTCGAAGCAATGGGACGTGAATTTAAGAAGAAAATTAATTCCTTATTTAATAAATTATAGTAATTACTTTATCCTTATAAGGCATACGCCTCTGAGGTAAATGTGGGAATCTTTCTGTTCTGCTAGAAATACGAATCTCTCAATCTTTTTTTACCATTTTCATATGTCTTGTACTATAAACAAAGCTGCCCTTAAAATGCCAATATGGGACTGGCTGTGAGATAGCACGAATGCATCTTGCACCTTTAAAAGTATGTTTTTTCTGGTATAAATATCTCAGCTCTGAGACTGGAACGATCTGGAGCAGTGAACGTGAAGATGAGCTGCTGTCAATGCTGTTAAGAGGGTTGGGTTTTTTTGTCAGCATGGATATTTTGATCCATGTTTGTTCCTCTTTACAGCCCTAACAGACGTAGCTGTGTCAGCAGTCGTGCTTAGAGGTGGGCCTGACCTTGCAATCGCCTGAAGAAGTGCCTGCCAGTTTCTTCAGACTTTTCTCTTGTGTCTGCTCCACCCTCCTCAGGACTGGAGAATCCGTCTCAGCTTGCTTCTTCCTCCTCGTGTTTTAAATATGAAGGCCATGCTTTATTTTTCCATCTGGTTCTTGCAGTTAGGGGGCACCATTTACAGTTATGTCCTGTCTGGCTCGGTGTGGGAGGCATCGATTTTGGAAAAATGTGCTTTAAGCTACTGAGAGCTCCCTGGTTTTTCAAACTTCTTTTTTGTTGTTGTGTTAAATGTAGCTGCTGATCTAGATCACTCGTTTCTACTGACGAGTGCTGCATAATTCTGTAGAACTGCAGTCAGCTCCTGGGGTTTTTTTTAATGCTGCTTGACAGGCTTTATGTGGGCTTGGTGCTAAGGAGTTCTCTCTGACCTCAAATTCCTTGATAGACAATCTGTCAGCTTTGGAAATTCCAGGAGAGTGGAAGAAAGAGGATACAGTGCCCGTGTATGGTGTCTTTTAATGCATGTATATGAGCATTTCAGCTGTTCTTTTCTCCTCTGTTTTATACTTGTTAGGTGCCTGGAGTTGAAGGGTCCAGTTTTTATTGGGTACTTACGATTAATGCCTTCTTTTCCAGGGGTTTGCCACCACCGCAACAGCAACAGATGCTGAGCTTACGGGCAACAAATCAACCATCGCTGCTCAATGCCAATCCTATGCTCCAGCGGGCCTTACTCATGCAGCAGATGCAAGGTACTGTCGTTATGGGAGACGCTTACTTATTGGAGTTATTTAATCATCCTTCATGGACTGAAACCATAGTATGGCTATTTCTTGCCAAACCGTTGCAGTCCTTGTATTTGGCAGTTCCGTTTGTCGTCTTTTACCCTCCGCACCGCCCCCCTCCCCCCCCCTTCTAATTTGTCCATCTTCCATATCACAGAGGTTCTTCAGTTGTTGAAAATCCCATGTGCCCAACTGTTCACAACCAGGAATAGCACTAGAAGGTATCAGGTTAGATACTAAATATGTGCTTTCCCTCTTAGACTTGGTGGAGAGAGTTTTCTTCCATCAATATGTTTAGATAAAATACCTAGACTTATTATTTGTTTGTCTTTCTTGCTTGGAGGGTTAAAACAATTTATTTGGTTGTCTGTTACACCTGTGCTAACCTTATTTGCAGTATATGCTTGTCTTTGTCCAAGCTTAGTGCATTACAAACAAATGAAGTATATTGTGGTGGAAAATGGTTTGGGTTTCAATTATCTTGTGAAATTTCAGTTCCCTGAGATGACTGTCATTTTGTGGTGGATAATATCACTGTTTTTCCATCACTGTGTTTCCACAAGTGGATTTTTTTGCCAGATGTGATGTTTTCAAAACAAATTTATGAAGCTGCCTTAATAATAGCATTTTTAACATAAAGATATTGGGAATAAAACTGTGGTTTTATTTTTGCTTGTGTCTTAACCTTACAGCTCTTTTCAACACAAAAAATCAGTACCTGTTTTAGATGTGCCTGGTTTTAAAGTGCCTCGTTTAGATTAATGCCTGCAGTTTTAATCTTGCCTGTGAATCATGCCCAGATGTGAAGACAATAGATTTATTCTGCATGTCATTAACGCTCCTTTTGTTCTCTCCTGCCCATTTAACGAGAGGGCTCTCTAGTGACTCCAGTGGCTCTCTACAGTTCTCTCTCAGGTTGTAGGGAAACGGGCTGTGAAAAAGGGCAAGCCACGCTCTGAAGATTGGTGTATGTATTTGTGTCAGGAAAAAAGTCTGACTCCTCTCTAGTCATCTGTGCTCCTTTCAGATATGTTTGATGTTAGTGTGGGCTGACCTTTTCCCTAAAGCAAAAATCTCTTATTGAGAAGTTGTATTTAACAGTATGCCAAGGACCTGAGGCAAATTAGATATGAGCACAGGATAAGGCATGTTAATGAACACTCTACATGCACTTTGACTTAGTGTCGTTCCTCTTCTTCTCACCTCGACATGCTGGATTGAGTTGTGACTTCTGTTTCAATAATCTACATCAGCTAGCCACAGGTAACATGTAATATGGTTGCAATGTCCAGTGTGGCCCTTCTTAGGGTTCTGAATTTTTTTGGTCGTTCAGGTTTGGGTTACATGTAAGAATATCTGATGCTGTAGTACTTCTGTACCTGGGAAACATCAGCATAAATAATTAATTGACTGTATGTGGCTTCAGCAATGGGAATAGGAAAATATAAATACTTCAAATTGAATTAGATATATGGTTCTTTAAAGGTACTACTGAACTGAGAGCAGGAGATAATTTCTTGCAGTACAGATTTTTTTTTTTAATACAGCTGTGGCTTTTTACAGCAAGACATTATTTATGGTAAGTAATGAGAGATTAGATTACTTTTGAAGACAAACATAGGGGAGTACTTCCTACGGTGTTGCAGGCTTTAAACAGTGTAGCTTGTTTTTTCAGATTTTGGGGTGCTTGTCTCCAAACTTCTCTGGCCTCTTTTGACAGCTTCTTAAAAGCAGCTTCTATGTGCTAATTCAAGTGAGAGGTAAAAAAAATTGCAGTACAAATCTGGGTTTCCAGAATAGTGGACAGCTTCTGAGATTGTAGCTGAGGCATCTGGTCACTTCCATTCCCTCACCCCTGAAATGGGGATAGCAAGAACTGCTTTTGGAAGAAATTGTTGACACTCAGTTAATAGTCTGTGGATGCTGAAAAGAACTGTTCAGAAAGCAGAGCATTATAATTGGAAATGGCAGAGTCTCAAGTGTCAGAGTTTAGGTTGACATGTTGAACTTGCATGACAACCAGGTGGCAAAGAGGACTGTGGAATATTTTGTTTGAAACGTCCAGTGTTGTTTTAAATGAAACGCTGTTACTAGCTTGTGTTAAACAGCATCCATACTATGTTGTAAGCTGCCAGCTGCACAAATGTGGGATGAATTTTCTTTTTTTACAGCGAATTTCTGTAAAATGAGACCTTGTTTGTTGCAAACACAAGTGCTAGTGTGCTCAGATCAAATAATTGCTCTAATGATCTTAGCCTGCAGTGACAATTATCATTAAATAGCCTGATACATGGTAATAGTTCCTATCGCATCAAATGTTGTTTTGTGGGTGCTGAAGAGGGTAGAGTGTAGAACACCCATACGATGCCCAGTAAGGTACAGGGTCTTGTGTGGAGGAGCCCTCCCTTCTCTACCTGCTGCTTGTACATGTGGAAGATTTTCTTTCTCCTTTGCATACTGCAGGGTTGTGATAGGCTGTGTGTTTGCATTTATAGGAAACCTGCGTGGATTTAACATGACAGCACCAGCATTGCAGCAGTTTTTCCCTCAGGCTACAAGACATTCCCTCCTGGGGCCACCACCTGTTGGGGTCTCATTAAAGCCAGCTCGCCTGGGCTTCCCCAGCCTTCCCTTCCAGCGGCAGAACCGGACCTTTCGCAAGGTGGGCTTGTAGTTTCCAACTGTTCGGGAGCTTGGTGTTCCTTTTGCACTTATAGCAGTTGACTGTGTTCTAGGTGGAGAACAAAAGAGAAAGGATGGCGCCTTACAATGAAAACCATGTTTTGCGCCATGCTGCTGACACAGAAATGCAAAAATAAGTCCATCCCTAAGGTTCTTGTGATCCATATTTACATTTATGATGCAAAGATTTTTTTGTCACTTCTTGCCCAAGAGAGAGAATTCCTCATAGCAGAACTGTTTAAACCTGAGATATAAAAGGAGCCTTTAGAAGTACGAGCTTCAAAGTAATTGCAATAGAAGAAATCCTGGCTGAGTGCTTTGGTCTTCACAGAGGCCAGAGTTCTGCCCCATTAGCGTGGTTTGTTCCCAAATGACTTACTCCTACCATGGACATGTCACTCTGACTCTTTGGGCTGTTTTCCCTAGTTTTAAGATCAGGATCATATTTGTTCCTATAGATTTTGTAAAATCTACATTTTTTTTTTCTTTTGTAAAAACCTTTGTCACTTTCCACCAGGCCTCTTTTGTATCCTGGATATGGTTCTTGGATTAATTGACCGATATTTCCCTCCTCTCAGATTAGCTTTTGCATATTTGGTCCCGTTTTGTCAAAAAGATGTGCTGGATGAGGCTCTTGGACTGTCTTTCTGCAGAGTCCAAAGGAAGGGGGATTATTTGGGACTATTCTTTTTCCTTCCCCATGCACCTCTAAAGTGATCCTACTCTCTGCAAGCAGCTGGGTCTCCTGCAGCTGCTACTTAAAGCACTGGAGAAACGTCATGGGCTGCCTGTGGAATTAAAGTGCATTGCTCTGTTTAACCATGTAAACTTGCCTGAAGCAAGACAGTCTGTTGTAAGCCATCTATTCCTTTCCATTGCCTTGTGCTGGAATTCCTGTTCCTGTCCCACAGTAAAAATCTGGTGCTTTGGTCAGTATGTTGGGTTTGAGGAAGGACTGAGAGCTGGCAGTGACTCTCTACCCATTGCAGGACTTCCAGAGGGTCCCTGACAGGAAGCGGGAACTAGATCCTGGTTCTTCATCTCAGACACAAGGTGATGAGAAAATGGAAATCCCAGAGGGAGTGCCAGCAGGGTCAGAGCAGAACAACTCCTCGCCATCCACAGGTAAGGGGGAGCCTGTATTGAAACAAATGCTTCTAGACATTGTAAACTTTTCTGCTATTCCTGCAGCAAAGACTGGAGATGGCTTTAGTCTTAATCAGCTACATTACTCTCTAACTGTAAATAAACTGCCTATAACAGCCCTCTGCTATGTGCTTCATATATCCTTTTTTCCTGGATTTTTTTTTTTGTTTTTATAAGCTAGCTACATATTTTCTGCATGAAAGCGTCTCAGAAGGCACTTTGACAGGGAGCCCCAGTTAAGATGAGGAGAAAAAATAAAACTGATTTCAAATTAAAGCTTCCACATTTCCTTTCCCATGCTGAACTCGGCATCTCATGGAGTCAAACACATGAAGCAGAATCAGTTGCTATCAACATGCTAAGGAGAAGATGAGTTGAAAGAGTACTTGTACTCCATTTGTCAGAACAGAAACTGCTGGCACTGAGTTTCTTGCAGTGTCAGATACAATACAAATGTGGGAATGTTATTTCTGACTGACGAGTGCCTAATCTAAAAATGCAGGCATATGATGAGGTTGTGACCGGTATTATATACAGTGGGGAAAGTTACCCGATTAAATGATTGCTGTCAGGTAACTATGCCACCTTGGCTTATATTAATGCTCCTATGATCTGGGCTCTTGTCACCTAGGTATAGCATGAAGACCCACTTAGTAGACATAAACAGATTTCTTTCTGGATGACACTTCATACAGTGACATCTGCAATAAACCTCAGACCTCTTAGGTCATTATCTAACCTTGTCTCTACAATTTTCAAATTCAGAATAAGCAAGTGTATGGTATTGTTTGCTCTAACTGAGTTTTATTGTCATTGGCCATTCAGTTAGGGAGTGTGCTAAAGGTGGCATGATCTGCTTTGCTAAGGAGATCTCCTTCTGTGTTCCTGCAGAGCCAAGAACTCCAACAGAATCTGTGTTGAACGCTGAGCCTGCAGCAAAAAGACTGAAGAGGTATTTATTGAATGGGGTATTGAAATAGTTAATGGATTTAGAATTATTGTGTATTTTTATTCTCTAATAATTAGGGCTGTACTGTACTGGCCTGATGTCTAGCGTGTAGGAGGTATTTCAGATGCTTTTGGACAATTCGGAAAATCTTACAGTGCTTGCTGAGATCCACGGTGTTGTAGGGTCTCTGCTATGAATGATTCAACTACGGGAATGAAAAATAAGAGATGCAGCTCATGTAAACGCGCAACAAAGTGAAGTTTGCTCATGTGTTCTCCTGCCAGGATTCTTGTACGAATCAGAGAGGTTCTTTTCTATTCTGCTATACTTCTCCAATTTTCTTCCCTAAACGTCAAAAAGGGAAATGAGCAGCCACGTATCAGCAGAGAGGAAAAGCCTTGGAATATGTTAGGTTATGGTAGGTATAGGAAAGGGTAGTTTATTTAGAGAAATGCAAAGGGGAAGGGAATCAATAATCCCTCATATCGAAGCCTGTATCCACGAGTGTTGAGTTCCGTATCCCTTCTGCAAAGGTTGTCTTGCCAGTACCCCTGTCTGTTGGGTAAAAATAGACAAAGACAATCCTATTATCTGAAAGGGATGCGCAGCGTGCAGACATGCTGGCCATGGGAGGCCCATCTTGGCACTCCCTGCCTCCCTGGGTGCAGGAAGGAACAGACAAAGCTGTATTGCCATCTAGTGGGAAGGCACATCATGGAGTTCCTGGTGCCATCTGTACGCTGCCACACCTCTCCCAGAACTGTCGCTGTTAGCTGGTGCAGAGGGAGAAGAGGAGGGAGTGAATACAGATTTCTGGAGGCATTGATTTGAGAATTCTCCAACATATGTTAATGACTATGAGTCAGGACTCCTGGGTCCTCTTATCTTCCCTGTTAACAATTCACTGCGTGGTTTCAGACAAGTTTCTTCACCTCTGTTTCCCATCTGTAGATTAGAGATTAATGGCTAGCTTTAGGGAGAATATTCCAGGATTACTTTGATGTTCAGATATCACCTTGATCATGTAAAACATTAAAGAGTGATAAACATTATGTGAGCAGAGACCATCGTGAATTATGGACTCTGATTAGCCAGAAAGTGAATAAATTCAATTAAAGCTAAGTCAAATGCATTTGAGCGTATGCTTTGTTAATCTGTTTGCCAAAGCTAATTTAATTTTAATTACATTAATATTTAGTAGGGTATTAATCAAAGTCCTGTTACATATACCGAAAAAAGAATCAAGTCTGAGGAATGACAGATCTCACTGCACCAAGCCTGCTATTAGGAAAATCCTTTCCTAAGCAGTAGTTGGGGGCTGCCACATTTGATGCATATATTATGGCTGGTATTTACTTGGAGTAGATAATTCCGTAGCTTTTTTCTTTTTGAAGTGTTTCTGTTTACTTCCAATGAACAGATGATGGATTTCTGGAGAAAAAAAAAAAAAAAAAAGGTTTACTGTTCTCATATTGTCCTTCACAGATGATAAGGGCATTCCCTCCCCATCCATGTCACAAACTTTTGTTTCATGCTTCGTTGTTCCATATTCCTTTGGCCAGGAATACCAGCCTCCTTCTTCATTTCAGGTTTTTTCCCACTTCTGCCTTTTCTCCTATGTACCATCTGTATGCCTGGAACAGCATCCTCATTCCAGTGCAGAAAGCACTCATCATCATCAAATCCTCCTTGAACACCCACTTCTAGCATGGCCTGACAAGTATCCATATAATACCATTTCCTCCTTAGATCATGCTCGTGATGGCTTTTGCTCCCTTAGATTGCTCCTTAGATTTGCAGTTTAGACTGCAAACCCTTGCCCTGGAGTGCTGTCACCATCTGTGTGTGGTATAGTGTTGAGCCTGCTGGCAGCACTTGACAAATAATGTTAATGCCAGCCACTCTTGTTTTCTTCGTGTTTGCACTGCCCAAACCCTGCTGCATATTTATAGCCATGTAACCCGGTTACATTATCACTTATCAATCTGGTAAATTATGTGGTGTGTGTGTGTTTGGATCACTGGATGCAGTACCTGCACAGTCTACGTTCCTGCTTGTGTAGAATGTGCTGCTCCCTTTTGGCAGAAGGACACCAGCGGGTGGGATACTGAGCTGGCCTGAGAGAGAAGACATTCAAGCCATGGTGAAAACTGTTAGCCCTGATGGAAAAATGGGGGATGGAGAAAGACATTGTAAAGTACACTTTGTGCTCTCTGCAAGTCAGCCATTTATTCTCAGCAATTCCCTCAGGATCTTTTTTCTCCTTAGCAGATCACCAGTACCAAATAAAACAAAGCAAAGTCTTTTTTATTTGTGTCTTGTACAGCTCCACTTCCCCCACAAGCAGAACTGTAGGGACTCTGGAAAGAAACATGACTGGTATGAATAGAGCAGGCAGTTACGATGAAATCCCTGTAAGATGCTATTGAGAACCTGTTCAGTTCTGACAGGTCTCTGCGTGTTCCCTCATACATAGAGCAGCCTGGAGTACTGTCCAGGTATTGCAGTTTCCCTGCAGGTCACCAATCAAGACAGGAGTGAGCTCTCAGAGCTCTTATTAAGAATATTTCCCGTATGAACTTATTTCCCTGCGGGCTTCTTGCAGGAGAGGGCAGTGATCCAAAAAAGCAGTTGTAACCACCTTGTCCAGATTATTTGGCTGCTCTTTCTGAATTTATTCTAGAATGCCCACTCTTCATTGTTTTTATTTATTTCTGCTGAATCCTTGCCTGAAATACCACTTGCAGTAGCTTATTGGTTTGGAGGTTTAGTGGAGAGTGCAATAGCTTAGACCCCAACCTGTGCCTTGGTGTGTCTTCTCAACCTCTTTGTCTGTAACGTGGCAAATAAGGTTATTTTCTTTATATCCTTGAAGTGTAACTGAGGAGTCTGCATTAGAGGATGCAACAAACAGCAAGGGAGCAGAAGAGTCAAGCACCCTTGTCCAAGCTGATGGTGAGTTGCTGGGCACCGTGATATGCGCTTTTAGAACACTCCTTGCTGGAACTGCACCTGTAGATCAGCGTCTGTAGATCCTGCAGGTCTTGTCAGAAATGTCCTTCCTTCAGTCATACAGGATGGGAAAAGGAGGAGAAAATCTAGGAACCAAATCCAAACATAGTCCCCTAAAACCTGTTGCCTACCAAATGCAAATGATGAGAACTTTCCCTCTTTAATAAGGATTTCTTTGGAGAAAGGTTTGTGAGCTGGGCTTATGGCCCAGAACACTGTGAGGAAAGCTCCCTGACTTCATTCACCTGCTGCTTTGTTTTTTCTGTCATTGCTATTTTGATTTAAGGCAGCTAAAAGGACTCTCACTTCCTAGGTACAGACAACGCAAAGGAATACACAGCTGAAGATCTCTCTAAAGAGAGGAAATTCTCTGAGGAACCAAAGGCTCCTGAGGTGAGTAGACACCACTCTGTGCAGGCTGGGGTGGTGCAGAACATACAACCTCCCCCTCCATCTCAGAGAAGCCCGTTGCCACTGGGAACCAGATGGCACCCACGTCTGGAGCTCTGTCTCCTGCTGTAAGCTGTTGTCCCTGGCAATAAGGCATAATATGTCTGCAATTAGTGCGCAGTCTGCTCTGACTTGCTGCTTTTGTACCTCTCCTAGCCTGTACCTTACCTACTGCTGGCTGTTTGTGGATGATGGGGTTTGTTAAGATTTCAGTATTCATCTGGAAAGATGGAGAGTTGAATTGAAAGAGCCACAGAGAAATAAATGTATTGAGGGCCATAGCTAAATATGTCCTTTATGTTGCTGAAGAGCAGATGTAAAAAAAAATTCATGTGATGGTAGTAAAGATGCAGCTGCTGTGGCACTTGCCATCACAGCAGGCAAGAGCAGATAGTGGGAGTCTGCTTTTGAGAGGCAGCTTGGAAAAATGAGACACAGGTGAAGCCAGCAACCTGAGAGTCTTTTGCATGAAATACCTTTCCCGCATGCTAGATATTAAACTGGGACCTTATGCTGTGTAAGTCTGTAAGCAGACAAAGATTTAACCATGGTGTGAATAAGACCTGGTCTTCCATGATCGGAGACATTAGGTGATGCGATTGAATGTATCATCCTGCCCTTGTTTTTGAGTACTTTAGTCCATCAGGTGTGGTGCTGAGTTGCCTTTAGTTCTGCAGTGGAGAAATGTGAGCTGGTCATGTCCCTTACCAGCGCATGATTTGTTGCTCCAGTCTCCAGAGACTGGATCACATAGTGTCTACAGAGGCTGTAGAAACAACCATCTGTACTAATGGGCCTGGTACTATGCCACAGGGATTGCTGATTTAGCAGTGTTGGGAGAAGGAGTCTGTATGAGAGTCCTTCTGATCAGCCTCCTGTGGATTCAAGCTTAAATGTATTTTCTGAAGGGGCAGAGAGTTTGGGTCGCATACAAGAAGCAGGTGTAATTTTTAGTGTCTTCTACTGAGAGACTGGACTTAATCTTGACTCCTTCTTTTGGCAGGTGTTGAGCTCTGGAGGTTCACTGAAAGTGACTATCCAGCAGAGCAGTGAGAGCAGAGCTATCAGTACAACAGCTCTGAAACCCGGGCACTGGACCTGTGAGGTGGGCACAGCTGATCCCAGCCCTGAATCAGTCCTTAAATTCTACTGTTACATCTGCAAGACCAACTGCTGCAGTCAGCAGGTAAAAATCCACAGGTCTGAATGCAATGTGGGTGGTCAAGAGAAGTGAATTTGATGGCCAGCTGCCGTGGGGAGGTGTAGTAGGAGACTTGTTTTCAAGGCTCGTGCTTTGGCAACAGGGAATGTAAAAAATTATGATAAGCCTGCAGATAAAATAAACTTCTCCTGAGGAGCTGGCAAGCAACCTGCTAGAGAGCGAATGTGGGTGGATCTACAGGCAGCCATGCTCTTAAGCATTTATACCATTTCATTGTTAAACAGCAGTCAAGAGAATGGAAAGCATAGTTCATACCTATTATTTTCTGTATTTTGAATACATTTAAATGGATTTTTTTCTCCTAACCTCTCTCAGAATTTCCAGTCCCACATGGCTGGAATTCAGCACCAGCAGCGACTTGGGGAGATTCAGCACATGAGCAACGTTTGTTTTGTTTCACTACTGCCCATGGTGAAGGAGCAGAAGGTGCTGGCAGAGAAAGATGGGTAAGTGTTGGTCTGCGCTAGAAAACACAATCTGAATGTGGACCTACATGGGTTCTAAAATTCGTTGCTGCACCAGGGTGCCCCTGTGTTCTAGGTAAGGTACAGAATCCCTCTCATTTCAAGGGCCTTAATCTCCTTCAGACAACTTTCTTCCTGCTTAAAGATATCAGTGTTGACTTTGACCTGCTGTGTAGTTTTTTAATACAACAGATCAGGTCAGAGACTTGTTTTAACTAGCTCCTTTTTGTCAGCATGAGCTAAAGCAACTTCTATAAATGGTTGGGGAGGGGAGAATATACATCTGAGCCTGCAAAGATAAGAATTCTGGGGAAGACAATGCCGAGAACAGATTGCAATATTCCACGGAGAATGTAAAAAGGTGTGACTTACAGATATGTCTGTTGTCACTTCAGAGAGACCCAGCAACGATGGTGTAACACTTGTCAGATACACTTCACAGGGGATCTAATCAAGCATCGCAGGACTCAAGAACACAAGGTAACAACCATAGCATGGGTTTCATCTTTGTACTGACCTTCCATGGGAATTGAATGGAAGTGTCTAGCATCTCCTATTCCCCAAGCAGCAAAGGAAAAGTGATTGGAGTGGAGAGATGCACATAAAGTTCTGTCAGTAACATCCTCACTGTCTAAGGGCACTGCCATTGTACCTACTGCCTCTGAACACTAGCACTGTTAGAACTTCCAGTTGTCATGCTATGGCAGTAAAAACTTCTAGTTTATAATTCTTGACTTTTCTCAATAAATATGGCCTATCATATTCACCTAATTTATTGAATGGAGGGATTGGTGGGCAGCCTGTAAATTTTCAAGGTAAAAATCAGGTGGGCTGTCATATTTATTGGCTCCTAGGGCAGAAGTGCCAGAATACCTTTTATAAGCCGCATTTGTTTTACTCTGCATGTTTTCCTTCTTTTAGTGGTTAAGAGCTAGAGAGTCCTTTCTGCTGAAAAGACGGCTCTCTTTGTGGTCTCCTTGTTTTAGATGCAGGGCTGTGACACTGTTTCACTCATGATTTATCTGCATTCCTCCAAAGTGGTGCCTCTTGTGACTTACTGAATTGTCCCCCTTTCCTTAGCTGGCCAAACGCTCGCTTCGTCCTTTCTGCACTGTTTGCAGCCGCCACTTCAAGACTCCTCGCAAGTTCGTGGAACATATGAAGTCCCCTGAGCACAAACAGAAAGCCAAAGAGGTAATACTGCCTGAGTGGAGAGCTGTGTGGGACTGGAGGCAGCTACACTGTGGAGCAGCTTAACTTTTTGCTTCCCTGACTATTGCAGGGCCAGAAGGAAGATGTGCAGTTTTTCCAACCCTCTTTTAAAAATTTTCATCTTTTGCCAGACTTCAATTGTTAGAGCTTAAACAAATTGAGTGAAAACAGGACAAGGAGTTAGATGTGTCTAGAAGCAAGACAGCTTTGTCCCTCTCTGGCAGTCCCTTCTACTCGTCAAACGTAGTCTGTTTATAGTCTGGGGTCTTCCTTGGTTAAATGGAGAGTGCAGAGTGGATCTGATGTTTGTTTTCTGTGCCTGACAGGTAAGGCTAGGAGAGAAGGAGTTAGGCAGCCCAGAAGATTCGGAGGAGTTGATCACAGTGGATGCTGTTGGCTGTTTTGAAGATGATGATGATGAAGAGGAGGAGGAGGGGGGAGCTGGTGAGGAGGAAGACCTTGATGTAGTGCTGATAGAGAACGAGGATTCTGCTGCCAAGCAGGTATGCTGTGTAAAAGGAGAAGGAATGACCTATCTGAGAATCTGCTGTGGGATCCTGTGACTTAGTTGGTCTTGGCTGGTTGAGCTCAGGGTTTCAAGAGTCCAGTCAACCTTGTACCCTACAGCAGGAGGGTGAGGGCTCTGGGGTTCTTCCAGGGCACAAGACAATGCAAAAGAATCAGGCACTATGTGTGGGATGCTGGAGCATGTTTTGCTGTGCTGTACAGCTCCTATGGGTGTCTTCAAAGATTACTTTGTTGTTGAGGAGCACGAACAATGTTTCTTCAAGGGAAAGAATTTCTGACAAAGACATTGACATAGTCTCTTTGAGTAGTCCAGCAGTACCTTGGTCTCATAGCAAACATGGGGAGGTTTATCTTGATAAATATTACTTTCCCAGTAGAGAACAGTTACCAAGAAGGAGGTACATGGCTAAGCTACTTCAGGCTTGGAGTGCAGGGGGTGTTTTTAACCCTGTGCAACTCCATCTCTGGTATGTGAATCGTCTGTTTTGCTCCCAAGCTTACCAGAAAAGTGTAAGAGCCCAGGAAGGGAATTGGCATAGATACAGTAGGCACTAACATTCTTTTGGTTTCCAGACTGGGCTGAAGGAAGTGTCATTGGAGGATTATGAAGGAAGCGAGAAGTATTGTCCAGACACAGCCTATGGTAAGCAAACAGAGTTAAGCACAAAGGCCCACAGAACCTTCTCTGGCCGTGTGCTGTATCTGTAAGAGAGGATGGTCTCTGCCTACTGCTGTAATGACTTCTTGGGCCATAGTGCTCAGCATCCGTATAGGTCTGGTGCACGTCACTGCTGTCTGGAGAAAGAGCCAAACATTGCTTTATTACTGTGTGATAAAACATAAAGATGTGATTTATGTTTGTCAGCTGCCTTTTTCTTTGAAGAAGAAAGAACGAGAGCCAGATACCTTGCTAAGGTAGGAAATGGAATAAGTAGGGCAGGACCACTGAAGAAAGGTAGCAAATGAGGGGCGCTCTGGAAAGATGGAGCCTGAAAGCATATTGATTAGAATGCTTTCCAACAGAAATGCAGCTTGTATAAAGATACTGAGCAGTACTGACAGTATCGAGCTCTCTGCCAGAGCCCAAACTGTGCATGTTTCCTCCGCTTCAGAACCCCCACGCTCTACCTAGTGGTTATTCAGACATATTGCTGGGCTGGTGGGCAGTGTTGCCTCCAGATGGCTGTCTCTGGTCCCCACCCTGTAAGCGATTCTGACTTCACACCTTTAACGGCCACTCGTGTTGTGAGGAGGGCAGCTCTGCAGAGGCTGTTTTGTGCCCAAGGAGAGCTCTGTTTACACCAACCTTCCATATCGCTGTAACCTTCCACTATTATGTGGCAGATGGAATAATGATTCATGCTGTGAATGTTCTCTGCGTGTTCCTCTTGCGCGCCTGCTGTCTTCTGCTTGGTTTGATCCCATTACATTAGATCACATGTTCTCTGTAGTTTTCCATTGTATTCTTATTTCCTTTCCCCCCTCCCCTTAACGCTCTGTGTAGTTTCTTTGCTCTGGCAGCTAGATTTCTCTCTGAATATCAACCACACAGCCATTCCATGGTAAGATGAGATATTCAGCAAGTCATCTTGCAAATCCCTGATTAACAGAAGCAAAGCTTTCCACTTTTTTCTCCCTCCCCTTCCCTTTTAACATGCTTTCATTATTTGAGTTCCATTCAATGTGATCTGTGATTTCCCTTCCCCTCCCGTTTCGCAGGCCTGGATTTTCTGGTCCCCGTCGCAGGTTACCTCTGCAGGCTGTGTCACAAATTCTACCATAGCGACTCTGCTGCCCGGCTCGCACACTGCAAGTCCCTGATGCATTTTGAGAACTTTCAGGTTAGACCCTTTGGCGATTGCATGGCCTGGCATTTGTTACCCCGATGCGTGTCTCTTCAGCGAATCCACCACGTTAGCTGTCTTGTCTTCAGTTCATTTCCATCATCCTTGGTGTCCATTGTGCCATAGCTTTCTCCTGGTGTGCTCTATGTTTGTCTCCCATCACCACTGTAGATCTAAAAGCAGTCCAGTCCTGCTTCCTGGCTACTGCTGCTGTCATCTTGTTGCCCATTTCTGGCTGGAAATCTTCCTCAGAGTGTCTGCTCTGTTTGCTGAACCTGTGGAGTCTGTTGTTCAGTCTAGGCCTCTTCTCTGTTAGACAGATTACAGGTGGGTCAAGATGGGGAAAGAACAAGAGACAGAGGCTGTTCCTTTTAAAGAAAGCTGGTACATACGCATCTTTTCATGCGATACTGCAGGAACAGCTCCTTTAGCCAAAATTGCGGGTCTGATTCATCCATGAAGGGGCCTGGTGAAATCAGGTATTCACCTTAGAAATCAGGAAATTTAACATGACAGACTCTTCATGCGATGGAAGCTACAAGCTGATGAGAGTCCATTTGGTCCCCAGGGTCAGCCTGCAACAGGAAGTCTGTCTGTCTGTCTGTCTGCTACCCTTTCCTAGAAACTCCTTAGCACAAAGCTCTGCCAGCTGATGCTGTTCCTTTGCTTTACTGGCTCCACCTAAAGAAGCCGTTTTGCCCCTTGCTGCTTTTGTATCTAGAAGCTTTTCTTACTGGGCTGGCCTGGAATCTGCCTCCATCGTTCTGTCCTTGTTGACTTGCCAGGGGGTGAGGGGCCTGGATTAGTACCTTGTGGTGGGGGTACGCAGGGCTTGCACTGTCTCTGCCCTCTCCCGTGACCGCTGCCTGGGACCTGCCTGTGCAGGAGAGCGGTATTCCCTCTCCCTGGTAAGGAGGGAGGCTCCCACACTGACTGTCCTCTGCCTGCACCCAAAACCTGCTCCAGCCAAAGCCATTGTGCTTCCCTGCCACGGATGTATCCAGCTTTTGTTAGTGTTTAAAAAAAAATCTTACTGTTTTTTGTTAGTCTTCAGACAGGTTAACTATTCCTAGTCAACCGTCACTGCCTCCAGAAAAGGGTGGGGTGCTGCAGAAGCCAGCACTTAGAGCAGTGGATTTGGAATGGCAAGTAGCAGGAGAAGACCACAGCTGTTCTTTAATGGTTGCTTATCCTCTCCCACTCCTGCAGCTAGTCATTTCAGGAATGAAGGAATTGGCCTTGCAGTTTTCTGGCTTTGCAGTTTTCTGGCTTGTTTTAGATCAGCTTAGAGTGAAACTGCAGCAGCAGTGCGTATGCCTCCCTTTTGGCCCACTTAGAGCTGAAATCAGATGCTTGTCAAATGGATGTCAGAGTGACCTCGAGGGGATTATTTATGACAAGAGTCCAACCTTAAATATCTGCTTGCAGATAACTATTATTCTTGGGTGCCTAGGTGTCTTGGGGTTGTCACAGCAGAGTGTTTCAAAGCAGAGAATTGTCTGCTGGAGAGGCAGTTCACTGCATTGCTCTGAAAACAAATTGGCATGCCTGCACCTGGTTTAGTTTGGGTATAACATTATGACTTGACTGATCTAGTTCCAGTGCGTTATGATATTGTGCATATCCCACTATTTGAGGACAGAGAAAGAACAGGCCTGCAATGAGAAACTGAATTACAATGTCTGTTTGACGTGCTGTAATTCCACACTTCAGACTACAGTAGCACTGCTTAAGGCGGTGGTGAAAACTCAAACTAGTTTCCTTAAATTGTCAGGTCTGATGCTAGTTCCAGTTCAAGGGACCCTTTAGCAGAAAACTGAAAGTGAGTTGATTGTGGAGGGAACTGCTGTGGAAAAAGGAGCTTTGTTTTATTCCTTTAGCTCATGCTCTGTCTGGGTCTTGAAGACCAGATTCCTACTGCATGTTAGATAGCTATATAGAGTTGCTGTTTTTCTGAAATCCAGTCTTGAAAATGGCTAGTAGCCATTTTAATCTCTTTACAGACCTCTACTGGTTCGTCGTGATAGCGAGTGCAAATGAGTCATTTTATTGATGATATACTTACCTTTATTCTGTAGAGAACCTCAGTGCCTTGTAACAAGAAGATATTCTTGATATGTTAGTGTTCCTGTCAACAATTTCACTGACTGTACAGATTGTATCAACAGAGTGAAAAAAACTTAAGCTTTCAACTTAAGTCTTGCTTTGGCTGATAAACATTAAATCACACCTCTGTGGCTGAGGGCGGTGCATCACCTCATGTGTCTGGGGTACATGCCCAGAGTTACGTCCTGGCAGTAGGCGAAGCAAGAGCTGTTACTTGCACTGTTACATCTACAAAGTCCTGAGTCTGACTGAGATTTAACAGTTGCCAAAACCTGATTCCTGTCTCAGGAGCCACAGGTTTGCCATGCACTCGCTCAGCATTAAGTAATGCGAGAGGGACTTCAGTTTTTAATACCGCCACTTTTCCTCACAGGAGCTGACCCTTCTCTGCTTGAAAGCCTCAGCAGCCAGGCCAGGAGAGCTGCTGAGACAAGCCGTGCCCCTGCAGGTTCTAGCTGCCACTCACCACTGTTTTTGTACAGGTTTTCCTGGACCAGCTGCTACTGGCTGCAGTGATAGTAGCTGAGCTGGGCTTGTCTCTCACGTTGGTTTGTTTGTATTTGCAGAGATACAAGGCAGCGAGGCATCGTGCCACAGCTGCTTACCCCGAGGCTCCTTTGCATTCCCAGGGCTCCAGCTCCCAATTGCTGGATGATCCGAAACAGCCCCCTGCTACAAGAGCAGATACCAGCAAGAACATGAATGATGATCGTGGCATAGACAAAGAGGGTACAGAGCTGTCAGCCCTGCAAGAACAAGCTTCGAGGTCTCCAGAGGGTAAGGGTGAGCTGGCCACCTCTGTTGGAGAGGGCAAAAGCCTAGCCAGCGTGACTGACGATGTGTGTGGAATCATGGTTGTAGAAGAAGAAAATCTACAGGAAGAGAGCAAGTCCACTACCACTAGTGCCGAATGCCCACTCCCTGAAGAGAATCGCACTGTAGGGGAGGTGTTGGGACACGCTGTGTCTAAGGAGGAGGAAGACAATGCAGCCAGGCAAAGGGAAGGCACAGACGACTGCCAGGATCCAGGGAATGGAGGGGGTTTAGGACAGAATGAGGCAGCAAACACAGGCCAGGAGGCAGAGGCAGAGCCTTCCTCCCTAGCCAAAGGTGAGACAGCCAGTCTTACCTCTGCTGGGTGCAGACGCTCTAGTAGGCGCAAACCCAGATAGAGTGGCCTTAAAGGGAGAGCCCTTTACATATGATATTTGCTGGAAATGTTTATTTTCGGAGTCTTTTAATAGAGCAAAAACCTTCAACTTTACTGCTGTTTTTATTTTAAGAATAAAATAAGCCTGGCTTTAGCGTGTCTAATACAGGATGGTGTTGGTTATTACTTGTACAGTTGGGATACAGCAATTATGTGGAAAGAATGAGGATTGGATTACTGAACCCGAAAGAAGATGGTAATGTGATTTCCATAGGGGACAAAGTTCATTAAATACATGGATGCAGACTTATTTTTCACTAAGAATTCTTTGTAGTTCCTCTCATTTCCTTTCCAGGCAGAGGAAGAGTTTATCTCTTGGGAGACTGTGTGCCCAATTCTGCTCCTCAGAACAGTTTCCTTTCAAAGATGCACACTCTTGGACACGCACTGTGTCCTCGTTTAGGCAAGAATGTGCATCTTGGTCTTTTGTTAATACTACAAGACTTAATACAGTCTATTCTCATAGTGGAGACTCTCAGGAACAAATTTTGTTTCAAACTGATTTTAATAAAACAGATTTCTTATAAATAACTTCTTTAACTTTCAAAAAAACCTCCTTCAACTCTACAGAAGTAGAACAGTAAGACTTGCTTCAGAGTGCTGTCCCCAGGCCATCCTGACAAGATCACAAACTTTGACACCAGAATGCTCACGTGTGCTCTTGTTAAAATGTACAGGGAGGACTCTGCTCACAGCCCATGACAGGCAGGCCCCTGTCTCTGCTCTGTACAGCTAACGCTGTGGTGGGGGCTCACCAGGCTGTCCTGCCCCTCTAGCGCCCGAGTCCTTACTGGCACCTTAAGGAGTTAGGCAGCTTCCAATTACAACAGTCAAAAACATTACCCTGGTAGCTTGTCTTAGGTGCTTAGAAGGGGATGGAAGTGTCCAGTGATCTAGCACCATCTGCCAATATTTCTTACATCACAGTTAATGTTGAATAATGGGGAAGGTGTATTTTCAAGGCAGGAGCTGGCCTAGGGGCCTCCTGTCTGTGACCAGAGTTATGCTTGGGGGCAAGCCTGGAGTCAGGACAGCCCCTGCCTGCCGGGCCTTTTGAGGGAAGAGGCTAGAGCCATAACCCTCCTTGCTTGGATTTAACAGTGCAAAAGAGCAGATTTCGTTTTTCCTCTTTGTGAAGAGGGCCTGCTTGCAAGCAACCTGCATGGCATCAGGCTTCCTACAACCAGCTTTAACCAAGTGTCAGTGCCAGGGTCATGCTGGGGAGCAAGAAGAACCAGCTTTCCTACATCCTCCTGTGTGCTTCTGCACCTATCACACAGCTAAAGAAAAACAGAACATGGAGATGAATGGCAGGACACAACCACAGGAAGGAACAAGTAACAGGCATGAGGTACCTCTTCTATTCAAGTTTTACGTTAAATCAGTGACCAGTAATGTCCCCTTCGCAATACCAACTGAGAGTTTGTGGCCAACACACTAGGTGGGAGGCTGTGGTCCCTGCGCATCAGCTTCCATGTTCTGCTGCTCGCTCTGCTGCTGGAACTCCAGGCGGGTCTGGCGGTTGGACTCCAGCAGTTCTTTCAAGCAGGCATGTAGATAATCATTCTTCTCCTCCAGGTGATCCAAGCAGGAATTGATCTGGTCCAGCATGGAGTTTATTGCTGCATATTCTAAAAGGAAGGGAAATGAGAGACTGAATAACGTAAGTATACTGTCACTGCAGTCAGTGAAGGCAGTGAGAGCTCTTGCAAAACATGCCCGTGGCATTTTGGCTGTGCCTTATCTGCCACTGGGGTGGGTGAAGTAAAATGCAGCTGAATCCTGCATGTGTTGTGTTCACCGATCAAATGAGATCGATGGGAAGCTGGAGGACTGGTAACAAGATCTAAGGCAAATTACCTGGGCAGTCCAAACGTGTTACGGGCATATCTGAGAGCCTTTGATCTCATACATAAAGAGCTGACCGCAGGCCGAGTGCCAGTGTGCAGCGATGCACAGTGCAGCAGTACCAAATAAACCCCAAGGACAAGTTAGCCTCTTTAGCTGCCTCAGGGATCATCTTTCCTGCCGAGGGTCCAGGCGTTTTAGCAGCGTGCCGAAGCATTTACTACATTCTGTGAATTATTTGTGTAAGGCTGCCAGGCTGGGACGTGCTTCGCAAGGGCTGGGCTGGGGTCAGACTGCCAGAACAGCCCAGCCATTGCTGGGGCAGGAGCAGGGATGAGCCCAAAGGTGCTGGTAGTGGCACTGTTATTTCCAAAGGGAGATAAGTGTGGGGTACCACGTTCAACTTCAGGATTTTCATGCATCATTAAGGCTTTGTGTACTTCAGAATAAAACCAAATTCATTCGGGATGATCCTGATCATTGATTCCCTGGGTGCAGTTTCTTATTCGCAGCATTTCTTTCAAGTGCAGAAGTGTTAGCCTCAGTACAATGGCATTTCACAGTGATGTGTACTAGCGCTGTTAATCAGATGAAGGTAGCTGTGCTACTGTGATGAAACACTCGCTTTTAGACTGCTCTGAGCAATACTCACACAATCCTAAAGAATAACAGAAAACCAAACCAAAAAACCAGGCAAGATAAACCTCTGCTGACAAGTTACTCAGGAACTGGAAGCCTGGCATCAGCTGAAACCCCGGGGGATTACAGGATGCCCCAGGCAGAGCCAGTCCCGTGTTCCTTCCTGAAACCGCATGGGCTGAGCAAGTGCAGGGAGATGGGCATCGAGCTGCGATGCACGGGCTGACGTTTGGGAGGCTCATGGGCTGCAGGACAGGGAAAGATGCCTGCATGGGTGGGACAAGCCCACACCTCACCAGCTGGGGATGGCTCCTTTCCACCCAGCTCCCCCGAGCAGCTGGGGAAGCATCGGAGCCAAGCGTGACACACGCAGTGCCTGGCTGGAGCGCTGCTCTGAGCTACAGGAGAATATGGAGACAGCAAGGAGGGTGAGGAGGTGCTCTGGGCACCCTTGTCCTGTGGATGGGGGTTGAGCCGTATGAAATCGCCCAGGCTCACAAGTCCAATTTTGCTCCTCTCAGCTGCCCCCTTGGCACTTTTGTAGGCAAGGTGCTCTGGTGCCCCAGTACACAAGGTGCAGGTGCTGCATTACCAGCAGCTTTAAAAAAAAGGTGAATATTTAAATATTGCAGTCATTTGCATTATTAATAGCTAAGGATAAGTTTCATTATAAAAAAAAAATTGTCCTCCTTTTCTTATACTACTTTGGAGCCATTCACAGCAGTGTTGCAGCCTTTAATTCTTTGGAGAATTGCATATGTAGCATTTAAACTTGTTTATAAAAGTTTGCCCTTGCAGGTATATGCAGAAGTGGCACTATGAGCAAGATCACTGCTGATGTCCTTGCTTTTGAAAACCAATCCCACAAACACACTTTTTCCAAAAAGTATTTATCCAATATCAGTATTTTGCAAACCCTGTTGCGAGGTATGTGATACCTGCATGTCGATGAGTTAGAGCTCTCTACTTCAACCCAGTATTCAACCTGTGTGTAATGCTCCACCTTCCAATTAAATGGTGAGCAGATCCGAAGCAGATATGGTAACTACTTCTGAGGAGTAACATTATTCATCAAATTGGCAAGTCTGTAATCACAGCAGGAGCCTAATTGCTCTCAGTGCCTAGAGCCCAAGTGAAGCCTATACAGGTTGTACAGCTTTGGGAAGTGAAAAAAAAAATAACAATTTTAAAATAAGCTGTAAAAACATTTTATTTTATTGTCTTCTGTTAGTTGCGAGCTTGGTGTGGTTTTGTGGAAACGTAACCAGGTTCCCTAATGAAAATGTTGACTAGGAGTATGGCAATCGTATTGTTTACTCCTCTGCGTTCTTACAAGAACAGTTGCCAAAAATAAGGTTTCCTACTTGCGATCAAGGAAGTAAGTGATCCACTGCTTCACCTCCACAAGACCAGGAAATAACTGCAGACCTTTATGACCAGCTACTGCACACAAAGCCCCAGCTAATTACAAACAGAACAACTTAATGCAGAGACTCAATGTAGATCAGATTTAGTGACTTTCTCTATCACATCCAGCATGTTTCTTAGCTCTTCAAAAGTTTGAAACACAAATTGCTGTGATGATGCAAAGCAGTGAACACTCTTGGGGTGTTTCAGGGCAGAAATGATCCTCCTGTCACTGCAGGTAGATCACAGCCATGACAAGATTTACCTGTGGAAGTCATATCTGGAAATTGAACAGTCTTTGGGGAAACAGCATAACCCAACTCCACGATTTTTGAGAGAAGGGTAGCAAAGTGCTTACTCTTAAGATTGCCAATTTTAAGAACGATCCATACATAGGCATGACAGCTCCACTGTTGTCTCATTTCCTCCATTGGCTTCTAACTGGACAGGACAGTATCAGAAATGTCATACCTAGGCACTGTAGAAATGCCTGAAAGTGGAACTTGCCAAGCTAATCGCATTAAATTCACTTTTTCCACCCACAACTACTTCTCCCAGATCTGCCCGCGTGATCCGTCCTGCCGTTCCACACTCTGAACGTCCTTTTTCTCCTTGGTCAGTGACACCTGGTACACAGCAAAACCGCAGAGTGACCCTTCCACGAGGGAAACAAAAAAAAATAAAAATCCCCTCAATGCAGCAGTGTGCCGGCTCGGTGCCCCGTGCCTGGGCGGGCATCGCTGGACCAGCCCCGCTTGGTTTCAAACCCCCACAGCCCCTCACCTCCCGCCTCCCCGCTCCCAGCAGAAGCAGCAAAAACATCTGGGAACATCTGCGCCTCGCCACTCGCGCCCGCAGGCCCAGGGGCTCCGGGCATGCCACCTAGTCCCCCCAGCGGT
>NW_009649057.1:1019382-1020394 GCF_000708025.1 Charadrius vociferus | reverse complement strand
TGGGGGCGCGGGGCGGGCGGGGAGCGGGCGGGAGCGGCGAGGCAGCCAGGTTGATTGGGTGTTTTCCCCAAACGCGTCCCCAGAGCGAAGCTGTCTCCTTGCCCCGCGGTGCCCCCAGCCCCCCGAGGCCTCCCTGTCCCCTGGGCTGGCCGAGCCACAGCACACACTGGCACAAGCAAGTGCGTTTGGGCACGAAGTGAAGTCCTGTGGGGCTGCCATCAACACCCGGTGCTGCTTTCCCCAGACAGCTGATGATCTCTTGGAACAGGCCTGCACCTCTGCCCGGGGGGAGCCCCCAGGCCGCCCCGCGGGCTCTGAGGCCGCAGCAGCCGGGGCATGGCTGCTCGAGACCAAAACGCAGCTGTGCCGCCAGCCCTGCTCTGTCCCCTGAGCAGCTTGAACCACCCTCAGGTCACCTTCAGATCTTCTCTTCCCTGAGGGAATGAGCGCAATTCACTTTGCCCTTCCTTGTCTTTGGCCCAGTATGGCCGGTCGTACCTCATGTGCTCTGAGGAGATCTAATGGCTGTGTGGTTTTGTCATCCCCTAGAGAGGTGTCACCGGGATGAAAATAACTTGCAATTAGAGCATTAATTCAGTCAGCGCTCCTGAGATAAACCCAGTTTGAACACACGGTTATTAAGTAGGAATTTGGGACAAAGAACAAAGAAAAGGTTATGTCCTTACTTAACATCGCAGCCAACTCTTGTCCTTTCTGTAGGGTAACCCCCCTGCATGTTGCCCAGTTGGGCCCGTGATGGGCCTCAAGTGGGGGAATTCAACATTATTGTAATTCACGGGCGTAACCACGGTTTAGTGAAAAAGATCATGAATTTGAGGGTGAAGGTTTGCGCTCGCACCGTGGGTACGTGCCGGTCAGAAGCAGCAGCCCGTGCCGGGCAAGATGTGCTCTCAGACAATGCATTATTTTAATTCTACTTTACACTTCGGCGCCTTCTCAGCGAACGTGGAGTTTCCAACTGCCGCGGGGCCGCGCTCGCTGTGGCTCCCTG
>NW_009649057.1:1012241-1018955 GCF_000708025.1 Charadrius vociferus | reverse complement strand
GGGGGCTCCCCCCCGCCCGCGGGCCGCGCTCTCCTCCCCTCCCGGACGTCTCCATCCCCCCCTTGTGCTTCCCCGAAAGCCTGCCCCTTCCCTCGCCCCCGAGCCCTGGCGGGGCCCGCGCACGGCCGCGACGGCGAGCCCCTGGAGACGGAGCTTCGGGGAGGGCGCGGAGCGGTTGGTTTTGGTCCGGTTTCAGTGAGGAAACCGCTTAAAATTATATATAAGAGGCCTCGGTAGCACTCTCCTTGAGGAGCTGTAAGGAATGCCCGTCAGAAAGTGAGAGCTTGCTGGGGATGTGTGGCAGCCTTGTCTGTTGTTGCTTTTTTTTCCGAGCACCCACAGAGGGTTGTGTAACCCAATAAATGGCAAATGAGAAGCAACGTTTTACATAAGAAGTATTTGTTTTATAATGTATGATCAAGGATTGGTGTGGCCTGTCAGATCGCTGAAGTATAGCAGTGTTGTGAAACATCCCTCACCTGATGCTGCCCTGGGTTCTCCCTGCCTTGTCTGGGTTGTGTACAGGTTGGTCAATGCCAAGAACCTGAATTGGGGCAGATGCACGCCTAAAATCAACAGCAAACTCTCTTTCTGCTCTCCCCACCCTGTGGCCTCAACAGAGGTTATGGGGGGGGAAGGAAGGAAACTGGATTTAAAAGGCAATTTTGGCTTTGATGTAAAGATGATCAAAATATGGTTGTGTTTTTCTTTAGTTTCAGAATTATGTATAGAGGGGTAAGCTGTCTGGATTTAACTCCTTTTTTCTGGATGTGAGTGGGAGTTTCTAGCAGATCAAATAGCTGTTTAGAAAAATTAAGCATTTGGTCCCAATGGGAGGTGAATATTTGTGATGCCATTTGAAGAAAGCATCTGATAGCCAAGATATTTTGATCAGATGTTGAAACTGAAGATCAACGACCATGACTTTATGACAAAAATAAGGGTGGAAGAAAGTAATATTTATATTTTTAGTAGAAAATGGAAGCTTCTGGTTTCTTCCTTCCCCAGCTACCTGCAGGGAGTCTGCAGCTCACTCTCTACCAGTATAAAACGTGTCCTTTCTGCAGCAAAGTCCGAGCCTTTCTTGATTATCATGGACTGCCCTATGAAATTGTGGAAGTGAACCCGATAATGAGGAAAGAGATAAAATTCTCTTCCTACAGAAAGGTGCCTATCCTGCTAGCCAATGCTGGAAGCCCTCTGGTAAGTTTTACTGTGCTGAAAGCTTGATTTCCCTGCAAGCAGTGGTTTGGAGGCTTGTCTCTGTCATGCCTCTGTGGTTTATCACATGCAGTGTAATCTTTAAGTCATCTTTTATTCTCTCAAGAGTCCAAGATTTGTTTCCCCCTTCACGATTTCATGTGCCTTGGCCTTATTAAAATTTTTTGTTGGCCTTTCTTAGGAGGCATGTTGTTTGTGTAGTGACTCTGTAATCCAGTGATTATGTAGCTTCTATCAGCCCTTATGCAGGACATATCATTTGTACCAGCGGTAGCAGGAACTGCTTATATCTTGTGGGAAAAGAATGACATCTCAAGAATACTGAAGGTTAAACTTAGGGGTTTTTTTTATGTTAGTGTTGCTTTTCCTCCTTCGCTGCCAAGAGCCTAAATTCAAAACGTGCTAGTATTGCATGAGTACCTGACCCTCAGACTCTCCGTTGTCAGAATGAAAGACAAATTTTGAAGCGATACTCTGAAACAATCACAGAGGAGATCTGAATGTAGGTCTGTCTTTAGATGTGCAGGGACTCGTGTGGAAATGCATGGGGGGAAAAGGGACTGCAGTACTAATCTGGAGCCTCAGCATGCAGGGGAAAAGGTTATGAAGAGTTTTCTTTTCAACTTCACCAGCTCCTTTTAAAAGTTTGTTTTAATTCTGTTTTTCAGCAATTGAATGACTCTTCGGTGATCATCAGTGCAATAAAGACCTATCTCATTTCCAAGTAAGAAAACGGGATGATGTGAGAGCAGTTGAATGTGAGTGGTCCTAGCAAACTAGAGATTGAGGAGACTCTGTCAGAGTTGGTCATAAGTATCTTGCTGACCTTGGTCTCTGTAGCTCTGGGTGTTTGGCGCAGCAGACCTGACCCTGGCTGTGATGGTGTGGATGGCGCCTATATATATTGTGATGTGTGTGCAGTGAAGCAAAGCTTCAGAACTACTCTTTTTTTCACCTGTGAGATTCTCTTTTGCACAAAACCTCCTTAAAGATGGACTGGCATTAGTTCTGGAATTAAGCTTACATTTAGCCAGTTACAACATTTAGAATGAAATGAAATTGCTGTGCCTGTGGCCCGTCCTTTATGTTCATGCTACAAAGCACTTGCGAATGGTAGGAAGTTTTATGCCTGCAAAAATTTCTCTTCTGACACAGAGAAAGATATGTACACTAATAATAGTTATTTGCAAGTAGCTGTTCTAGAGTCTTTTCAAAATTTATTTCAAATAGAACTAGGAGCTTCATGCACTCATTTTTAGAATAAAACACTTTAAAGTGTGTATCTTTTGATCCGTCGTCTGATCCACTCATTTCTGTTGTGGCAAGATCAGTGCTAACTGTCTTTCTGTTCACAGGAGGAATAGCTTAGAAGAGATTGTGTCCTTTTATCCTCCTATGAAAACTGTCACTGACCAAGGCAAGGAGGTATTTGAGTATGGGAATAAATACTGGCTCATGCTGGATGAGAAGGAGACAAAGCGAATCTATCCTGTCAAAGAAGTGAGAGTGTAAGTGCTCTTAAGTTTCTGGGCTCTCCACGTGGGGTCACAGCCTCCTCCAGATGTACTCAGGAATGGTGCACGTATAAAATCCCACTGGTGCTGACAAATCCTGTCACCTCCTTAGTGTTTAAAACCTCAAGAGTTAGAGTGGTTTTGCTGTGTTTCTTACATAATCTGAAACAATGCTGTTAGACGGCCAAGTTATCACCATCATGGTCATGCTAGCCTTCAGTTGCCTTCAGTTTCCTTCTTGGCCTTTCCTTTAAGTCACAGAGGAATGCTATGGAGTGCTAGTTTCCTTTTCTGCTTTGGTTCTCATATTGGGAGGAGAAACTAGTACTCTATCTTAGTCTTAATTTTAGTCTGAGATTGGAGGAGCCTTGGCAAAGATAATGATCCTGAGTGCATTTCAGAGAGGTCACCAGAGCACAAGGCTGGGCAGGAGTTTTTGACACATGTGTCCTTGGCAGGACCTCTGGCTAATGCCACTGTGATTCTGCCTGCCTTCTGTAGCCCTGCAATCTGTACGTGGCTCGCTGAAAAGTCTCTTTTGAATGCTTGCAGGGAAGAAATGAAGTGGAGAAAATGGGCAGACGATTGGCTTGTTCACCTCATCTCCCCCAATGTTTACCGTACTCCCAGAGAAGCCTTGGCATCTTTTGATTACATTGTCCGTGAGGGGAAGTTTGGCACCGTGGAAGGTTTCTTTGCCAAGTACATGGGGGCTGTTGCCATGTTCTTCATTAGCAAGAGGCTGAAGAAAAGGTTGGTACCACCAAGCACCAAGTACACAAAAGGAATAGCTCCTTAACCTCCTTAGCTGTGAACCCCAGATGTCAAAGGGCAGAACCTCAGTGTTTTAAACTAAACCATTTAATCAGATGTGAGTAACAGCTGTGCTTCTTCAACGGGAGGTACTGGACCTCTCTGCTTATTACTATTTAATCACTAACTGCCCCCTTCACTCTCAAATATGTTCATAATTCCCAGGCAAAGACCAGCCCATAAGATGAGAGATAATAAAAGGTTAAAGAAATGAACAAACCAGTGTCTGCAAGCTAGTTTTGTTTTGGTTTTTTTCCCAGACATCACCTTCAAGATGATGTCCGAGAAGACTTGTATGAAGCAGTTAACGAATGGGTAAAAGCTGTCGGCAAACATCGACTGTTCATGGGTGGAAACCAGCCAAACCTTGCTGACTTGGTAAGGGGTTAATTCCTGCAGTTATTTTTAGGTCCATTACAAATTATCCAGTTGCTTATCCATGTGAAATGGTTAATACCGATATAGACAGAGAAGATGAGTTATGTGAGATTGCCCATGTCCTTTGTGCAGTAATACAATTCCTACATGAAGAGGATTTAGAAATACTGGTGTTGCATAGGGTGGTATTTGTTGTTTTTCTCCAGAGAAGCCCTTCCAAAGATGGAACCTGCAGTTCCTGTCTGTAGGTGGATGTTACTGATCATGTGGAAGCATGATAAAAGCAGGTTACAACCCAGGACAAGGCTTTGACTCGTGAATAAAGCCTCACACCTGCACAGGGGTTATTGCATTCAGTGCTGCTGGGGTTTCCTTTGCAGGCCGCGGTGCAAGGTGGAGCAGGATTCGTCCCTTGCACTAGCAGTTCTCCCTGGAATGGAAGTGAAGCGTTTCACACCCAGGCTTGATCCAAAGATGGGAATTAACTTTTGCCCCATAACTGAATGTAGATCCTGATCTTTCCTTACTGTTTTGTCATGGAAAAAAAAATGCATATTCTTAACTGCCTTTCTGCCATTCAGTCTTCCTTGCTAGTCTCAGTGGCGGAGTTGATGGCGGGACAGGGGAAGAGCCTTCCTGGTTAGGCTGTTGAGCCGCTCTTTGGTACCCTAAGCCATTCTCCACCACTGACTCTTTCAGTGTTGTTCTAATCTTTATCCTCCGACACAGGCAGTGTACGGGGTCCTCCGAGTCATGGAAGGGCTGGAAGCCTTTGACGACATGATGGTTAACACCAAGATTCAGCCTTGGTACCAGCGTATGGAAGAAGTCATTCAAAAAGCTGAAGTTGCAGTCTGATGCCAGCTTCAGCTGCCTTCCTGAAGTACTTGCATGATTAAAAAAAAAACTTCAGAAGGAATGGCATTTATTTTTTAAGAATTGGATGGACTGGTCACGCCTAATGGACTGACAAGCAGGCACAGAGACTGTCCCGTTTAGAATATCAAGTGGCAGCGAGCAGAGGGATCCAGCCGGGTGTATTGTATGAACGTTGTATGTAGAAGGATGGGGACAGGTAAAACGAAAGGATCTTGAATGCTGCTGGAAAGGAGAAGCTCTGAACTGAAGAATGCGGCAAATAGGCTTCTTTTAGGCGAGAGCCATTCTCAGAGCAGGTTACTGTAAAAGCAAGTGGCTCTTGGCTAGTACGTTACAGCCATATCAGATATGGTAGGTCTGAGCAGCTTTTGCTTCAGGCTGTCTTCCGCTACTCTTCCATGTCATCTGAAGTCAGTTTTCCTGACTGAAACACTGGATACTAGTTTTTAAATGACAATTTTTCCTGCAATAGAATCCTGTAAGCCCAGTGCTGAGGGATCTAGAGGAATCCACGGTACTGGGAAAGGCTTCCCTCCTGTGACAAAAATGATGCTGCACTCGGCAGATTATATGCTTTTACTCTTCCATGTAAACGGTTCTTTCAACACTTGACTCTGTACGGTCTGCAAGGATAAAGGCTTGCTTCTTTCCGTGTCCTTTGCGAGATCTGTGAGTTCTTACCTGTTGCGCCCCAACAGCACACCCCACACAGAAATCACTAATGCCGAGCGGTTATTTGAAAGATTCATTTTGCATGAAATCTCTCTGGAATTCCCCTGAAAGTCAGTTTGTTCTTGTTGTGGGAAAAGAAGGATTAAGAGCGATCTGCGTGCCTGGGGGATCTCCAGATGTTTCTGCCATGCAGGAGCAGCAAAGGATTTACTGTTGTCGCAATCGGATTAGGAGCCATCGCTGCAGGTAACGTTGTGCAATACCAAGTCTGCAGAGTGGTGCTGGGTAGAACCCGATGTTTGTCATAGTGACATGATGCAGGTTTGAATGGTGGTGATCCTCTGCGCGGCCTGAGGGTTAATGTTCCTTAATTGTCACCTTGATAAAGTTCTGTTTCCCCAGGAGAAAGGGCAGGTTTCGGGGGAGCTGGGTCGTTGAGGTATTTCAGGTGCAGCTGATGTCAGTCTGTAATGCAGGTGCTTGCTCAGGGCGGGTTGTGTTGGGGGGGAGGTGGGTAGGCACTTTTATTGTGCTGGGGTAGAGGGGTTGGCTTTTTTCCAGATGTCAGACTGGTTACAGACTCAGTTATGATCAGACACAGAGCAAGAAAATGTGTACAGTGAGCTCAGCTGGGTTGCTCGTGTGTGACACACTGGTTTTGTTTGTTAAAGCTGTTCTGTACTGAAACCTGTGTTCCACAGTATCAAAAGAACAAAGTTCAAGCAGGTAATGTTGTTTTGGTTTTGGTTTTTCCTTTTTTTTTTTTTTTTTAAAAAAATACATTGAACGTACATTGACAGAGGCTTGAAAAAAAAAAAAACAACAAAAAAACCAAAAAACTAAATTGAGATTTGAGTGAGTTTAGGGTTTTATCATGAATGAAACTTGTTCGTGACCGTGTTCCACTGGTCTGAGATGGGATCCTGCAGAAAACTGTTGGGGTGGGAAGGAGTGAGAACACTGAAACTGCTTTTCCCGCTTCTGTAGCAGCCGCTGAAGTTGACCGGGAGGGTTTTGGCTCTGCCCCGGCATCTCACCAAGCCCAGAGCTGCTTCACTCAGGGAGGGGGATGTCGGGCGCAGTCCGCTTTCCTGAGCGTGCTTCGAGAGGGTGTTTGCAGCACTGTCCTGTGCCGGGACACCGAACCAGCCTGGGGACACGGTCGCCGGAGGTGGATGCAGGAGCCCTCTCCGGTGGTGCGGACGTGCTGCCGTGTCTCCTGGTCGGAGCGCTGTCC